>NC_134787.1:49018803-49046303 GCF_046742065.1 Oratosquilla oratoria
AGGAAGAGGAATGAGGGAGGAAAGAGTAAGAGGAATGAGGAAGAGGAATGAGAGGAGGAGGAAGACGGCGGAGGGATGGAGAAGGATGAGGGATGAAGGAGGAAGAGGGATGAGGGATGAAGAGGGAAAGAGGTAGAAGAGGGAAAAGGAGGAAGAGCAAAGATAGAATGGAAAGACGGGGAACGACGAGGAGGAGGGAAGATGGATTAAGGAGAAAGAGAGAAGGCGAGGGGGTTAAGGAGGGAGGATCAAGGAGAAAGGAAGGAGAAGCATCGTTTTTTTATTGAAAATTAAGAGGAAGATGTCTGTGAGAGGTTGAAAAGAGGAGAGAGAAGAAAGAAGAGAGAAGAAAGAAGAGAGAGGAGAGAGGAGAGAGAAGAAAGAAGAGAGGAGAGGAGAGCGAGAAGAGAGAGAGAGAGAGAGAGAGAGAGAGAGAGAGAGAGAGAGAGAGAGTGTGTGTGTGTGGCAGATGGTGGTCAGGTGGTAACTTCTTTATTTTCTTGTTTACTTTCTTCAAACCTTGAATTAACAGTTAGTCATAGTTTGGGCTAGGTGCGTTATCTGAAACTCTAATGAATACTCTTATGTGTATACATCCTATCTACAAATACTCTTATGTCACCTATGCGCCGTTTCATGGGACACTGGTAGAGCTCACTTCCAATACAGTGCCGTCATGATGTCATCACACGAGCGTTTTGATGTCAACCTAATGCGAGACGTTTGGGGACCTTGTTTTCTATAAAGATCAATAAGGCAAACTATTCAATTCAGATAAACGACCTCACATCAAAGAGAGAACAACATTTTTCTTTCAATAGAAAAAACTAGCCATTTGTTTTATACTATTTATTTGTCTGTTTATTTGATTATCATTTATTATTTCTGTCAATTTATTATTATTTACTATTTACCTGTTTATTTAACTTTACCTATTTATCTTATCATTATTTACAATATTATAATTTTCATTTATTTACTTACATATTTTTTTCGCATCCGACCTACTTATGGAACAAAAGGTCTCCTTTGTAATCCTTTGTAACTTGTCATCCTAAAGGACATAAGATTTTTTACTCTACATTTAACGTTGGGATCCTTGTTAAACATAATTACATCACCGCATACATCCATGCATGTATATACGAGTATACATACATAAAGTTATACTGTCAGCAGAGCCGTCGGCAACCCGCAGAAATTAACATTTTTCCAAGAACACTGTGAAGCAATTTAGAGTTTTTGTTCCGGCAGAATCCGGGCAATTTCACGCAGATGTGGAAGGCAGAACTCCGGAATGGAAAGATCTCGGTCAATGGAGCCTCCAGCCCCTCGCCCTCCCCCTCCCCCTCCCGGTCCAAAAGACGCTCGAAATTACTCGCCCCCCAACCCCCGAAATCGAAATTAAAATGATTCATTTCACCATTATTACACTTCCGTTGCTTACTCAAAGATGGACGCCCCGAGAAAATTATGATATATTTTCCGGGGACTAAACGGGCACCTCACGGCTGATACTTCACAGTAACAATCAACTAAATACAATAAATTTAACCACAACCTTTTAACCTTACAACCACAACAATTTAACCTTGTATCTTCCTTTGGTAAGAATAATTTAGATAAATTGCGTCAGTGTATAAATTTAAACATTATAAAGAGTACGGGATCAGACGAGTGGTATACAACAGCACCGTACCGTACATCCTCGACAAGCCTGGGCAAGTGGCCATCACCGACAACCACTGGGATCAAAACCGACCCAACACATTAAACACAAACTCCTCATTCCCGCCAGCCGACCCTTTCGTTGTTTGCTCGTTCGCTTGTCGGTTCGAGAGCACTGGGGGCAAAGGTGACACTTGGGGTCGGCGTTTAGCGCCTCCGGCTCCTGCTAACGAAGTGAGCCGTATAATGGAGGCTTTCCGTGCCGCCTGGAGCACTTTTCCTCTTAGTCGGCCCGACGTCAAGCTATTTCCACTTCCGTGGTTCCTTCCTCTCCCCCCCCACCTTCCAACCCCGAAAATGAAAGTGTTGTGAAAATTTTGCGTTAAGAGAAAGAGAAGGACAAGAGTGGGAGAGACCCGGACAAACCTATAGAGATAAAGATAGAGATAGAGAGATAAGAGAGGGGAGGGGGGAGAGAGGGGGAGAGGGGAAGGGGTAGAGAGGGGGAGGGGGGAGAGAAGGGGAGGGGGGAGAGAGGGGAGGGGGGAGAGAGGGGGAGGGGAAGAGGGGAAGGGGTAGAGAGGGGGAGGGGAAGAGGGAAGGGGGAGAGGGGAGAGATGGAGTAGAGGTAAGGGGAGAGGGAGAGAGAGAGAGGAGAGGGGAAGAGTGAAAGGGGGAGACGGGGGAGAGGGAACGCACGCTGTGTGTGTGTGTGTGTGTGTGTGTGTGTGTGTGTGTGTGTGTGTGTGTGTGTGTGTGTGTGTGTGTGTGTGTGTGTGTGTGTGTGTGTGTGTGTGTGTGTGCATGCATGCGCGTTTGTGTACAGCTAGCATCCCCATCCTGCCACAGGTCAGGCGGAGCGCTGACCCCTTGAGGGAACGAAGAACACGAACAAAAACACGTGTTATGATGAATACCTGTGTTAACGTATTGAAACCACGGGACGAGTTCCCTTTCTCTCATCACATTACTCAATCTACTTCAATTAACCAGAACACCAGAGCTTAACTCTTAAACCCAATACATTTCTCCGCTTTAACGTGTCTATTCTAACAACAGACGATCTTATTCAGCTAAAGATACCTTCCACGTTTAAACAGTTTTACGACAGTGTTATTTATAGTTTCCGGTTAATTATTGCATTAAGCGCGTTGAAACTTCTTTCTGTGGGTTAATGGATTAAGTTAAGCCTTAAACCTCTTCGAATTCAGAAATTACACTCGACCGACTCAATTCAGCTCTGCAACCGGCGATTATTCATAGTCACTGCTAGAAGTCCTAACTCATCCAATAAATCTAGTTATGCCATTAACCTCTAGATACTGCCGTGCAGTTCTAATTTATGAAACACTCGTGTAAACACACGCGCGCGCGCGCACGCACATGCACAGTTGTGCAGATAATTTGTGAAATACGTGTATAAACACACACACACACACTTGTGCAGATATAATTTGTGAAACACGTTTCTACACACTTACACACACATACACAGCCACGGCTCGACGGTGCAGTGGTATCGTTCTTGACAGCTAATTCAGCGATCCGAGTTCGAGTCCCTCCCGGGGCTGAAAATGTTCAGCATCTCTGCACTGCAAGCCGGCACTCCAATTCTGGTGGGCAAGTAAATATGTATGTGTGTATGTATGTGTGTATGTGTGCGTGTTTGTGTGTGCGCGCGCGCGTAATAGCATAGAATTACTCGTAGATCAAGACATATATGATCTCTCATCTGGGAGTATAACAGCTATCACGAGTTCACCACGTGATCCAAGACCGTGGTGAATCACACACAATGACTTACAATAAAACGTGTCGAGTAATTGGCAACTGAAACTTAAGTTTTCATAATTTATCATTCGTCTATTGAGGAAATACCGGCCTTCAGGTGGTGACTCTTCAAAGTATCGAGCGAAAAAATAAAAAATAAAATAAAAAATAAAAAAGAACTGAAGAGACCGAATTCCTCACCATCTTTCCCACCAAACTGAAACTTTCTCTATAACATCCCGTTACTCCTCTGGGGAAGGAGGAGTAAAAAAAAAAAAAAAAAACAGCCAATTCCACGAGCTCTACTTTGCAATTCTAAGTTCTCGACCGAGAGCAACTTCTAGAATCACTATAGCGAATTCCTGCTTTAGCCTAAACCAGCCGTAAACCCCCTAAATCTAGTAGTCAAAGCTATCTGACGACCAACTTTTTGTTTTCCATATCCAGCCTATCTAGAAGCCTTGATGCCTCCCTCTCAAGTAAACAAAACTACAAAACGTCCCCTGTCTTCCTTGTTTACAGGCTGTTCCCCGTTCTGAGCAATGTACCGTTTCCTACTGGATGGACGTCGGAGATGACTATCTCCCCACCTTCAACTCCCTTCTGCCGGTAACCCCCACGCCCACACCCACACCCACACCCACGCCCACAGCCAGGTGGGCAAAAACACAACCTCCAGACCGAGCCCGAGATCTCTATCAACCTCAAACTATTTTCCTCCATTCCTAAACCAAGAGAACCCTTTCCTTCTTACAAAGCAGGAGGCACGCTCTTGTGTGTGTGCTCACACACAAACACATACACACACACACACACACACACACACACACACACACACACACACACACACACATACACACACACACACACACACACACACACACACACACACTGCACGTACAGTCACACACACATAAAATGTTCGCACACAAACACACACACACCGCACGCGCGCGCTCGCTCACAAACATACACACACATACTGCACATACACTCGCACACACAAAATGTTCGCACACAAATACACACATCGCACGCATGCACACGCACACACTGCGCGTAGTCACACACAGAAAATGTTCGCACACAAACACACACACACACACACACATACACACTGCATATACATAAAATGTTCGCACACAAACACACACACATCGCACGCATGCACACACACACACACACACGCTGCACATACACTCACACACACATAAAATGTTCGCACACAAACACACACTCACATCGCACGCATGCACACACACACACACACGCTGCACATACACTCACACACACATAAAATGTTCGCACACAAACACACACACATCGCACGCATGCATGCACACACACACACACACACACGTACACACACAAGACCATGCTGAATCACACACACACACACACACATACACACACACACACGTATGCACACAAGACCATGCTGAATCACACCCACACTAATACAACAAAACCAGACATCGTAAAACCTATTCCCAGAGGACCGTTGCTGGTTTCAGTGAGGTCGTGGATTTCTAGTTAGTGAGACCGAAGGCAGGCGCGCTGTCCATTTTTGTCAAATTCAAATTTAGCTGTCGAGAGCAAAGCTACTAGCCAGTCTAGTTTTACGAACAAGACTATAAAATGTTTTTTCTTCTCAAGAACAAAGCCGAGGCTCTTGTGCAGGTGTTTCGTGTTCGTAGTGTGAAGCTAATACAATGATATACACCCACAAACTGTGCGGTTGTCTTCACAAGATGATGAACTGCATCTACGTGAGAAGTCAACAGCAGAAAACGATCATGATATTCCAATTTGCAGCCATTACTCCCCCCCCACACACTTAAAAAAAAAAAAGAGAGAGAGAGAGAAAAAGCGTTCTCACTATGCAGGACTGTCTATACATTCAGTACACAGAATTCAGGTCTTCACAATTTTCGAGAAGAAAAAAAAAAAAACGGAGACGCCTGAGTGATAAGAATTAGGAGCAGCTCCCTCTGATTGCACGTTAAATGCGACGGTTATCGTCTTGAACACAGATGAACACGCTTAACTGCAGTCGTATATCGAACATCCGACTCGCTTGCCCACTCCTCTCGCTTAACACACACACTCTTGCTGGCGCAATGGGAGCGTTCCCGGCTGCCACTACAGAGGTCCGGGTTCGAATCCAGCCCAGGGCTGAAATAACTTCAGTATCGCTGCGCTGCGATTCGTTACTCAAAACTCTCGTGGGCGGGGAGTTGGGTGTGTGTGCGCGTGTAAGGTCACAGCATTACCCATAGATCGGTCATATAAGAGCTCTGAGCTCTCTTTCGGGAAGGAAATAGCTGTCGATCACGAGTCCAACACGTGAACCACGATAATGGTGAATCACACACACACACAACGGAGAATAGTTGCCGTGTACACAAAATAACCAGTACACGTTCCAATTATAATAAAAAAAATATCTAATACTTTTCCTAGCAAATTAACAGTCCTCTGATGTAGGTCACCAATCAGTCATTCACAGCCCACTCCTGAACAAAGGCCTTTCCGAACCTCTCCCACGTCTGTCCTCTGCCACATCACTCTTGCAAGCTTTTCTATCTCGTCTCTCCACGTTCTGTCTAGCCTCTGCCTTCCACGCTTACCACCTCGAGGCGTCCAGTCAGCAACACGCTTGCCCCAATCTGCCATCCTTCATTTTCACAACTTCCCTGAATTAATTCCATTGCAGTTTCTTTGTCGCCTCTAAAATGCATTTCACTGCTCTCTTACCCAAATCTCTCTCTCTCTCTCTCTCAAACAGAACACTTTGTGTGATACTGTGGCGCGCTGGTTTCGATCTCACCCCACCCCCTCGTTCGAATCCAAGTACACAGGTACACAGACGAAGCTTCGGTCACAGCTAAGCGTCTCCTGGCTTAAGCTCCGTCTGGATTTGAGACTGACCAGACGTCCACGCGAGCGCCAAATCTTTCAATAAACCGTGGCGCATTGTATACATTGTATCGTGGCGTCAGTTGATGATTTAATTACCGAGGTGGTGGGGGGCCCACGCCCTGAACGGGACTTCCGGGCCGAGACCCCGCTCAGGCTCTGAGCCTCAACAGAAGCTACAAAGTGAGCCTCGTGCTCAGATTTAATCGAAAAAATACTAGAATACTAAATAAAATAAGAGTAAAAATAATAAAATAACAAAATAATTCAATAAAAAGACAAGACGAAATGTAAAAAATACAACCTAAAAAATAGAAGAAAAAAATTGTGACAAAAGTATTTACCAGACAACCTTCTGAGATTTGATTCTAGGAACGACCCTAATCCCCGCTGCAATATCATCTTGGAGGCAACAACAGATTAATCTCTCTTGAGAGGTATTAATGGACCTCTCCATGCGAGACCCCAATCACCCAGATGGTCTCCAGAAACTCCGGCCTACACGAGGACACAACAGGAAATCCAAATCCAGCCAGCAAGCATCTCGAGGAACGTAATAACAAAGACAAAAATAAAATAGCCAATAAATCAAAATGATTAAATCAATTACTTCCCAGAGGCTCGCCCCCCCCCCCAACCCCGATGCCCGAGGCTGAACGAGATTAGAATCCCTTTCAACACAGAAGAGACAGTCAATACAGGTTTTGGTCAGGTTAGGTCGTTAGAAGCTATGTAGTTTTTTATGTATTGTTTATGCCTTTGTGTTTTGGCTACCTCCCTTATAAGGGGAAAAAAGCTTTTGGTATTTGTATAGTATATGTATGTTTACATACATTTTTGGTCAGGTGAGGTCGTTAAAAGCTACGTAGTTTTTTCATCTGTTGTTTACACCTTTTTGTCCAATCGAGAAAAAAAAAAAATCCAAGGTAAAGGAATCAGTGTATTTGTTCCAATGACTATTTCCATATCATTTAATTCTAGTTCCCGCCAGACGATTTTATTCAGCAATGGGGGGAAGGGCCTCACGTTCAAGGGGTCATGACCTCGAGGTCATTCCAGGTATAACTCACTTGTTTATTCGCATTGCTAAAGCCACAAGGTTCTCTTCACCTGAGGTATGGACCCGAGGACCTCAATGGGTTTCGTGTTTGACCCCAAGAATTCTTTTAATCATTAAGAAAGTTCCTCTTCACTCGTGGGCATCACATTCTTCTTCTCCAGGGAGTCTTCCATGAACGCGTTCTCCATCACATTCTCTGAAATTCTCTTGGTCTCGTCTCGGCCTCCGACCCCCTTCCCCCTTCCTGACTTCCATTTCAATTCTCCTCTCATTTCACCGCCATCAATTTTTTTTCTCTTATTCCAGCCTCCTCCCCTTCCCTTCCCTTTTTTTATATCCTATATCTCCCCTCATATATCTGCCAATCGCTCCTTTCATCTGCTTTACTCTTGCCTTCTATTTCACTTCAATTCCCTTCCTCTCCAATTACCTCCCCTTTCTTCTCACTTTTCCTTCCTTCCCTTCCCTTCTATCTTCCTTCCTCCCCTCTCTATCCGTTCCTTTCCCTCCCCCTCTCTACCCATCCATTTCCCTCCCTCTTTCTACCCATCCCTTTCCCTTCCTCTTTCTACCTGTCCTTTTTCTTCCCCATCTCTACCCGTCCTTTTCCCTCCCCCTCTCTACCCGTCCCTTTCCCTTCTCCTCTCTACCCGTCCCTTTCCCTCCTCTATTCCCGTCCCTTTCCCTCCCTCTTTCCACCCGTCCCTTTCCCTTCCCATCTCTACCCGTCCCTTTCCCTTCCCATCTCTACCCGTCCCTTTCCCTCCTCATCTCCACCCGTCCCTTTCCCTCCCCATTTCTACCCGTCCCTTTCCCTTCTCATCTCCACCCATTCCTTTCTTTCCTCATCTCCACCCGTCCCTTTCCCTTCCCATTTCTACCCGTCCCTTTCCCTCCCCATCTATAGCCGTCCCTTTCCCTACCTCTTTCTACCCGTCCCTTTCCCTTCCCATCTCTACCCGTCCCTTTCCCTCCTCATCTCCACCCGCCCCTTTCCCTCCCCATTTCTACCCGTCCCTTTCCCTCCTCATCTCCACCCGTTCCTTTCCTTCCTCATCTCCACCCGTCCCTTTCCCTCCCCATTTCTACCCGTCCCTTTCCCTCCCCATCCGTACCCGTCCCTTTCCCTCCCCATCCCTACCCGTCCCTTTCCCTCCCCATCTCTACCCGTCCCTTTCCCTCCCCATCTCTACCCGTCCCTTTCCTTCCCCATCTCTACCCATCATCTTCCCCTCCCCCTCTCTACCCGTCCCTTTCCCTCCACTCCCCTCCCCTCCCCTCCCAACCGGGTTCACTCCACTCGACTCCATTTCTTCCCACGTCATCCTCCGTCCATCCGTTCCGCATACACAATGACATTCCTCAAACTTTTTCTTCGGCAGAATCTTTCCCCGGTTTCGCCTCATTTCACCACACCTGTCGAAGCGTCGCTTCTCGCCGTGCCGAGACGCGTCGTCACCGGCCAGGGTCCGAGAGTCCCCGCAATCTGGAAAGCCGCTCCAAACAGACTTAGTAACATGTGGTCAGCGCTGAGACTATCAGTTGTTTTAAGAAACGGTTAGACAACTTTATGGATGGGTGACAGGTAGTAATAGACATGGATCTAACTGCCTAGTGTAGGCCTCATGGTCTACTGGAGTTTCCTTCATTATTATGTTCTTATGTTAACACACGGCGGTTCTAAACCTCTTTCCTCATCTATGCCATACTTTATGTAATGCTGTTGTTTACCCAACTGTAGACCACTATAACACTGAATAGAATAGTCAGTCATACAATGACTACCACTAGATTTCGGTTTGTGAAACTGCGGTCCTCAAGAGTCTGTGGTCCACACCTTGAGAACCAGTGTGGCCTGACCCTGTCGCTACCGCGTAGGTGGTACGGATGCTAAAAAAATATCAACAAAATAATCTCGCCAAATATTACAATTAAAAAACCACCTGGTGGGCGGGATTAATCTTCACCCGCCGTTAGCCAAAGCTAAAACCTAATTTGCAAACATCACAGTACAATAATTTTGTTTGCACTGAATACTGAAAGCGTGGTGTCAAGGACAGCCCGTCACAACATGGAGTCCTTAGCTACTAGGCTGGCGAATGATTTCGATACATTTGAATAAAATCGTCTGGCGGCAACTTGGCCAAGGGAAAAGTGACATCCTGATCACTGAATGATTTTATTCTGGTAAACTACCAACGATTTTATCATCTGATCCCTGTGAACATAAGGGGGCTCTTCTGTGTTTGACAGAATAAAATATGTTAATGACGACCACGGGTCAACGGAGACCATATTTTACCTTAGACTGAATAAACTTGTCTAGTATCTATTACAAAGCAACCCACAAGGCCCCCCCTTCCCCTCCCCAACTTTGCAGAACACGTCTTTAACCCTTACAAATCAATTCACCAGACTTCACTTTCCTCACCAATTCCACGAGATTCCATTCAGCTCAAGCAAGGATCCCAGTGTCCCTCCCCGCCTGGACACGCAGGTTTTGGGACACGGAACCCGATAAACACGAGGAAAGAATTGTTCTTTCATTTGTTAATAAGTGTTCTTCCATTTGTTCTTCGTTCATCTTGTTACGGCTGCCCGAGAACCTCAACGCGAAGACAAACAAGTTCCCAACCCGCAACTCATCATCCATCACCAGGTCAACTCTTTCGATGCCGTCAAACGATTTTATTCAACCGAGGGACGTCTTCCCATCTGTCGAATTAAATCGACCTTTCGAGAATGTTCAAGATGGACTCCACCCGCCCAACCACTACCAACAACCAGCGAACAATCCACCCTTCCAATATCACCTCCACCCACTTTCCCATTACCACTACCACCACCATCCACACACACCTACCTTCTCACCCACAATCATACCCACACCCACCCACCTTCCCACTACCACCAAGCCCACCCATCCACCTATCCTCTCTCTCGTCGTCCGTGTAGTCAAACCATCTGGCATTTACCACAACAAAACGACCACATGTGTGCCCCCACGGCATCCCACCTTTTAATCAAACCGGTTCCATCCTTAGTTCTCCTGGCATTTCGTAACGCTGTTGGGACGTTACACACACACACACACACACACACACACACACACACACACACACACACAAAAAAAAATCACGACTTTCTTTTGGTCCATATGCCTCGTTTCAACCATTCCACTTCATCGTGTCTCCTTTTCTATCTTTCAAAGACATTTCCTGAAGCCTCACTAAAGCCAGACTGAGCTGGGTTTCTTCAATACTTTATCCTTTCCAAATAGTTTCTTCTGTATGATCGCCGTTTCTCTTTCTTTTCTCCGATCTTTGCCTTTATTTAATAGAACGATTTTCGTCTTTCTGGTCATTTCGAAAATTGTTCACATCTGTGAGGCTACATGAAGAATCCTCACCCCAGACTTCGACAGGGTGACAATTCTTCATGCGAGCCATCCTGGGTTTACGATTCTTCGGTGGTATAAGTTGATGACAACAAGAATAACCATCATTCAACCTAATCTTCATTCCCCTGTTGATATTCGGCGTACCGGGGTGACAATTCTTCAGGTGGGATCTCATGGGGTGACGATTCTTCACCTGGGCGTCCTGGGGTGACAATTCTTCATGTGACCAGTCTTCTCCGCCAGCACTTAACCTTCAAGCGACCATGGCACCCCCTGTACCCAAGGATCAGGTTGCCCAGGACTCCCTTACATGTGGTTACAATTAACCTAACTACAGGGGCCTCCTTTGTATAATAATAGAGCTAGTCATGTTACATAGTTTGCTGGTCCACTGCAGGTCCACCGAGGGGACGACGTAATATTAATAATTTATTTTGTTTAGTACAAAAAAACAAGGCATCAATGGATTAACAAATTCGTTAATTTCAGACACTCATATTCGACCCAAGGCAAAATTTCTGTTACAAATCACACGCCCATCAGTATTGTTCAAAGTCTATTTTACGATTATTTTCTTATTTCTTTCGCCCAAAATTGTGTAGGCATGATACTACGTTTTAAACTAATCTCCCAAAAAACGTTAGGGCCTCTTCAATCAGAAATCAGACTTTCGTACAATCATCTGAATGTAATTTCATACTGCTGGCAATGCAGGCGTTGTGGTCTTCGTCCGTGGCGTCTTTGTGATGCCCCAATACGTAAATCATCACACTGCACAGGAGGAGGAGGAGGAGGAGGGGAGGAAGAAGAAGAAAACGAAGATGAAGATAATGATGATCATTATCATTCAGAACGCCCTAAATTTAATTCAAGTCGCCCAGATTTAGAAACACTACAGTACATTAACGGAGATAACAGAGATAACAATTGAATGGCTTTAACCTTCTCATCTCCGATAGCCCCCCCTTCCCCCACACGACTCGATGGCGCGGTTGGTAGAGTTCTCGGTTGCCTCTACGGAGGTCCGGGTTCGAATCCCGCCCAGGGCTGAAATAATGTCAGTATCCCTGTGCTGCGAGTCGTTACTCCCTCTCTTCCGGGAGGGAAATAGCTGTCGATCACGAGTCCAACACGTGATTCAAGACCTTGGTGAATCATAAAGACACACACGCACACACACACACACACACACACACACACACACCTCCGGATGCCCCCAAGATAACCGGGGTTAATGAATGCATTCTGTAAGTCATCACCGTACCTTCCCATTTTCTTTATTTTGTTTTCTTTTTCTTTTTTTCTTTTTTTTTTCGTGTCGTCTTTCCTTACCACTTCATCCTTCTGCACACAACACGACAATCGCCGGATACTCCGTGAAAAATGAAAATACTTCTCAATTTTTCCAAGACGATAAATCTTTTCAACATTTCATTCAACATCGCAATCCTCCACGTCGATACGTTTACTTGAAAAAAGAAAGGAAGGAAAGAAAGAAGGAATGTAGGAAGGAAAGAAGGAAGAAAGGAAGGAAGGAAGGAAAGAAGGAAGAAAGGAAGGAAAGAAGGAAGAAAGGAAGGAAAGAAGGAAGAAAGGAAAGAAAAAGAAGGGAAGAAAGGAAGGAAGATAGGAAGGAGTTAAGAAATGATGGATTGAAGAAAGAAGTAAATAAAGGAAGGAGGGAAGAAAGGTGGGAAGGAAGGAAGACAGGACGAAAGAAAGTAGAAAGGAAGAGAAGAAAACACGAATGAAAAAGGAAAAAAAGAAAGACGGAAGGGAAGGACGAAAGAGATAAAAGACAGAGAAACAGATTAATAGGTAGAGAGACACAGACAGATTAAGAGAGAGAGATAGAGACAGTCAGACAGAAAGAGACATAATGAGAAACAGACATAGGCAGACAGAGTGAAAGTCAAGCAGGGACAGACAGTCGACAGTGAGATAAAGAGACAGAGACAGTGAGGAACAGAAAGACAGAGTGAGAGCGATAAGCAGGGACAGACAGTCGACAGAGATAGAGAGACAGACAGTGAGGAACAGACAGAGAGAGACTGTCGCTAACCCCCACGATAATTATCCTGATGCCGTACCAAGTCACGACTCGATTAAGAAATCCTCATAAAATGCGCATAAATCCGCAATATTCCCAACTTTTTCGTTCTATTCCCCAAAATCCAAATTTCCCATGCAAAACTATTTTCTCTCTACTAGTATCACAGTGCAACGCTTTTGAAATTAATTACTCAAGCCTTTTGTAGTTAATTTCGTTTTTAATAAACAGGCCCGTGGCTCTATAACGAGCCTTGTCCGGCACACCTAATAAAAGTCCGAATTATTAAAAATTTATCTGTGTAGTCAACAGTTTACATTGTCCTATACTCGAGCACACACAATATGTACACTAACAGGTCGACACACGAACCACACGCCGGTAGGTTACACGTCCTGTTTAAACTATGTAGCTTCAATACTGGAATATATAAACACAGGCACAAGAATGTATACGAACACACGCACGTACGCACGCACGCAGACACGAAAGTCACCACTACCACAAATACCACCACCTCCTCCTCCTCCACCACCACCTTCTCTTCCTCCTCCTCCATCTCCTCTTCTTCCTCCACAGACTCGAGTCCTCACAAGCAATATCCACAAGGCCCTCGTGCATTGGGGAGTAACTTTCAAGAGACGTCATTCACATTGACGACGACGACGACGTCAAGGAAAGGCGACTCCTCGGCACGCAGCAGCAGCACCGTATTCAGTCAGCTGCACCTTCTCCCGATGACTAAGAGCTCTTCTCTTCCCCCATTCTCCTCGTCCATTACCATTGGATTCCAAGTTCCGTAGCAGCCCCGTCCTCCTCGACAGCAACGAGGAGGACAAGGGAACTGAACTCTGTGGTTCATACATGTCCGCGTCTACCTAGTGAAAACACGGAGTGACACACGTACATACACACACACACACATATAAATATATATATATATATATACACACACACACACACACATACCAGGGGCTTTTTCCCCCTTACAAGGGAAGTATCCAAAGTCAAAGGACATAATCACACCCATTTCATCCCCACATACTCCACTTCCATTCTCCACTTTTTTTTTTCCTCCTGGATGATGGGTGATCCTTGCATCTCGCCCAATGCCCTGAGTCAGAATCAATGCAGCAAGACACACGCGCACACACATAAAACAAGCATATTCGAGCAGTCCATTGCAGGATCGCCTGGTTGTCCCCCGGGTGGTGATACAGCCTTTGTACATCACAGTGTCTTACTCCGACTTGGTAAGGGTGTGTGTATGATACAAGAAGACCATGCGGAATGTGTTGGGATGGTTGTGATTGTCAATGTAATGTGCAACGAGTCAAACCAGTTAGACCTCACTGATTAAGCACTGAAACGAGGCACGGTTGCTCGTCACTGCAGACTGGGGATGGGAAGTAATGAAAGTGCGACTTACACAAATGCTAAGCATTTATCGAGCGTTGAACCCGGGCCTCCTCCATCTGAGACAGGATTGCTCTCCACTGTACTATCATACATACATACATACACACACACGAAGTGTGTTCTTCCGTACATCAATTCATGTTCCCGTGCCAGGAGACCCCCCCCCTTATCTTTAAGAGTCAAAATCACAAACGGGTGGGAAGGCACCGGTCGGGGTGGGAGGGGGGTTCCAGAGCCTCCCAGTGGAAGGAAAGAAAGCCAGAGGGTGCTGACTGACTCTTGTACAAAGGTAAACTGGAGTGTAAATGGGTGAGACCTTTCTGACCATCTAGTTCTGCGCGGTCTCCTACCGCCTGGATACACGCAGCTACCGAGCTCTGACGAACAGTGACCACGAAAATGGCGACAGAAAATGAGATAAAGGTATTAAATTGTAGCCAACAAAGAGAAGCTGAAGTCTGTCGAGAGAAAAGGCGCACTGATCAAGCGGAAGGCTTTGGACTCTTGCCTTGTTCAGGGGTATTGCGTGAGTGGACTCACCCATACATGAGAAACGTACTCCATATAAAGACCGAGAAGGTTCCCTGTATGGGGGTCAGCAGCCGAGTAAGGAATTCTTTAAGGAAGTACAGAACACCTACTTTCATTAAAGCTGCTCTGGCAACAGTTGAGATACGAGCTTTCTAGTTTATTTTAATAGTGACAGGTAGTCCAAGAATGTTGAAGGTATCACAAGGAAAAAGTTTTGCCACCGATGAATAAGGGCCAGCACTGTGGAAGACCATATCTAGCGGGGAAGTGGAGAAACCGAGTCTTAGTAGCTTTGAACGACACTGGGATTTCTCTACCCCAATCAGACATGATCCACAAGTTAGAAGTAAAGTATTTTGCAGCGATACTTCAAGAAGAATGGCGTTCAGTTTCAAAAGGGCATCTAGAAAATGACGGAGAAAAAGAGTAGTCATCTGCATCAGAGTGCACAGGAGAGTATGCGCGGTTAAGTAGGTCATTTATGAACAGAGTAAAAAACGGAACGGAATACTGGGACGCCCGAGGTTAGAGTCATGGGAGAAGAGCAACAACCGTCTACAACAGCGGCTATTGAACCAATGACGTGCAGAGGGGGGGCACGAAGAGGTGGTGGCCCTGGGCATCTCATTAGGGAGGGTCATCCAATCATTTCACTTGGGGAAAAGAACTTAATAAATTTGGTTGATCTAAATCTAAATCGAATGAAGTGTTTGTTTCATCTGTGTTTACATGTTCAAAATATTTTCCTTTCTCATGATATTTCTCAGTACAAGGCCTTGTACTTTGGGACATACAGTCAAGGAGATGAGCCCGAGCATCACCAGACTTCTGCATGCCACTGTGTACAACAGCTAGGAGAGAGGGTAGTTTATAATCAAAGATTTGTGTGAGAATGTCAAATGCTCAAAATATGTTTAATGCAACAGGATACGCCTCGCTAAAATTCACCGAAGTAAATGACCAAGTCAGAATATCTATACAACGCACGTACACACACGCACACACGTACAAACACACACGTTGACACACACAGACACACGTTAACACACACACACACACGTAGACACAGACACACGTTAACACATACACACACACACGTAGACACACACGGGTTAACACACACACACACACACACACATTGAATACAAAGCTTCTTAATCCCACAACAAAAAGAACAAAGTTATTCAACTCTAACGGTGACGAAGTTTGACCGAATCGCTGCACGACTGCAACGATGGTACTTGAACAAATCAACTCGTTCGAAAGACAAGCAGCCACGTTTATAGTCCCTTCACGAGAGTGGACAATTAGTATGGGACCTGTAGCCGTTGAGTCGTGACCTTTGACAATTAGTATGGGACCTGCAGCCGTTGAGTCTTGACCTTTGTCAACAAAATCTTAGTTATCATGTGGTGATTGGTTTCAGAACGAAACATCACCACGTTGTACTGACGATGATACTAGCATCGCGCGCGTAGTCCCCCCTACTCAAGACGAGCGAAACCCAATTAAATTTTGTTGGGGTAAGTCTTTTCTTATCTGAAAACTAATGTATGGCATGACCCCGATGACCCTCAGGTGTCCCGAGTGGGCGTGTCGTAGGACTTTTAGATCCTTAATTGGCCCACGTATAACGAAAATGAAGTTGGCCAATCATAGATGCTAATGATTAAGCCCACCCTACAGGAGGCGCTTTACCCCTTTCAGATGTTTCACCTTAAGCTAACAAGCCAAGAGAAGTCAGTCTGAGCCCAGTATGCAAGTTGTGCCCATCTGCCTAGGTTAAAACTGCGTCCCGGGGATAACCATACACAAGGTCTGTATCTGAAAATCGAAGTCCAGCCTCCTACACTTCGTACACTAAGATTACTTAAATTCATAGATTACCAATGAGAGCAAAAACATATATAAAAAACATAAGAGGAAAGGTCTCATTCAACACCACCATACTCGGTATAAACTAAAAGGATATATCAAACACACTTTACAACAGGTTCGTGCCTCCCCTCTGGAAAGCTACCAAATCGCCGACTTAATGCGTGAAGACGGGAATGCAGCAATCACAAGTCATCGCGCGTTATGACTACAACGCAGACCTCTTACAATTTCACGTAACCGACCCAGTGTCCTCTTCAACGCCAGATTCTATTCAGCATAGAGGGAGGCCTCTGAAAGGTAGTGGAGTCTCTAACACACTTCCGCCAAGTTATGGCACTACAACAGTCTCGTCACTCAACCCGTTTCGCTGCAATGACGCCTCTGAAGACGTCAAAAAGAGCGAGAGAGTACGCCAATGTTTATTTTGTCTACCGCCATGGAGTCTATTTGTCTGAAGGGGGAGTGGGAGGGAGGAAGACGCCCTTCCCACCAATCTATCTGCACATATACTCTGCAGGAGGAGCCTATAATCGCACCTGCATCAAACAAACACCACCACCTCCGGGCAGGGAACCAGTTATGCAACCAAGATTTACGGTCCGGGACCTCGACTCCATTACGAGTGAGATGAGCTCCGGGTGCTGCTGCTGCTGCCGGGGAACGTCGACACCCCCGGAGGTGTAGCCCGTCATGCACGATGACAACCTCTACACCTACACCACCACCTCCTCCTCCTCCTCCTCTTCTTCCTTCACCTCATTCTCTCCCTCTCACTTCTCCTCCCACACAAACTCCTCTTCCTTTCCCTCCTACTTCTTATACACTTCCTCCTCCTCTTCCTTTTTCTCTTCCTCACCCACCTCCTTCTCCTCCTCCTCTTCCTTTTTCTCTTCCTCACCCACCTCCTTCTCCTCCTCCACCTTCACCACCCTGTTCCATCTATGGAAAAGAGGAACCATGATGACTGGCGTCACTGCACATCGGATGTGCCGACTTGAACCACTACGTGTGTTTAATCTTTGCATTAAAATGACTCTCCCAACACTGCCTCCCTCAATCCGTCCTCTCTCTCTCTCTGTCTCTCTCTGCGCGCGCACACACACTTTCCTATTTGTAATATCCAGGAAGAATTCCTTTCATCCGCCCATTTTCAACATTTTGAATTTACATTTTGTATTTGGGGTGGGGGAATATAATATATATATATAATATATATATAAAGTTGTGTTACCAACCTAGGTATGCACTAACACCTTCCGTACTGTGTGTCACTTTCTCCTTCATTCTAGATGTTGCCTTACTATTCCATTCATTTCCGTGGTGTCCCTCCCCCCTCCCTCACCTACGCCCATAGCCAAGGTGTCCAGCCACCTACACCAAACGTCTGTTAACACAAGGTTTCACAACAACACTGCGTCAAGCTAATAATGGATACATGCACCAAATATGCATCACACACATAAAACTATGATACTGGCAATTGATATTCATGGCCTAAAACAACGGGTATATATGTTTGGTATGCAGACTGCTCCTGCGTGTGAACACGACCTACAATGCGATATTGGCATGCGAGATGCTCCATACCACACTTTCTTCATATAATCAGCATTCCTGCTACGGGGCAGACAGCCCATACTAAGGCCAGCGTGGTGCGAGGCAAAAGCTGAAAGCGGATACAACTCCCAGGATTCCTTAGTATATAAAAAACACCAGGAATGTTAAAAGTGTGCTAGTGCGAGAGAGAGAGAGAGAGAGAGAGAGAGAGAGAGAGAGAGAGAGAGAGAGAGAGAGAGAGAGAGAATGTATTCACCTTCTTTGGATCACGTGCTGGACTCGTGATCGACAGCTATTTCCCTCCAGGAAGAGAGCTCAGAGCTCGTATGACCAATCTATGGGTAATGCTGTGACCTTACACGCACACACACCCCGAACTCCCCGCCCACGAGTTGGAGTAACGACTCGAAGCGTGTGTGTGTGTGTGTGTGTGTGTGTGTGTGTGTGTGTGTGTGTGTGTGTGTGTGTGTGTGCGCGCGTAAGTGTGACATATACACTAAATATTTGAAGTCTCCACGTAACACAGAACTGGCCGGCGCCATCTTTGTCGACGGCGATACAACAACCACCTCTACAAAATGTTCTTCCTTAGAACTCCATTCACTTCGTGAAGTGGAACTTCGTGAAGTGGCACCTCGTGAAGTGGCACTCGGAGTCAACGGCTTAAAACTACCAACGCGTGTACGAACCCGTAAAGTTTAAGGTAATTTCATACGGTGAAGCTGGTTTTGGGCTTCACAAACGCTCGACAGACTCGTTAACCTCCAAGAGGTTGGTCCTCGGGGTTAACGCTCTGCACTTAACCCCCTCACTATCAGAGGCTTCCCTCAGCTTGAATAAAATCGCCTGGCAACATAGTAATAATGATTAGTAGGCTTTGGTAGTCTTGGGTCTAAGTTGTGCTAATACTCCCAGCTTCAATGATTACGGCAAGAGCCATTCAGCTGCGACTGAAACCATCACCAGAAAGTGAGGAGAGGATAGAGAGGAAAGTAGAGGAGAGGAGAAGAGAGAGGACAGGAGGTGAGACAGGAGAAGTGGAAAGAAGAGGAGAGGAGGTATGGGGTGAGGAGAGATGGGGTGAGGAGAGATGAGGAGAGGAGCAGAGATGAGGAGAGGAGCAGAGATGAGGACAGGAGAAGAGATGAGGACAGGAGAAGAGATGAGGACAGGAGAAGAGATGAGGACAGGAGAAGAGATGAGGACAGGAGAAGAGATGAGGACAGGAGAAGAGATGAGGAGAGAAGACATGAGGACAGGTGAGATGAAGAGAGATGATGAGAGCTGAGGAGAGGAGAGGAGAGACGATGAGAGATGAGAAGAGGAGAGGTGAAGAGATATGAGGAAAGGTGAGGGGTGAGGTGATGAGGAAGAGCGCAGCAGCAGCAGCAGCACCACCCGCCCGGCCAACAAGGTTCTCTAAACCCCAAAAGGGCCGCCGCTGTCTAATTTCGTCTTAACTTAAAATGAAAAGGAGGAGGAGGAGGAGGAGAAGGAGAAGGAGAAGGTGAAGGAGGAGGAGGAGAAGGTGAAGGAGGAGGAGAAGGAAGAGGAGGAGGAAGAGGAGGAGGAGAAGGAGAAGGAGGAGGAGAAGGAAGAGGAGGAGGAAGAGGAGGAGGAAGAGGAAGAGGAAGAGGAAGAGGAGGAGGCGGCGGCGAGGTTCTTAACTACGGTATGTTAAGTGGTGGCGGTAGCAGTCACCCGTGTCCCTTATGCTCAGGCAGCCAGTGCCATCGGTGCCCAATGGGAATCGACCCTGTGCTCGCGTAGTTACGAGGAGAGATCGCAAACCAACGCGTCACTGAAACGTACTCGATACCTAGTGCGACACCACCTACAACCTCGCTAATAATTGTAAATTTTTTGCTGAGGGGACGGACGCAGCATGAAACGATTCATCAGACGATCGAGACTCCCCTCCATTTCCTCTAACAGGGATATCGGATGAGGGCGTGTCCATAAAAAAAAAAAAAAACACGGAGGCACATAACATCCACCGTACGCTTTCAACCCTGGGAACGCAATCTCCATTATTCCCCACACCATGTGATTCTATTCAGCCGAGGGCCAGCTGAATAGAGAAGGACCCTTCAGCTCATGGTAAACAGAAGAATTTCCTTTGTAAAACAGCTTCGACCCAACGGGGGAGGGACACTCTTCGAGCGCTTCCTTCTGCACCAGCGAGGACAAAGTCCCCGGGTTGAAGGTGTGCAACCAACACGAGTATTCCCCCCATATGCCCCTCTTCCACTCCGAACCTCCCCACCTCTCCCCTCCCCCATGGGTTCCTCACGACCGGCCGGGCCTGAAGACCCAAAGGGTCACGATTCACGAGCGCCGACGGACTCCCGGCGAAGCGCGACGGAGGTGGTGAGGGGGGTGGGGGGAGGGCATTATGGATGTTGGAGACCCCGCCTCCTCCTCTTTATTTTCTTTCTGACCTTTTCCCTTCCTTTCCTTTTCTTCCATTTTTTTTATCTTTTTTTTTTCCTTTTATCCTTTAATTTTCCTCCTTTTCCTTCTTTTCATCCTTCCTCGGGATTAACACCGGCTCGTGGAGGGAACATTCCCGCCTGCGAGGAGCCCTCCGGTCCCGGCCGCCCTCCACCCTCGCCCCGGTCCGTGCCCCTTGACCCCCAACCGTATCGCGGCTGCGCTGCCTAGACTCTACTTGGGCCAAACCGCGGCCATACGACTTTCATCACTCCCTTCCCTTCCCTACCGCGTGGCACTTTATCTTCCAATATGCTATCGCCAGGCGATTTCATTCACCTCCATGGCACACCTTCCATACAAAGTGCCCCTCTAGCGCCACGAAGAATAAGATCACATGGCGGCAGCCTGAACAAAGTCTAAAGACACGCACCGCTCGCGCTGACGGGGGGGGAGGTCACCTTCTTCAATAAAATCGCCCAACGGCACAGACCAGAAGAGAACACAGAAGGAAGCCTTGGTATACAAGTTCGAATCCCGCGGACACACGGAGCACTAAGGTCACCTGGCACCTTTACAAGTCGCTAATAAAAAAATTATTTTTCTTCTAAATATATGTAAATATATATTTTTATCGAGTTCTCAATTGAGGTAACATGACGTAACGCTGCATCACGCCACACGTCACGCGACGCAATATCACGTATCACCGAGGCAGCAGCGACAACGCCACGCCGCCGTCACGCCGCGTGTGCCCGAAGGCGACGAAAACCACGTCTCGTCGCGCCACCGATACGCGTATCAGTGTCGAACCCGCGCCGCTAAACACGTTCCGGGTCGCACGCGCCCAAGTACCCATCACCCCTTCTCCCCCATCCCCCCTTTCCTGCCTTCCCCCTTTTCCCGCCTCCCAACACGTCATGCTAATGAAAGCAATGCAGGAAAGGTAAGTTGCAGGAAAGTGGGAAGGAACGAGGAAGTAAAGGGGAAAGAGGAGGGAAAAGCGAAGAGGAAGTAATGGGAGAAAGAGGTGGGAAGGGGGAGGGAAGGGGAAAGGAAGGGGAGGGAAGGGGAAAGGAAGGGAGGGAAGGGGAAAGGAAGGGGAGGGAAGGGGAAAGGAAGGGAGGGAAGGGGAAAGGAAGGGGAGGGAAGGTGGAAGGAGGAAGGAAGAGGGAAGGAAGAGGGAAGGAAGGGGGAAGGAAGGGGGAAGGAAGGGGGAAGGAAGGGGGAGAGAAGGGGGAAGGAAAGGGGAGAGAAGGGGGAAGGAAAGGAGAGGGAAGGGGAAGGAAGGGGGAGGGAAATGAGAAGGGAGCAAGAGGGAAGTGAGAGGGAAGTGAGAGGGAAGTGGGAGGAATGGGGGGGAAGGTGCAAAGGGGAAAGAGGTTGGGGTGAGGGAAGGGGTAGAGGATGGGAGAGGAAGATTGAAGGGAAAGAGAAGGAGAAGGCAGGCGAAAAAGACAGGAAGAAGGTAGAGGGAGAGGAAAGGTAAAGTACGGAAATAGGAGGGGAAAGGTATGGGGCAAGGCAAGGAGCGGGAAGGTAGAGTTTGGGAAGGTAGGGACCGGGAAGGTAGGGAGGGGAGGAAGGTAGGGAGGGAAGATAGGGAGGGGAGGAAGATAGGGAGTGGAGGAAGGTAGAGATGGGAGGAAGGTAGGGAGGGGGAAGGTAGGGATGGGGAAGGTAGGGAGGGGAGGAGGGGGGTAGGGAGGGGAGGGTAGGGAGGGGAGGAGGGTAGGGAGGGGGAAGGTAGGAAGGGGGAAGGTAGGGAGGGGAGGAGGGTAGGGAGGGGGAAGGTAGGAAGAGGGAAGGGGGAAGGTAGGAAGGGGGAAGGTAGGGAGGGGAGGAGGGTAGGGAGGGGAGGAGGGTAGGGAGGGGAGGAGGGTAGGGAGGGGAGGAAGGTAGGGAGGGGAGGAAGGTAGGGAGGGGAGGAAGGTAGGGAGGGGAGGAAGGTAGGGAGGGGAGGAAGGTAGGGAGGGGAGGAAGGTAGGGAGGGGAGGAAGGTAGGGAGGGGAGGAAGGTAGGGAGGGGAGGAAGGTAGGGAGGGGAAGAAGGTAGGGAGGGGAGCGGGAAGGCAGAGAAGAGAGGAAGGCAGGGAAGAGAGGAAGGCAGGGAAGAGAGGAAGGTAGGGAGGGGGAATGTAGGGAAAGGGAAGGTAGGGAAAGGGAAGGTAGGGAGGGGGAAGGTAGGGAGGGGGAAGGTAGGGAGCGGGAAAGTAGGGAGGGGAGAGAGAGCGTAGGATGGAGGGTAAGAGGGAGGTAAGAGGGAGGGTGAGATGAAGTGAGGAGAAAGGGAGGGTGAGAGGGAGAGAGAAAGTAGGGTGAGAGGGAGGATAAGAGGGAGGAAGAAGGGAGGAGGAGAAAGGGAGGATGAAAAGCGGAGGAAAAGCGGAGAAAAGGAGGAGGAAGGGAGGAAGAAGAGAGGGAGAAGGGAGGAGGAAGGGAGGAGAAAGGGAAGAGGAAGGGAGGAGGAAGGAGGAAGGGAGGAGGAAGGAAGGAGGGAGGAAGAAGGGAAGAGGAAGGAAGGAGGAAGAAGGGAAGAGGAAGGAAGGAGGAAGAAGAGATGAGGGAGGAAGAGGAGAGGGAGGAAGAGGGGAGGAGGAAGGGAAGAGGAAGGGAGGAAGGGAAGAGGAAGGGAGGAAGGAGGAAGAAGGGAGGAAGAAAGGAGGAGGAGGAAAGGGAGGAGGAAGGGAAGATGAAGGGAGAAAGAAGGGAGGAAGAGAGGGGGTGAGAAGGGCAATGAGAAGGGGTGAGAGTGTGAAACAGGGTGAGAGGGCAGGGAATGGAGAGATAGAGGAGAGGGAGGGAAAGGGAGGATGGGAGGGAGGATGGGAGGGAGGATGAGAGGGAGGAGGGCGGATTAGAAAGGGGATAAGATGGGGTGAGAGGCAAGATGAGAGGGGTGAGAGGGAAGATGAGAGGGGTGAGAGGGAAGATGAGAGGGGCGAGAGGGAGGGTAATGGAGGGGATGAGGAGAGGGAGGGGGTGAGGAGACGGGGAGAGGGAGGGGGTGAGGAGACGGGGAGAGGGAGGGGTAGATGGAGAAGGGAGAAGGGTGGGGGAAAGGGAGGATGGTGGGAGGAGGGAAGAGGGAAAAGAGAAGGGGGAAGAAGGGGAGCGGGAAGAAGGGGGAGAAGGGGGAAGAAGGGGAGGGAGGAAGAAGGAGTGAGGAGTGCAGAGGAGGAGGAGTAAGGAGGGTGGAGTAAGGAAGTAGTAGTGAGGAGGAGGAGTGCAGAGGAGGACGAGGGCGCAGGAGGAGGAAAGAGGAGGAATTGGAAATAGCTGGACAAAGGCATTATACGGTCTGTGACCACAGACCTTATGGCTCATAAAAGGCTATCATCCCCTCCCCCCTTCCCCTCTCTCTCGAGTGGAGACTAGTCTTAAAAAACGCTTGTGGCTGGTTTTCAATGGTGTCATAGTGTCACTAAATATTCTAGAATGTCGACTTTACAAAATTTGCAGCCGTTACTCCATACGAGATCGTTTAGTGAGGAGGGATGGAGGTTGGGGGTTGGATTAACACAGTAGTGAGAGAGATTAATCTTCACTCACGCTGGTCTACTCTCAGACGTTCTTGTGGTAGGTCGGTCGGGCAGGGAGAAGGGGGAAGGGGGGAAGGGGAGAAGGGGGAAGGGGAGAAGGGGGAAGGGGGGAGGGGAGGGAAGAAGGGGAGGTAGGAAGAAAGGGGAGAAGGGGAAGGGAAGGGGAGGGGGGGAGGGGAAGGGAGAAGGGGAGGGGGAGAAGGGGGAAGGGGAGGGGGAGAGGGGAAGGGAGAAGGGGAGGGGGAGAGGGGAAGGGAGAAGAGGAGGGGTAAGGGGAAGGGAGAATGGTATGGGGGGAGGCGAAGGGAGAAGGGGAGGGGGGGAGGGGAAGGGAGAAGGGGAGGGGGGGGAGAGGGGAGGGAAGGGGAGGAGGGGAGAAGGAAGGGAGAGGGGAGGGGGGGAGGAAGGGGGGGGGGGGACGGAGAAGGGGGGAAGGGGGAAGGGGGAGGGGGAGGGGAGGGTGGGGGAGAGGGAGAAGGGGGGAGGGGAAGGGAGAGAAAGGGGAGGGGAGGAGAGAGGGGGGGATGGAGGGGAAGGGGGAGAGGGGAAGGGAGAAGGGGAGGGAGAGCGGGGAAAGGGAGAAAGGGGAGGGGGAGGGGAAGGGAGAAGGGGGAGGTGGAGAGAGGAAAGGGAGAAGGGGGAGGAGGTGAGGGGAAAGGAGAAGGGGAGGGGGAAAGGGGAAGGAGGAGGAGGGGGAAGGGGAGAGAACGTGGAGAGAGAGGGTGAGAGGGGGCAGGTGGGAGAAGGAGAGGGGGCAGGTGGGAGAAGGAGAAGGGGAAGGGTGAGAGGGGGAGGGTCTTGCTCGTAACACGTTTGCAAGTCATTAGACATGACCAGCAAAGGTCCGCCCGCGTGTCGGACCGTGTCAGAGACACGACGCAAGAAAGATTCGCCGTGTCGGATTGTCGAACTGGCCATCACACCGAGTTCGCCCCGAGTTCGATGTTCGAGTGTCCGAAATGAGGAATGGGAAGGAGGGAGGGAGGGAAGGAGGGGGGAGGGGGGAGGGGGGAGGGAAGGAGGGAGGGGGGAAGGTGAGTGGGAGGGAGGGAAGGAGGGAGGGAGGAAAGGAGGGAGAGGGGGAAGGTGAGTGGGAGGGAGGAAGGGAGGGAAGAATAGAGGGGGAAGGTGAGTGGGAGGGAGGAAGGGAGGGAAGAATAGAGGGGGAAGGTGAGTGGGAGGGAGGAAGGGAGGGAAGAATAGAGGGGGAAGGTGAGTGGGAGGGAGGAAGAGTGGGAGGGAGGAAGAGTGGGAGGGAGGAAGGGAGGGAAGAAGAAAGGGGGGAGGTGAGTGGGAGGGAGGGAGGGAGGGAGGAAGGGAGTGAAGGAGGAAGGAAGAAGGGAGGAGGATGGAAGTAGGGAGAGGGAAGGAGGAAGGGAGGGTGGTAAGGAGGGAAGGAGGAAGAGGGGGTGGGAAGGAGGGAAAGAGGGAGGGAGAGAAGGAGGGAAGGAGGAAGGGAGGGTGGAAAGGAGGGAAGAAGGGAAGGAGAGAGGATACACGCGAAAACTCCATCGTCAAATCACTTTAGATTTTCCGTTTGACTTCTGCCAATTCCACTGAATGAGGCTATCAACCAATCCTTTACAGTACATTACAGCATTCCATTATCTTTATTGTTTCGTTTCCAAAGGTTCTTTTTCACAGAAAAAATAACAATAAATAAAATAAACAAAAACAACAATAATAATGATGATGATAATAATAATAACAATAATATCAAAATAAATACATAGCTTGTTATTGAAGAACAAGTTTAGCAAAACATTATTCATCACAATGGTTAGGGGTCTATACGCTTATCTTCTTTTCGGAACATTGGCTCACTTTACATAATTTATTCTGGCCAACGCTTGGCGATTTCATTCGGCTTTGGGCCGGGATATTTGCAAGAGCAGATATAAATATAAACTTAAGAGCTAAATTGAAAACCTAGAAATACCACGTGTACTCGACATTTAAAATATTAGTTTCATTATCTGTTCAATAGAATTTTACAACCGCCATGCTTAGACGATATAGAATAAACGAATAAATAAATAGACAAAAAATTAATTAGTAAATAAATCATCAACAAAAATAAACATGACAAAAGCAAAAATATTGCCTACATAGGATTTGCATTTTCCGTAAACAATCACTCACCTGCTCATGTCGGACAGTAGTGTTTCAGTTTCCTTCGTACGGCGGTGTCACAATACTTCGTACATCTTAAGCCGCGTCCACACTTGTTGCATTTCCACGTATCGTATCATCTTTGCGTACCACCTAGTGATACGATACGGTGCAACAGGGTATTGTACCCACTTGTTGCGTATCCATTTACAGCAGGCGGATACGTAACAAGTGGGTACAATACCCTGTTGCACCGTATCGTATTACTAGGTGGTACGCAAAGATGATACGATACGTGGAAATGCAACAAGTGTGGACGCGGCTTTAAAAGCTCAATTAAATGAAGATAACGACACGTTCCCGCGTATTCTGGCTGCCGCCTAGTGACTTTATTCTTCTCCGTGAACATATAATACCTCCAGAAACAGACGGGCATCCACGCTAGTTCTACTGGTTTCGAGTTAAGCACGGATAACCCGTAAACGTTGCAGGGATGTCCCTCTGTTCCTGGCCGCCTCATATTAGCGAAGAGGTAAAGGTAAAGTTACCTACGTGTATCATGTTTGTAGATCTGTCTGTGTCTGTCACACGCACGCACACAATTATACACATTACCATGCAGGTGTGTGGATTTTCAGAGATATCTTAAAACATTCTCCAAATGATCATCATGGGATTTCCTGCAACTCCGCTGGCGACAATTAACGAAGTTCCCTGTCGGATTGCAGTTACCTCTTGGTCAATGGTCAACCATTATCTCTTTGGCCGATTTTCATTTTCATATCAATTTTTTTCGTCCGAAGCAATCTCCCTCCACAGCTAAATAGTTGTTGTGAAATATATGAATAAACAAAACAAATAATAAATATAAAATTAATGCCTCTCTGGCCTAAATTAAGTAAACCACGTTTAAATCCTTGGACTACCTTTTCGCAAGCCCACTCACGCCTGGAGACAGCTGGGGCAAGCGACAAAAAAAAAACCGCGGCTAGGTTGCTTCGCGAGATCCCACGAAGTCAGCCAACTGACCCGAATTAGCTTCACAAACAACTTCGCAAGTGTTAGCACGTGCGCGCGTCTCTGGGTCCAGCCCCCCTCCTCTCCCTCGCTCCCCTCCTTCCCCCACTCATTCCCTGCCATCGTCGTCTGCTGCCAAGTATTA
>NC_134787.1:49051303-49081303 GCF_046742065.1 Oratosquilla oratoria
GAAAGGGAAGGGAGGGGAAAGGGAAGGGAGGGGAAAGGGAAGGGAGGGGAAAGGGAAGGGAGGGGAAAGGGAAGGGAGGGGAAAGGGAAGGGAGGGGAAAGGGAAGGGAGGGGAAAGGGAAGGGAGGGGAAAGGGAAGGGAGGGGAAAGGGAAGGGTAAAGAGAAGGGTGGGGGATGGAGGAGGAGAGCAAGGAAGGGGAGGGTAGGTGAAGGGAAGGGAGAAGGGAGGGGAGGGGAGGGTAGGGGAAGGGAGGGTAGGGGAAGGGAAGGGAGGGAGAAGGGAGGGAGAAGGGAGGGTGAGGGGGAAGGGTGGGGAAGGGAAGGGAAATATTGGGGAGGGGAAGGGAGGGTGAAGAAAGGGGAAGGCAAAGTACGGTAGCAATAGGGAAAGGAAGAGGGGGAGTCTAGAAAGGATAAGAAAGGACACAGGTGGGGAAGGAGGGGGTAGGTAGGAAGGGATTTCAAGGAAATTAAATCCAAATGCGATGCAGGGTAGGGCAGCACTGGGTCTAGCAAGGCTGGGTGGAGAAGGTGAGGGAAAGTGAGGGGAACAAGGAAGCATTGGAGAGGGGAAGGGAATGGCGAAAAGAGGTGTATGTGGGGGGGGGAAGGGGCATTGTGAAACAGCCACGCACGAAGAGATAGCGAATGGAAGCAAGAGGAGGAGGAAGAGGAAGAGGCAGACAGGGAGGGGGGAAAGGAAAATCAATGAAATGGACACCGTGTGGGAATACAACTCGGTGAGAGAGGACGAGGAAAACGAGCAGGAAGATGAGAAAGAGGTGGAGGAAGAAGAGGAAGAGGAGGAGGAAAGGAGGAGGAAAAGGAAGAAGAGCAGGAACTGCAACAGAAGGAGGAGCAGGAAGGAGGACGAAGAGGTGGATGAGGAGGAAGAAGAGAAGGAAGAGGAAGAGGAGGAGGAAGAGGAGAGGGGTTGGGTATGAAGAGGGGATCTCGAGCGAGCCTAAGATAATAAAGTGGCGAGAAGCGAGGGCGAGGGGGGGGGCGGAGGAAAAATCAGGAATGGACACCCATGCGGGCGGCAGCAGGAAACGACAGGGAATAGTGGAAAGATAAACTGGGGAAAGAGGAAGGGTTGGGAAGACGATGGTGAGGCTAAAGGATGGGGAGAGGAGGGGAAGGGAATAGTAATGCATGGGGGGGTTAATGAGGAATAGGGAGCGGAAGGCATGGCGAGGAGGAGTAGGGAGGGGAAGGAAAAAGGGAGAGGATGGAGTGGGTAGGGTATGAGGAAAAGTGGGATGCGAACAGACTTCTTGAGGAAGGAATGGGAATAGGGAGGACTGGGGAGAGGGGAGGACGGGAATAAGAAGGAACAGGGAGAGAGAGGAATAGAGAAAGGATGAGAAGAGATGCAAAAATGACAACGAGACCACGGGAGACGTGTTCCGTGTGAATTAGTTTGTGAAGTGTGTGTGTGTGTGTGGGGGGGGGTTAAATACCTAGAGCGTGATGTCGAATTGTGGGGGTGTTCAGACTAGGGGTGTGCCGATCAATTGGCATCGGCAAGAATCGGCATCGGCGAAAATCGGCAATAAAAGGCGAAAGAAATCGAAAGAGGAGAGAGAGAAGATGAAAAAGGAGAAAGAGAAAGGGTAAGAGGAGGAGGAGTATGAGGAGGAGTAAGAGGAGGAGGAGTATGAGGAGGAGGTTTATCTAGTTTAAAAATCGAGTCCACAATATCTCCATTGTAGTATCGGGTGCCTGCATTATTGTTCCGTACCCTAGGATACAACTGTGGGCTTCGTACTGGACACTGGAGGAGGAGGAGGAGGAGGAGGAGGAGGTAGAGGAGAATAAGGAGGTGGTGGAGGAGGAGGTGGTGGTGGAGGAGGAGGAGACTGAGGTGGAGGAGGAGGAGACTGAGGTGGAGGAGGAGGAGACTGAGGTGGAGGTGGAGGAGGAGGAGGAGGAGGAGGAGAAGGAGGAGGTGGCGGAGGAGGAGGAGCTGCTCACTGGCTCCAAGGGTCTCTTAGTACATGAAGGGGTGGGATGGGGGAGAAGGGCTCTTCTTCTTCTTATGTTGAAAGACACTGCAGACAACGTCCATCGGGAGGACAGTCTTTCTTCAAGACCGTATTAATGGTGTTATATCAAAAGGCGATGCGGGTGTGTGAATAGTATGGTCGGATAATTAATTAATTCTTCTTTGTGTGCGTGCGTGCGTGTGTGTATGGGTGTAGATGTCAGGAGAAAGGAGAGGTTGGGTGGTGGGTAGGAATGTGGAAAGGGAGGGGAAGAGAGGATTTCAGTAGAGTAAACCCTCGATATAACGGACGATATGGGGACAGGGGTCTGTCGTTATATCCGAAGATCCGTTATATCCGATGGAAATACAGGACAGATCCGTTATATCCCGAAGTTTGTCCGGTATTTGAAATTAGTAGGATTAGAAATTACTGTACTGGGGGAAAGAGAGACTGATAAAAAAGTTTACTTTATTATATTGGGGACATCGAGGGGGAAGGTGGGACGAGCTGACTAAGATACGACTAAGAGCGAGTGTTCAGAAGCGGTTTTGGGTTGTTATGTAGAACATTTGTTCCTGTGGATTTGCGTGTGGATATGCGTGTGTTTGGGTTGTCTTGTTATTCGACCCGAAATGTACAAGGTTCAGGACGTCGTAAGCCGCAATGACCAAGGAAAATTTAATCTTTTTTCTTTTTACTTTATTTTATCTATTTACTCATAATTTTATTTATTTTTTATCATTATTATAATTTTCTATAAGGGGTTACTTTTGAAGGTTCTAAAGAAGAGAGACTACAGATGTGGTATTTTCTCTGTAGTATGTCATTTGTACCAATCCCTCAGGCGGAGAGCTGGTCTTCTTTTCTCAACGAGCGGTTTGGGGAGGGAGGTGGGCTCTTAAGGTGTTGGGAGGGTGGAGGGGGGAGAAGGACGGAAGAAGAGGAAGACGGACGGAGAAGGGAAGATGGAGATGAATCAATTGGAGGGGCAGATGGGGTGGGGGGAAGGGTGGAAGTGGGGCCGGAGGAGGAGGAGGAAGAGGAGGAGAAGGAAAAGGAGGAGGACGAGGAGGAGGAAGAGGAGGAGAAGAAGAGGGAGTGAAGGAGGAGGAGGAGAAGGAGGGGAGGAGGAGGAGGAGAAGGAGGGGAGGAGGAGAAGGAGGGGAGGAGGAGAGGGAGGAGGAGAGGGAGGAGGAGAGGGAGGAGGAGGAGAGGGAAGAGGAGGAGAGGGAGGAGGAGGAGGAGGAGAGGGAGGAGGAGGAGAAGGAGGAGGGGAGGACGGGAAGGAGGAGGAGGAGATGAATGTGGAGGGATAGGTGGTTGGGCGTGGGGTAGGATGGGGGGGGGTTAGAAGTTGCAGTCAGAAATTAAGGAGGGTCATGCGTGCGAATAATACAGCTATTATTTACCGCCGTGATATAATTTATGAGTGTTGGGACTACCGGCAACAAAAGAAGAATCTATTCAGCCCAGACGTGGACCTCCAACCCCCGACCTGACAGAATAGAAGAGGTGTTGTGGGGGTTAGGGTGTTGAGGGGGGTTAGGGTGTTGAGGGGGGTTAGGGTGTTGAGGGGGGTTAGGGTGTTGAGGGGGGTTAGGGTGTTGAGGGGGGTTAGGGGGAGTTGAGGGGGGAGTTAAGGGGGCTTAGGAGGGAATTGAGGGGGCTTAAGGGGGTTTAGAGGAGGGGTCTATTTACTGCAATCTCCTTCTTTCGGGGTCTTCGCCCTACCTGAATGAAATTGCGTCAGATCGAGATCAGAGATGGATTGGTCCACAGACTCCTCTTCAAGCCCAAATTTCTACCAGATCTTCTGCCTCTGCTCCACTTTTTTATTTATTTTTATTTATTTAGGCTATTTATCTTTTTGCTGTGTAGGCACTATCAAGTTAGCGGAAACTACTGACACAATTTATCAAAACTGACCGGAAACTATTCTTCAAGAAGTTTTCATCTTACCCGAGAATGACTAACTTTGAATTTTGACACTCAAAAATCACCCATAACTATTGGGGAGTGAACCTTGGCCATCACCGTCACAATTCGAGAGCGGGGACCAACGCGCCACAGCAGCAGCATGTGCTTGCGCAAGCAATACCCACGAAGGAAAAGGTGAATTCTGGGCAACTGATCCCCTGCCGTGCAAGAAGTATATGTATAATTATCAATATCATCACCATTAATATTATTATCATTTCTCTGATTTAATAATCTATTTTTATTTTTACTTATTTCCTATGTATATTTTCTTTATCACCTATTTCTTATCTTATTACTTTTACTTTATTTACCTACTTATGTATATTTTCGTCTTATTATTTATTCGTTCTGCATGCGACCTCGTTATGGACCGAAAGGTCTCCTCCAGACTTGCTTTATTACTGCAACTCATTGCAGCTCGACCAGAGCCTCCTACGGAGCAGTCGTTTGCAGCAACTCCTGGCCCATCCCACCACCTCAGCTCCAAAAATTTCGTTCCGACCTCGAAGGCCAGGCTTCGAACCCGGGACCATCTGCGGAGAGATGGAGCGTTCACCACGTGCGCGTTGAGGCTACGCCTTCGCCTCTGTCAACCGTGGGGGGGGTTTCCATGCGCTCAAATAAACATCACAATTCATATTACTAAACCAGAATTACCTTATGTTCATTGTCTTATATTTTCCTTAGCATTATTCCTTTAACCTATACATCAATTACATCTATACTTTACTTGTACACACCCTACATTCAATACTACACAATGAAACATTATAAAGAGCGGATGTATACAACCAGTGGGATCGCGGTCATGACTAGGTGTACATGGCTGGGGGTCGCAAGGTCAAAAAATGTTGGAAATATATATAGACGCTGCTCATCGCCTCCTGGCGTACGGCCGTCACACCCCCAACCTGAAGTCCCCAGAAGCAACGGATTACATTCCTTGTAAGACCTCAAGATGCATAAAATCGCCCCCACGTTAGCCAGAACAATATGTATGATGCGTCATGTCACAACACGATAGGATGTCTTTCGCTGGGGAGAGTCCATGGGGGTGAGACTGCATCCCAACGAGCCACAGCGGCGCGATACAGCTGGTTAAATCATGTCACATATGGTACACCACAACTGGTGCTATGACGTCACTGATGGCAAGAGGCGACCATGCGTAACACCACCTGACCATTCATTCTTAAGAATGTGACGACCCTGATGGGGGGGGGGGGCGAAAGGGAAGGGCTGGAGGAGGCCACGGTACAACAAGAGGTCTCCATCACTACAAACACAATTTTGACTCGAGTGCGACCCGACTTCAGCCGAATAAAATAGCCTGTCGGCGTACACAATAAACCTTCAAAAGGACGTCATAGGATAACAATGAGGAAATTAAGATCCTCTCACACGCACACACACACACACACACACACACTTGGGTCGGTCATACAAGCGAGCACAAAAGAATCATCACCTGAGCAGGCAACCGCACGCCTGCATGCGGTTGCCTACAAAAGCGCTTGAAATGTAAATTTGCTCCGGGCGCTACGTCGGGAGGTCAGTGCATCTGGTAGGAAGCAGGAAATACCTGCCCGGGCAGCTTTGTTCCCCCGGTGGTGGTGCTGCTGCTGCCGGGTTCCGGAATCACCTCTCAAATACGAAATTCCCACATTTATGCAGATTTGGTAATGTCATTGCAGTGACGGGTCAGTCTCGAATAATTCCCTTTACTATGGTAACTCAATTTGATTCTGATTAATGACACGCCTTTTTTTTTTTTTTGTCTGTCTGTCTGTCTGTGTCTGGACAACGTACCTATGTATGAGACAGCCTTGAAAAAAGTAATAAGACAAAAAAATAATAATAATCTCGACATGATCATCCATGCAAACTAGTTCACATCTGTGAAGTTCGTTTAGCGATATCTGTCAAACTCGTTTATTAGGACAATTGAAGGTTTTGACAGATGTTCAGGAAAACGTTCAAACCCGTTAAATACCAATTCATTACATTTTTTTAAATTTCGGTGCACTTTATTTTGATGAATCCTCTCACCATTTATGAACGGTCTTTTTCGTAGTTGTTAAGTCTTAGAAAAAATAAATAAATAAATAAATAAATAAATAAATAAATAAATAAAATAAATAAAATAATAATCTCTACGGGAAAAATATAGTATAATATATACGATAACATTTGCTCAAGAGACTTAACAAGATCCAGTCATTACAAACTAACACTTAACTACTCTCTGCGTTAGCTATAATCTTGCATTCCCCTCCCCACCAATCACCCTTTTCACACTGGGCCGATCCTTGTCACATGTCGCGAATTTGAATACCTACAGGACGACTTCGCTAATCAGTACTCCAGACTTCCCCCATTAATATTTCAACAATTCTTAATATTCGTAGTTTTTATTTATTTGTTCATCATTCAGCTTCTCCGTACAAGACTCAAAGGTAATTTGACATTTGGAGATTCGAAAGACGAAAGTTTGTAACCGAGGTAGTTTCAAATCGAACGAACTCGCATCATCGGCCCGTGTAAAGCTTCTTTAAATTCGAACTCCCACACAATAGCTCCTATCAATCTTAATTCTGATAACCACTTCAATATAACAGATATAAAAATAAACTAGTAAATCCTCACTCGAACAATTCCTCTCGCGCAACCTCCAGTTTGTGGCTAGAAAGTTTCGCAGAGCAGAACTTGTCAAAAAAGTCTTTTGTTTTCAATGTTAGCGAAACGGGTCTCACCAACGCTGAAGAGCGAGATGCCGGAGTGTTGGGGGAGTTGATATACTCCTCCCCGCCTACCTGTAACAGCCCCCAATTTATCTTAAACTTGTATTACGAGAAGGGAATGGAGAGAGTGGATGAAAATGGACGAGAAAATGATGCGGCATGAAGGAACGTTCTTCTTATCTGCAAATTTAAATTTCTTGAAAAGATTGAAGAGGTGGCGGGCCGGGGGTGGGTCGCCGTACATTGAAGCAGTGGGGGTTAACCACCCCCAGCTGTCGGGTCCTGCTTTGGAAGTGATGCGTGGGTGGGGGGTGGGTGTTGAATGGGTGCATGTTTCGACTTAGCTAGTCCACTTATATGGGAGGAAACGCCTTTGGGTATTTGCACATGCGTGGGTATATGTATGTTTGTACTACAGGAAGTTAATGGAATGAATTACCTATCAAAAGTGATGTGGAAAAAGCTAATGTACCGGCGTTACATACAGAAGAGGTAAGGAGGGACGTATAGAGGCACGAAGTGGGAGGAAGCACGGAAGAGAGACATGGCGTAGGGGAGGGTGGAGGATGAATTAAAGTTGTGCCCGCAGGTCGTCTGATGTTGGTGAAAGTCCTTTGTGTTCATGCACGTCCCTTCGGGCAAATATACGGAATAAATCGCACATGTGTACCTAGGCGCACGCACACATTCGTTTGCACGACAACGAAGTTCGTCTACGTATACGAGGTGGCACACATGCACACAATGCATATATACACAGATATACATGCACACACACACACACACACACACACACACGAGAGTGTCAACTTCCAAGTCTTTACGATGTCATGGATATGGTGCTAGAGAGGGGCGACTGAACTGTCTGTATACCCGGGTTTAAAGAAAGCCTTTGGCAAGATACTACTTAGATGATCATTGTGAAAGCTGGAAACCAAAGACATAACGGAGGAAATCGCTGGACTGAACGACACACTTCCTGACAGGGACAATGATGAGGAAAGGAGTCGGGCAGAAGTTCTCAACATGGAAGAAACGAGTGACGAGCGGTGTCACAGGGATCAGCCTTGGCGCCAGTCATGTAACTGGTGCACACAAATGACTTGGCATCAGGTATTAAGCAACTGCAAAGCCATGTTTCCAGACAATTCCACGATGGCAAGAAAGACCCCAAAAGACCATATCTTACGAAGACATAAATAGACAAAACACACACCCTGAGATATAAAATGCAACATATTCAACAACAGCAAGTGCGCAGTGTAGTGGAAACGGGAGCTGCCTCAAGGGTTCTGCACAATGAGTACAAAACAGTAAAAATACATAAAAAAGTCTCATTATAAATGGCAAATTTGGCCTAAAGAATCAATTACATAAAACTTTTGGTGAACATATGAATGACGGGTAAATGTCAGACTTCCTTTCTAACACAAAAGAGTTGAACGCACCGCTTATTTCATTTGTGTCGCAGGGTTTGGGCTATGTAACACAGATTTAAATCCCACACAGAAAGTATTTTGTCAGCAATAAACAACGCTTCTGTCCTCTTGGACAATATCGTTCCGAAGAAGTAGAGTTAAAAGTGGCCAGCATTCACTTTTGAGTTAAGATGAGTCACCATTCATCAGGGAATGATGCATGCTTCTGGTCCGTAGAGGTGTTACCTAAGTCCTCATGGTTTCTGAGTAAAATCCCTAGGGTTATCTACACTGGAGGAGAGATGAGCGAGGGGCGATCATCTTGTCCAAACTTAAACCCCCCCCGGGGGGGGGGTACGAGACATGATAGCAATGGTACAGTATATTTACCATGAGAAAGCATAATGTGCATTCACTGTATCCTATTGACATATTGTATTTGAAATAAGAAAAGTACATTTGTTCAGTAGTTGAACATATCTAATCATTTATCAGCAAGGTCTGTATCACTAATCCTTTTCATGTTTGCATTGTATTTATGTTGGATGGGGGTACGAGATTTTTTTTTTTTTAGATAATCAAGGCGAACGGGCACTGAAAACGGTTAAGAACCACTGCCCTATGGCAAATACATCCATATACAATCAAGGAAGACTTCAACTACAGGGAAGCAATCACCAAAAGCCTAAAATAATGATGACAGTTATGATAACCAATGATAATAATCATAACACCATTAATAATAACAATAACTATGATCATAATCTATAATTAATCAAATCATATAGGGCTGCGCACAGATGGAAAAGTGCAAGAAGCCTTCTTGGCTTGTAGACCACCTGTGGACGATGCAAGGGAAACTGCATAGGCAGGGAAAGCCAAGTGTGTTCTGTAATGCATAAATAGTTACGACACAAAAAACGAGCAATTAAGCAAGGACGCGCACACACACACACACATCTGTAATTCGTTATTGCCTATTTTGTAATATTTGTGTGTGTGTGTGTGTGTGTGTGTGTGTGTGTGTGTGTGTGTGTGTGTATGTGTAAAAGGTCACAGCATTCCCATAGATCGAAACATGTACGAACTCCGAGCTCTCATCCATTAGGACAACATATATTGCTCACGAGTCCAACACGTAGTCTAAGACTACAGTGAATCATTCAGATACACCTCGCACAAGTCTCGCCTGTAGAAGCAGAGATTCACAGATGTGGAGGGCCCCTCTCTCTCTCTTTCTCTCTCCTTTCCCCCTATGCTGCACCGACGCATATAGACGCGCTCGTGCGCGACTGAACGCGCGCGCGTGTTTACGTGTTGGACCCAGATTATCGGATTTCGGAGCGCGCACGCGCGTGCGCGTATGGGCGCGCGCGAGGGAGAGAGAGCATGCGTGTGTAAAGCGCTCGAACATATGTGGAGACAAAGGTTGGACTTTGTACGCGCAGGGCGAGTGAAAACAATGGTCAAACAGAATCTATTAGCAGGGCCACCGACCGATCTGTCACAGCAAAGATTCATTCATTGATTTATGTGACTGCGGTGCCCATACCTACCTATCTAGGTGCAGCTTGACTCGCTTTCTTGTACAGAATGCCCGCGACCGTGCCCGTGCGTGCGCGCGCGCGTGTGTCCCTGCGTGTGTGATGTATGTGTGCATGTGTGTGAGGTGTGTGCGTGTATGCGCGTGAGGTGTATGTGCATGTGCGTACCGTATGTATATATATATATATATATATATATATATATATATATATATATATGTGTGTGTGTGTGTGTGTGTGTGTGTGTGTGTGTGTGTGTGTGTGTGTGTGTGAGTGCGCAGGCGCATTTACATAATCGTAGCATGCGGGAAACGAGTAATGCTCATGTGGCCCTACCTCTTACTCTCTAATTACCATACCTACCTACAAATTCACGTATGGTTCCAAATTGGGCTATCTCTCCTTATTCTCCATTTATCATACTGTGTGTGTGTGTGTGTGTGTGTGTGTGTGTGTGTGTGTGTGTGTGTGTGTGTGTGTGTGTGTGTGTGTGCGCGCGTGCGCTCAACTTAGCTCCTGCCTTCCGACCCGACCCGAAAGGTCTTGCCTGCTGGATGCGCTTCCCTTCGGCTGAACGAAATATTTTGTATTCGACGGAAATAAACGCTTAGGGGCTGAATTAGAACGAGAGTTATTGAAGGCATTTATACGAATACACATACAACACATACCAAGCATTAGCGCGAGCGGGCGCGCGCACCACACACACACACACACTCGTGGCCGTCACAACGGCGGTCCGGGTTCGAATACCGTCTAGAGTTGAAATGATTTCAGTATCGCTGCGCTGTGAGTCGTTACGCCAACTCTCGTGGGCGGAGACTTGGGTGTGTGTATGCGCGTAATGTCACAGCATTTCCCATAGATTTGTATATATGAGCTCTGAGCTCTCTTTCGGGAGGGAAATAGCTGTCGATCACGAGTCCAACACGTGATCCAAGACCATGGTAAATCTCTCTCACACACACACCTAATTATGGTCAGGTTTTCGTCATCCAGAGGAGTCTTTACGAGATACACATTGTAACCGTTCCCATTAACGAGTTTCTATCATAATATTTGCATCCTTTCACATATAATAAGCAACGATACGACTATTTACGTGCACCTGTCTCTTATGTATGACAAAATGCGCAAAAGCAATAAACGTCGGCAACGTTTAACGTTTTTGTGGCTGAACAGGAGGATGCAAGAGTTCCTAACGCCGAAGGGTCAACATAAAACGGCTTCAACCAAAACTTTATCGTTAATTGAGGCGCTCGCGCGCGCACACACACACACGCGCGCGCACACACACACACACACACACACACACACACACACACACACACATATACACACACACACAGAAATAGCACAATGCCTGCATAGCTTTAGAACCTTTCCTCCGATGTTGGAGCAGGATAATCCCTCCCTCCTCCAGTGAACGAGAGCAACACCCCAATGGACCTGAGGCACGCTGCATTCAAAAAGAATACTTATCACTTTGAACTTGTACTCTCCTTCCGTTGTTACCCTCATTCACTAAATACCCCATCACTACGAATCCACTTCCTGTGTTGGACAATATACCCAAGTACAGAAGCGCTAGTTATTGCTCGGAGAAACCCCCATCGTCAAACAGCCAATGGCTGAATCCATATAAAGACGGAGATTTCAATCGGGCCACTGCCTATTGGGTTCATTCCGCTAAGGGGGAACTTCCCAACACCAAATATATAATTAATCTCCGAGTGTGACGATCGACTCCGTCTTTTTCAACTGGTCGTCAATTGAATCTACTCTACCGAGGTCAATTTTCTCTATCTCTATTTCTCTCTCTCTCTCTCTCTCACACACACACACACACGCCCGCGGTCCGGGTTCGAATCCCGCCCAGAGCTTAAATAATTTCAGTATCGTTGCGCTGCGAGTCGTTACTCCAACTCTCGTGGGCCGGGAGATGGGTGTGTGTGTGCGTGTATTACAGATCACAGTATTACCAATGGATCGATCATATATGAGCTCTGAGCTCTCTTCCGGGAGGGTAATAGCTGTCGATCACGAGTCCCACACGTGATTGAAGACCATGGTAACACACACACACACTTGAAGGGTTAAACTTAACTCAATTATACCTTTGAAAGGCGTGATTTAAATAGACTGAGGCGATAGGGAACAAACTTAACCAAAAATTATTACAGAATACAATGGCTATAGACTTTAAAAGCATCCAACCCTCTGAGGTCACAGCCCCAATAAAAAAATAAATAAACAAATAAATAAAAATCCATACCTCGCCCCCGCCTCGCGTCTGGCGCGACGCCCCCTCCCTCTTTTCCCTCACCCTACCCCCCCAAAAAAAAACTCCCCCTCCTCCATTCTTCCCCTTCCCGTCCCTAACCTCTTCTTCCTCTTACCTTTACACACATCTGCCCTACCCTTCCCCCCCTCTCCCCACCCTTGCTCTACCTTTCTTTTTCCTCTCCTCTTTTCTCAATACTCTCCTCCTCTCCCGCTCATGTGGGGACCAAAAGGGCGCCCCTTGAGCGGCCCCATCCACTGCTGACGCGAACCAAATGTTCGCCATTAACACCAGCGCACCTTCCCTTCCCCACTGTCGTTGCAGGAGTTGATAAAAAACTCGACGTACAAAGAGAAGGGGGGAAATCCACAATAAAAGAATATTCAAAGGATGATAAAAAAAAAAGTGACGACCTTTGATACGTTACCACGACTGGCGTATCCGTACAGGTACGCTCACTCAAGATATATTCACACGTATACAGTCACTCATGTAAGCGAGCTTACACACACGCACACACAATGAAAGACACAACACACACACACACAATCATAGATACACATACACGCACAATCGGACAATGACAGACACACACAAACACAAACACACAAGTACAACCCCACAAAGACAATGACAGACACACACACACACACTCCATGCCCAAACGTGCCAGCCTACACACATCGTAACTTCCACACACTTTATGTACACAATTACAATTGAATGGAAGCAAAAGCACCACCTACTCTCACGCTGACTTACGCACGTACGCATAAAGAGATGTACGCGTACCTATGCGCGCACATGTTCACACGTACAAACACGAAAAGTAATGCGCGTATATATACAGGCGCGCACACGAACACACACATGCACACGCATGTACGCACGCAAACGCAATCGCGCACACGAACGCAAGTACATACACACGTACGTACGCACAATGTCCCCGTCCCGTACATAACAGTTGCGGCGCGTCCGTTCCACTCCCTCTCTCTAATTGCCCCCGTCCCGTCACCCTGGCCCAGCGCCCGTCCACAGCATCCCATCCTCCCATCAAGCGCTAGCCCTCGTCTCCTGTTCAACTTTCTCTCTGCCTGCTCCTTTCCCGTATACACAATTTGGAAAATGCGTCGTCTCCCGTACACGCCCCTCGCACGCGTACGCACACACACCTGTGCCCGTCCTCACTCTTGGTGAGGAGTCCAAGACCCACTCCTCCGGCAGGAGTCTCGACAGGAGCCCCCCCCCCACCGGGTGGAGTTTCCCACGAGAAGAAGCGAGTCACCAGCCCGAGTCAGGTCGCGTCGACACCAGAGTTCACCTCTGCTCCAGCAGCAGCACACAGCGGCGCCCCTTCCCCCCTCCCCCACCCCCCTCGCCTCTCTGTACAAAAGCATGGAGGTGTTGGCTGTACAAAGCAAGTCCCCGAGTCGCCGCCCCGTGCGTGGCAACGCGTCCTCTCTCTCTTTCTCTCCCTCTGTGTTCTGACGCTGATGGTGGTGGCAGTGGTGAATGTAATGACTATCCCGATACTAACGATGGCGGTGTTGATTATAATGAGAGGAAAGGTGTAAAGAGGGGGAAGGGGAAGGTACAATATAGGAAGGGAATGGGAGGAGAGAGGAGGGGAGGAGAGAGGAGGGGAGGAAAGGGAACGTGAGGAAAGTAAAGCTGACAAGTGGAAAAAAAGGGACAAGAGGGGAGGTGAAGAGTGAGGCGGAGAAGAGGGAGGGGAAGAGAGGGGAGAGGAAGAGATGGGAGGGGAGGAGAGATGGGAGGGGAGGAGAGAAGGGAGGAAAGGAGAAATGGGTGGGGAGGAGAGAAGGGAGGGAAGGAGAGATGGGTGGGGAGGAGAGAAAGGAGGGGAGGAGAGAAGGATGGGGAGGAGAGAAGGGAGGGGAGGAGATATGGAAGGAGAGGAGAGAAGGGAGGGGAGGAGAGAAGGATGGGGAGGAGAGAAGGGAGGGGAGGAGAGAAGGGAGGCGAGGAGAGAAGGGAGGGGAGGAGAGAAGGGAGGGGAGAAGGGAGGGGAGGAGAAAGGAGGGGAGGGGAGGAGAGAGGAGGAAAGGAGGGGAGGGGAGGAGAGAGGAGGAAAGGGGAGGGAGGGAAAGGGGAGGGGAGGAAAGGGAATGGAAGGGGAGGGGAGGAGAGGAGAGAAGAGGGAAGGAGAGGAAAGGGGAGGGGAGGTGAGGTGAGGTGAGGCGAGGAGAGAGGAGGGAAGGAGAGGGGAGGGGAGGAGAGGGGAGGAGAGGGGAGGGGTGGGGAGGGAATGGAAGGATAGGGGAGGGGAGGGAAGGGAAGGGGAGGAGAGGGGAGGGAAGGGAAGGGGAGGAGAGGGGAGGGGAGGGAAGGGGAGGAGAGGGGAGGGAAGGGGAGGAGAGGGGAGGGAAGGGGAGGAGAGGGGAGGGAAGGGGAGGAGAGGGGAGGGAAGGGGAGGAGAGGGGAGGGAAGGGGAGGAGAGGGGAGGGAAGGGAGGTGAGGAGGGAGGTGAGGAGAGGATAGGAGGAGCGGGGAGTAAATGGGACAAATTGTTGTTGGTGGGAGATATTACGATATACGAGGCGGATAAGCCAGGAAAGAGGAGAGATTTGAGAGAAGAGAGATAAGGGAGATTACTCGTAGACAACTGCGTTTATATCTGATAAAAAAAAAATACTACGTATGGGAGGGTGCCCTCCCAAGGGTCAGTGGTCGCAAATTCCTAGGGTGAATGACAGGAGGCAGGGAAAGAAGAGAGATGAGAGAGAGAGAAGAGAGGAGAGAGGAAGGGATAGAGGGGAGGAGAGAGGAAGGGATAGAGGGAAAGAGAGGGAGAGAGAGAGAGAGGAAGAGAGAGAGAAGGGGGAGTAAGAGAGGGAGAGAGAGAAACATTTCGACCATTACCACCAAATCACAGCACGACAACTACCTCCGAGATCCCTGCCCTTCAACAGAAGTGCCTGCGCGATGACATCATAGGCTTGGATCTACTGGGAATTCATCTGGACCCTAAGGCCTTTCTTAACTCCTTCACCTGTTCAACAGGTGTGGTCCCGGAAGCCTGCTGGTGTTGCATTCGCCAAGTTGGGTGTTCGAATCCAGCACTCCTCTCAGACTCCCAGCAGTGACAGTTACCTGCCCCAACAATCCAAGTGCAAAGGCAAAGGTGACAGCTTAAGTCACAGCTACTCAGCGCCTCTTGGCGTAGGCTCACCACCACCATCGAGGAGAGAAACACTTCTTAACTTTATTCTGGCTGTTCACCTAACAATTTCATTCTGGAAGCAAGACTTCTACACACCTCAAAGGATCAGTTAATTCTTCCAGCATTCGATCTCGCTTTGCATCTACTGTATATAAAGCTCGGTCCCAAACTCCCACCCTTGACCACGAGGTCCACAGGCAAGACTGGTTCGTCTGAAGCTAAGGGCCTCTTGGCGGAACCTCCTCGCCGACATAATGTTGTAGCTTCGGTTTAAGTGTCTGGTCACATTTGTATTCATGCGGACTCGAAGCCTCGGCCACTCGCCTCTGGGGCCAAGAACTCCACGGGAAGAAAAACAGGAGAAGGGGAAGGAGGAGGAGGAAGAGGAGGTAAAAAAGAAGAGGAGGAGAAGACGACGAAGTGGAGGAAGAGGAGGAAAAACTGGAGGGAAACAAGAGAAAACATGAAGAGGAGGAAAGATGTGGAGGAAGAGGAAGTCGTGGAAACTGACTGCTTCCTTAAACATCAGCATCATCTCGCCGGCCACTGGGAGAGCTAATTTTCAATACAATGACGTCATCACGTCATCGCCTAGTCGGAGAGTGTGGTCTTGCTTTCTCTACTTGAAGTCAGATAACCAATTCTACATCGAAACTAGAGAGGAAGAGGATGAAGGGAGGATTAGGATAGGGATGAGGAGGAGGCAGGAGGAGGAGGAGGAGGCAGGAGGAGGAGGCAGGAGGAGGAGGAGGAGGAGGTAGGAGGAGGAGGAGGTAGGAGGAGGTGGAAGAGAAGAAAGGAGGAAGCGAAGGAACAAGAAACAAATAAGAATCAGTTTAATAAAGGTTAATAATATTCTAAAATATCAAATATTGTGCTCCCCCAACACACACAAATTCAAGGAATGAAAAGCCTCAGGGATGAAGCAGAATATATACAGATTTCTCTAGCACATACACAAGTGTTTAACCATTTTTCTTAAACCTTAAATATTTCTTTTAGTTGCCTCTAAGGAATTTTATCCACTTAAGGGATTCCTTCCTCCGATGCGAATGGTCGACATGGGACCTACCTCACATTAACATCTTTATCATCGAGTTCCTGGTTACAATCACTTAGGTATTATAATGTTTCGTCACTTCCAAAGGGTTTAAACGATTCGCCTACCGTAGTGCTCTCTACATAACAGAAATGGTCCCGCCTAGGCCTATAGCTAATAACAAGCCTAATGTTCATTCACATCCATGACATCGTCGACGATCGAGCACCCGCTCTTCAGGTCAAGAGGGACCTACGCCAGGAGGCACCTAGCTTCGACTGAAATTATCACCACCTGTGCCCTATGTTCGTACATCCTGGGAATGTGGTCATCCACGTCACTTGTTACGGATCGAACCCAAAACTCCGCGGGCGTGACGCGAGGTCGTCGATCAGAGTGGAAGTTCCCATCGATTAAAAACAAACATATATATATAAATAAATAAATAAAGAGAACTTAGTGCAACAGGAAGAAATAAATATAGTTAATCAACAATAAAACCTGTCATTATATCTTGATAACGTACAACAATTTTTATTGATGTCTTCCCGCTGAACAAAAAGTCTGTCTTAACCAAAATTTTCAAACCATTTCGTCCAATACCAATACTGGTTAACAAAGACTTGTAAATATGTCTACAGTTAACTATGATTTGTCCCTTTCGAGCCCTGCAAGTGACGTCACCCGATTATTATATAAATACTAAAGAAAAAAAAAGAAAAAATGTCTTCTTGACCTTCTGTTTATAGCCAAAGGAAATCACCTGACAGCACATCGAATTCTCAGTCGTCGAAGCTCAACGGTCTCGTCAACTTGTAACGACTTTTTCATTTCATTGCCCGGCGCTTTGGAGCTCCAAGCTGAGCTCTACGACACAATGACGTGTTTGAGTCTTTTGTTTGTTTATCTATTTTGATTTAAATTTATATACAAAATAGATTCTAGTTCAGACTAAAGCCAAACGACTTTGTTCGTCCAAGACGTTTCTTCCTTCTCTTCTCCAGTTGAACACAACCTGATGGCATTACCCAGAGCAGTAAATAAATAAACACTTTAATTGATCAATAATAGATAATAAAAAAAAAATCAGTGTTGAGGTCGAGATGAAATTCTCCCACTCAGCCACAATGACTTCCCCTGAGCAGAAAACATTCTAGAGTCAGCCAGAATAAAACTTGCAAGGCACACCACTTTGGTGAAGGACCCAATTAAGGGCAACTCCAAACAATTCTATTCGATTTCCTTGACCCCCCACACGCTCTGAGTTTAAGAGGATTAAACAATACACCCATCAATCTTAAAATCTCGACACTGACTGATGTACCTCCCAGACTGCATTGAAATACACCAGACTATTTCATTCATCTTTGGAGCCCCCTGAGTCTGAGTGGGCATTTCCTTCATCAGGTCCACAATGCCAGGGGATTCTGTAAGCCCCCACCGGTAACGTAGGGGAAGTTATGTGGTCCAGCCCCGGCCTCTCCTACCTCGGGGCCCCTTGGGCTTTCGTGAGCAAGCCAAGAATGGAGTGGGCCCCAGCCACAAACATCCACAGGGGCCCGGGGGCTATAGACAATCCAGCGTCCTGAACTACAGCAGGATGACATATCCCATATGTTTTATTTTGGCCATCGCCAGACTATTTTATTCGTCTGGAGAGGATGAGGAAGGAAGACTCTGTACAAAATAGCATTGCGACCGATCAAAACGATGTTCTTTTTATTCATTCCTATCCCTGCCATGACAGGTCTCGCATCTACCTCCTACTCGCGAGTTCGAATCCCGCACTTCTCTCCAATTCCTATCAGTCCCAAAAGCACATTATAGGGCAGAGTTGCAGGCTTCGGCCGCAGGTACGTATCCATGACATCAATCTGGTCACTGCAAGAATATTATATCTAACGGTTAGATTCTAGCTTAATATGCACGCTCAGATCTCGAAGTGGCCTAAGCCTTTTTTTGTTAACTCGTGCAATAATCTTGTTCAGGTCAACGCCTAGCGATGTTATCCAGCTTACAGGGCCCCACCCCCGCCCCTCTCCAGCGCTCTGGGGATCCTTAGCCCGATCCCATTTCGGGGGATTATAGCCGAGACCCAATTACTTCACCAATCCAGCTGGAGTTGCTTTTATAAGAGGAAGAGGAGCAGCTGGATGAGGATGATACGATGGAAGATGAGGAATGGCTTGAGAAGAATGATGATTATGATGATGATGATAAGATGAAGGAAGAGGAGTAGGGGAGAGATGGTGGAAAAAAAGAGAAGGAGAAGGAGAGGAACAGGAAGAAAAAGCAAGGAGGAAGACGAGCGGAAACTGCACTAGGTACCCATATAAACCATCAGCCGTGCATTGGGAGAGCTCACTTCCAATACAATGACGTCATCATAGGCCTGTGGCGTCACAGCAGCCGAGTCGGGGAGGGGGGCTTCCTTCCCCTACTCGAAAATCAATAAAACAAAACAGTTCAATTGGACAAATAACCTTACGTCGAAGTATTTCAGAGATGATCAGCGCTTCTGTGCTAGAGCACCATCGCGCCCAAGGGAGGTATTTACATAGGTGGTCGAGGCTGACGGGAGAGGGAGAGGAGAGGGTGGAGAGGAGAGGATCGGGGTAGAAGAGAGAAGTGGGAAGAGAAGGGGTAGGAGAAGGATGAAGAAGGCAATGGGGTAGGAGGAGAATGAAGGAGGAAGTGGGGTAGGAGGAGGATGAAGGAGGAAGTGGGGTAGGAGGAGGATGAAGGAGGAAGTGGGGTAGGAGGATAATGAAGGAGGAAGTGGGGGAGGAGGAGGAGGAGGGGGGGAAAAGAAAAGGAAGACGGAAAAGAGGGGGAGAAGGAAGGAGGGGAAGGGGAGGTGGAGAGAAGAAGAGGAAGAAGGGAAAGAGGGATGAGAAGAGGAAGAAGGGAAAGAGGGATGAGAAGAGGAAGAAGGGGAAAGAGGGATGAGAAGAGGAAGAAGGGGAAAGAGGGATGAGAAGAGGAAGCAGAAGGGAAGAGGAGAAAGGGGACAAAGAGAGGAAAGGAAAGAAGAAAGGGGAGAAGAAATGGGGAGAAGAGGGGAATAGAAGAGAGTGAGAAAGAAGGGGGGGCAAAGGAACAAGAAGGAGAAACAGAGAGGAAGAGGAGAAAGGGGATAAGGGAAAGGAAGGGAGATAAGAAAGGGGAGAAGAGGGGAACAGAAGAGGATGAGAAAGGAAGAAGGGGAGGCAGGGGGGGAGGACGGGAAGGGGGAGAAGAGAAAGGGGGCAAGAGGGGGAGAAGAGAACGAGGACTAGTGGGGAGAGGAGAATTGGGACAAGGAGAGAGGGAGAGGGAGAGAGTGGAGAGAAGGGAGAGAGTGGAGAGAAGGGAGAGGGAGGATGGGACAGGAGATGAGAAGGAGAGGAAGAGAACAGGAGAGGGGGAGGGAGAGGAGAAGAAGAGAGAAGGAAAAAGGTAAATACACAGACACATTGATGAAAGAGGAACCATATGACTACTATGGGAATTGGTGTATTCTGGCGGACTTCGAGGAAACGTCTTCGAATGGATAAGGGATTTCCTGAAACAACAAGACATGGACACATTGATAAAGGAACGTCTGGATGAAAAGGAACAATTAGTGGATTCCCACAAGAATTGTGTTGGTACCCACGATCATCTTGACTTGTGTAAACGACATGAACTAAGGAACGACAGGCTAAACCAACATTTTTTGAAAATTATGCAAACGTCACGGAAATTGAATAAAAGTTGTGGAAAACTTGAAATTGTTACAAAAAGATCTCGACAGAATATATGATGAGCCAGATGTGGAAAATGGACTTCAACACCACAAAATGCAAAACACTGGAATTGTGCAAAAGCAGCAAGGTAGTGTCATTGCTTTCTTCAATGGTACATGAAACTATTAAAAATGTAAGAAAGATTTGGGAATACTGATCATAAATAACCTGTCACCTGACAAGTACATCAGCATGATTGTGGGCAAGACATATTGACTGTTGATAAGGAGATGGAGAGGGAGAGGGAGAGAGAGAGAGAGAGATAGAGAGAGAGAGAGAGAGAGAGAGAGAGAGAGAGAGAGGGGCAGAGGGAGAGAGAGAGAGAGAGAAAGAGAGAGACAGAAGGAGAGGGAGAGAGGTAAAAGAAGGAGAGAGACAGAAGGAGAGAGAGAGAGGGAAAGGGAGAGACAGAGAGAGAGAGAGAGAGAGAGAGAGAGAGAGAGAGAGAGAGAGAGAGAGAGAGAGAGAGAGAGAGAGAGAGAGAGAGAGAGAGAGAGAGAGAGAGGGGGGGGAGAGAAACTGACGAACCTCGATTGTGCATGTTTTTTTTTCTTCTGGTAAATGGTTTATTACATACGGTACAGTAGCTACTTACCTTAAAAAACCTCTTAAACTATTTTTTCACTGCTAACAAGTGCTTCCTTCCAGATGGTATATAAGGGAGGGATTGGTGAAGTTAGACGAGATCAGCATTGTTCTTTAAGTGGAATTTAGTTTCAAATTGTAAAAGAATCTGATGTGACTGTTCTGTAATGGTATAAAGTCCCTAAAATACTGACTAAACAGAACTTGTCATTAATACCCTATACAGTACAGGGTTGAAAATAAATGACACACAAATGCAGCAGCATCACATGCAAACACCACATTCTTATAAAACAGCTAATGCATCCCAGTTATATGATCCAAGAATATTCTACAATAACCCTACAGAATGGCATATACAGGATCATGCTGAATGTACACCAATATAGCAGATCACTTGGTGTGAAGTACTGTATAGTACACATGCATATTAATCCTAATAAGATTAAATACTGTATAGTATAATAAAGAAGTTCCAAGTAATTTTTCCTTCCTCCATCCACATCTTTACTGTAATATCATACTATAAATAACAACACTTTATTTGTTGCAAATATCTACTTAGTTGATAACATTTGAGAAATAATGAGAGGATATACCACTTCATTTGGTGTGAAAAAAGGGGTGGAGGGGATTATCAAATTACCCTGTGGGGCAAGAGTTCAGTGAAAGCCTACAGCAAACATTCTACAAGTGTGACACTACATAATGTACTTCAACATTAGTTAGGTCATCTCTGTACTATAAAAACAAACAATCTACTGGCATACATACCCTAAGGTGCTGATGAATCCTGATACACTTCCCTCTGCATATAGGGACACAATGTCTCCCATGTAGAGGAAGGAAGCCGAGCCATGTATTTCAGGGCCCATGATGGTGTAATGCAATCACAAATATGCAGTAAAAGCATAACTACTACACAAGGTTTTCTGTGATCATTCTTGATGCATGTGGACATACGCAGTCAATCTTCCATGTTCATGTCCATTATTTTTTTATACAAATATTTACCATTGTTTCAACACTTTATATCACTGTGATGTTTTATATCTGGCTGCACAGAAAACATAGTAGAGTGCACATCGTTATTTTTCTTTACTCACAAACTTTCAAAATTCCAATAAGAACATGCACTTCCTATATAACAGTAGTAAACCTCTGCAAAAACCAATTAAAAATGAGTATGCTTCCTACGATCAGAACACTTCTTGACATATCCCAAGAGAATTTACTCCTCAAAACACAGCACACTGTATTACAAAACTGTTTCAAGTTCCTTCTGGTCAATAAAGCCTTGTTGACACAGGGCTAGTTTAGTAGATACTAGTGGTAGTTACAAGTTAACTTACCTGGCAAGTAAGTGTTGACACTATGATAGTTTGGAGGCAAGTTTACTAACTTTCCATTGATATTGGGCAAGTAGAGGGGTAGTTTACGAGTAGTTAGCCCTAGCAACTACTAAACTAGCCTTGTGTCAATGAGGCTTTACAACTATAAATTATCTTATGGTACCCCTACAGCCTTCAAGCAAGTCCTTTTGCAAATGTTGTTTAACAGTAATAACAATAATTGTTGACTTCAATCTCACTGACTGAAAAACTATACCCTTACAAAGGTTGACAATGGTCCTTGAGCCATGCCATAGATCACTGTCATAATAAACTTTGAACTGCTGTATTGTGTTGTGTTAGTATGGGTCATCATCTGTCACTGGCTGCAAGTAATAGTAAGAGGGAAGCAGTCACCAACTGTCAACTCTCAATGTATGAAAAGGTGGAAGATGTACATATGAAGTTGACTGATAGGGGCCCAGTCTGGAGACTCATGTATCCCCTTGAGGGCTGTGCCATTCAGATGGAGGTGAGGGAGTTGACAGGTTTTGAAAATGGGCAGAAGGAAGATGACTATTTCCTGTCCATCTTGCAGGACCACAAAAAACCAGGTATCCATCATTGGTACCTTACTGAAGAGTAAAATCACCAAAGAAATGAACATAATCTAATTCCTTTGCCCCTTCTACACCAAATCACATTCATCCTTTTATAATGACTGTTCCCATGCTTTTATTCACATGTGCATGACCACTTTGGTAGAGATGGGGTTAAAACTATCTCACCGAGACATTCTATGCTAGGTGTCATCTTTTTCCTAATATTCCAATTCTCACCAGGCTACTTTATTCAGTTCCAAATGACCCTTTCACTGACAAAGAAGCTAACACTACTCTTCATGTTACTATGATACTCCAACCCTGCCCTTGTGTCAGGATCTCAACACAGTTAAAACTAAATACAAAATCTTTCCCTCATAGTCAATTCATGGAATGTACACAATCCACTTGACCTACATTTGTAAATCTTCATCTCCATTAAAACTGAGCTGTATAAGAATGGCGACAGAAAAAGAAATTACACACATTTTGAAACATTTTGCAGAAAAATTAAAATACAGTCACATTGACAAAGTTCTCACATTATTTGAAAAGGCAGACATAAATTTAGTCGCTATGCAACTCCCTGCAGCAAGATGCTGAAATTGCATTATGCAGCCCCCAGGAATGCAACTAACATATAATGCATTATCTGTAATTTAGTCACTGCTACAGGTTAATAAAGACCAATGATAAGTATTTGTACATGTTGGTCTTTCAGGACAAACAACAGTGAGCATTATCCCCACTCCTCCACACCCTACTCCCTCACCTTCACCTGAAAATGCATCCCTGATAGGCTCAGGACTCTTGTCCATGATATATGATATCAAACCACCTGTACCATTATTTTCCCACAAGAATTGACAACTGGCAACTTCCCTTCTCTTCCAACTAGCTGGCAACATAGACAGCCTCACACTAACACAACACATGACAACAGTCCAACAGTGTGTCCCAGAGAGAACTGTGGGAAGGCCTGAGGATTATAACAGTTGATGTGGAACCTGGGATTTCCAGACAGAGGAACTTAAATATGATATGAATTGCTAATCTTAGTATACTGGGAATTCAAACACCATCTACCCAAGTTATACTATATGTAGCATCAATATTAAGCAACCTCTTCACTATTACAACATCCATACAGTTGCACAATTGTTTAGCATTTGCTAAAATAAATTGGATGAAGTATATTATTTTGGCAAAGGTATTAATCAAAATAGTTGTCCATGATCAATTTTCCTAAAGATTTACAGCTCTGAGACCAGGTTAGCCCATAGATTACTATGTAAAGAGGTTTTATGTATAGAGTGAAAGTGTGTTTAGCTGTGCAAGATAATACTATCACACTTATGATGATCAGATCATCATCCAACAGGACAGTATTACAGATTGGCCAGGGAAACTGCTCTACAGTATCAGCATAAGGTAAACTGAGACCGAAGTAATCTTTCAAGCTAATAGTGAATTGTGAGGAAGCTATCTGAAAATGCATCAACTAACCAGAGTCCCACAAAGGTCAGTGATGTTATCAAATGATGCAAATATCTGGATAAAAATAAAAGATGAAGAATGAAAAATGCTACAAGATCTGGCCTAGAGTCATGGGGTGGAAAATGAACTTCAATTCCAAAAAATGCAAAGTATTGGAAATGGGTAAAAACTCAGTGCTACAGCAAATTACTAAACAGGAAACAAGTCAATTACAAAAACAAAATAAAAGTGCCTGGAAATGTCTTTCATGAACACTAACATACAGTGTTAGCAAAACTGTGGGCATGATGTATACTATTGACAAATATAAAATTGGCTTTTCACAACACAGAAGAGACCTCTGATTAACTACCCCTTTTTCACTGTCACAGACTGAAGGAAATGTTAAAATTCAAGATGCACCTCAGATATGTACCATAGTATATTAGCCAATAGAAGCAAAGAAAGAAAAGAGAGAAAAAAGTATATGAGAAAAGATGAATTTTATGAGAGGGTTTAGTACCAAACAAGAAGAGCATACTATAAGCTGTAATAATGTTAGAATAACTGAAGATATGCAAGGTTGTAATTGGTTAAGAGTGGGAAGGTTTCTTTTGGGATGTAGCTAGTACATGAAGTGGTAAAAATGGTGACAAAGTGACAAGTGCAGTATGGTTTTGAATCAATTTAAAGAATATTGGGTAACTAATTCATCCAATAATGAATTACAAAGGCCAACATATCTTAAAGGTTAAGACAGCCTCCTAGCCACTGAGAGAAATGAATATGAGAGATCATTACATTATTATATCTATTTCCCAAGTATAGTGACTGGATTAAAATATTGCTGGGTTGAATGCAACATCTACTGTAAAAAATGTTCCAGTGTTTCATAAAATCAGCATTTAATCCTGTGCATGTAATCTCTCAGCACAGGATGTTGATGTTAAGGACTAGTTTATCTGCATTTTCGTCCTAGCAGACAATCTCACACTACTGTCGTGCATTTCAATATATGGAAGACAAGTCCATCAATATGCTAACTCCATACAATTATTTTAATTCCAACACCAGGAACTTGAGGTCCCCCATACAACCTGTATTACATAAACAAAATCCAAACTTGTTTGTGGGCCTGATATAGGTCTATTGTGTCAACATTAAGTTACTTAATTTTCAGAGGGAGCATTTCAATACTGCATGAAAGACAAAAAGCCACGTTGTCACCGGACCTAATGTGCAGATGAAACCAGAGGGTTGATTGATTATCCATGACACAAGGTCCTTTTATGAAGTCACCTTAGATATAACAGGTCTGCATAAATAGTATTGAGACAGTTCCTATCTGTTGCCATGCTGTAGTGCCCTAAAGGACCCTCAGAACTGCATCTTTATCCCTATTCAGGTGGAAGCCCCAGGAAGAAACCACCAAACAAATTATATCTATAATTCTAACATGAAGATGGACCTCAAGCCTGTGAGATGGGTGAAGATGAAAAAACTTTAAATGAAACTAGAGACCATTGTGAAAGTCTTGCTTTTGTTAACTATAATATTAAGTGTTGCCCTCCAGGTTCACTGGCTGGAAACCTGCAACCCAATAGTGGCTGCCAAATACTCCTTGGGCTCTCCCATAGATCTCTTCAGTAAGAAACTTTGGACTGTTGTCTGTGTTATACAAATATTAGAATATTTCTGTGTCACCAGATGAAAGTAGTAGGAGGGAAGCAGTCACCAGCTGTCAGCTCTCCATATGTGAGAAAGTGGAAGAAATGTAGTAGGGGCCAAGTCTCGAGACAGAGTACCAGCCTCTCAGAGTTGCACCTCCAGATCGTAGATTGGGGGTTGAAGGGTTTTGAAAATGGCCAGTGGAGAGATCATCCTCTCTGGCATTTATTTACACAACCACCACTAGCAGGCACTCATCACTGGTCTCCTCACAATATAGCTAGGTAAATGATTGGTATATATATAATGAAGAGCAGGGATCTCAAAACTAAACCCTGGGGAACTCCACTTGTGAAAAGTCTTCAACCACTATTCACTCCAAACACTATGTACATCTTCCTATCCTGGAAGAAGGAGCCAATCCTGTATAGAACTACTTTGACACCAAAACATTTGGGCCTCCAAACCAAGATAAAACAACTTACCTCATCAAAAGCTTTGGCACAATTGAACTGTAGAACATCCTCCATAAACCAAACATTTAGCCAAGAGGAGCCAATTAGATGCAACTAATCTTCAAAGGTCCTTCCCATCCCATTATTAATGGGTATGCAAATGTAGAATATGACTTTAAAAACATGGAATGCTCTCCATTGGATCACACACTTCTGCTGGCATCAAGAGTTAATCTCCCCGTTGGGGTGACATCTAAATAATCCAGATCAACTCTATAGCCTCACTACATCTGGTATGGAGTTCCACTTTTAAATAGAGAGGCAAAAGTATCAACTTACATTTTTGTCATTATGCTACAGATTTTTACCAGAAACCCATCAGAGCTTTTAAGAGGCCCACAGACAATGGGGAAATTTTACAATGCCTGATCTTAGTTCAGTAATTAGTTATGCAAATTCACAGACATGTCACATTTCGCACAGACATCATGTGATGAAGTCATCGAAATCTCCATTATAGCAAAATTTAACAAAATAAAAATATGTACATTTTAAAGATTCATTTGGAAAAAGCAAAATATACTGATAACTGCAAGGCCAATTTGACATTTTGAACATTGTAAATTTAAATAAATCATCATCTATGAATAGTTTTAATTTTCCTTTTTTAGAAACACATTTCAGAAAAAAGATAAACAGCAGAGATTTTTTTAATGAAAAGGCTACACTTGTGGTTCTACACAAACAGCAAATGGAAGTTCAAAAGTATATAACAATACAACAGATTCAGAGCCCCATCTTGAATATAATAAAATCTACACTTCACCCAAGTATATAAAAAATGTGTACAAGGCTGAATTGTTTACCTTTTTCTTTTTAGAATCCTATTTCAAAAAGACAATATAAAGGCAGAGAATAACCTCCCAGCTGTCTATTTTCAAAACCCATCAACCCCCTCAACATCCATCTTGAGATGCAGCACCTCGTCTTGGAACAAAGACCAAGATCCGTATTGAATAGTCAAAGGATTACAAAAGCGGAGCATACTGAAAGGAGACCTTTTGGTCCATATCTAGATCGGATGCGAAAAAAATCAAAATAATAATAAATGAATAAATAAAAACTATAATAATGTAAATAACAAATAAAATATATAAATAAATGCATAGGTATAGTTAAATAATAAACAGATAAATAGTAAGTAATAATAAATTGACATATAACTAATAATTAATGAGAATCAAACAGACAAATGATAACAAAACAAAAACAAATATAAAATAAATGATAATCATTACAGCATCTTCCTTAGGTGTTTATCTTCAATTATATTTCCTCCATCTTCTCAAATATGAAGAGCTGGCAGCCAGCAACTGCTCCCCTCCTCCCACTTTCAGTGACTTAGTGTGACTGTCTCATACTAATACCACACAGCCAACTCCAAAGTTTCTCTCAAGAGATATACGAGAAAAATCTCATCTTTGTGCAACTTTAGTAGTTGCCTATTACTCCTCTGCATTTATGTAATTTATGTTGTTCTGAATTTAACGAAATAGATACCTGCACCCTTGTAGTAATCAGTATCAGTCCTTGGACCTCATAGATAAATCAACTACTGGAAAGTAATCTTTTTCTTTAATTTACCCTGGTGCTTAACATGAATGGAGTTATAATATTGACCTAATTTGGCAGAGTTGGGCACTTCTGCAACAATTTTCCACAAACCACTAATTTCATTACTGTGGAAGTATAATCTTGATAATGGAACTGTAACTGCGGTTGTCTTTCAGCAACATTGTGGTATTCCAATTATGGAAAACATCAACAACGCAATTTTGGTCCATAACATAATTTGTTTGCCAAAGTGCAGTACTGCCATGCCACACCATCACTGACCATGTGACTATGTTTCCAATTTAGCAACTTTCCCACTAAATCTACACATTCTAAAAAAAATCTTGCATATCAAACTAAAATTTTAGATAGCACTGCATCACAATTTTGGTTCTCGATATACTGTCACAAGGTGATGCTGTGCCAAACCATTTTCTGCAACAGCATGGCCTTGGTTTGCACTCCAGCCAAGTGACACTATCTTGCAGCATTACAGAGCATGGAATAAACATTCCAAACTATGACAGGTGACTGGCCTAAATGATCCAGAATGGAGACAAAATAGATTGCAGTTGTAGAATTGTGGTTGCAGAACTTAAAATTTCAAAATAATTTTGGCCACTGGTAGTTCAGGATATTGTACTATGTTGCATAACACCTGGTATGTGATAATGAATACATAATCTACTTAATTCCTCCCCCCCAAAAAAGGAAAAGGAAAGAATGAAAAATAAATAAATAAATAAAATAAAATAAAAATAAATAAATAATAAAACAAATAAATAAAATAATAATAACAATAATTAATAAACAAGAATGACTAATTACCAAGATAAAATAGATAATACATATACCAAGACGCTTTCCTCCTTATAAGGGGAATCACCAGCCAAGGTATGCCCATCCCCTCCTGTCACATACACCATCAGGGTTGGGTCCAAGTACATGTGTACTTATGCTTCGACTTAAATACAGATTTTTAAGTACTTGTAGTCTAAAAATTCAATGGTACTTGTATTTGTATTTAGACAAAGTAGCTGAAAAATACCAAGTGCAAATAAGTATATTGTATTTAATCAAAAGTTATATAATGTATATAGATTCTCCCAAACTTTGTGATGATACTATTGGATAAAGGCACTCATCTGTTATTTTTAGTAATAAAACTACCAGGTTTATCAATATAAAACAAAGGACAAGTTTTAATGCCCTGATACTTACCCTTGTATTCCAACCCTTATATTCCAGATAGATTTTTTTATTGACATTAGAAATTTATTCAGCATTTGCACAATAGGGAATATTAATTATTCGAGTTATTCATAGCATATATGTTCTTGTTTTGCAATTTTGTGATAAAAGCAGTGATGTGCTAAAATGAAGGTAAAATATCCTTTACATTTCTATATCAAATTCCACTTTAACACAATGTACTCATCAATGTCCATATACAAAAATTACTAAATTTAGGCTTTATGAATCTGTGTGTGGATTTCTTTTTAGCACATAAAGTACTTGTACTTGATTACAATGGCATGGACTTGGACTTGGTACATAGCAAAATGACTGTACTTGTACTTGAAAAATGTCCAGGTATTTAGACTTGGGTACATTCGCCTGTATTTGGACCCAACACACATCTAATACCCAATACCTATCCCCTTCATCTTAGCTCCTGAGTGACAGGTCATCCCTCTCCTCCCCCACCTCCTTGGATCAAAAGCAATGAAGCAAGACACAGCACCTCTATAACAGGATCCCCCCCGAAAAAAAGTAAAATAAAATTAATAATGACTATATAAATAAAATAAAATAAAACTTTTACTTCCCACATGCATGGTATATGAACACGGATATGACAGTGTCCTCTATATTCTTAAGTGGTTCCAATATTTGTTACCATCACAAACCATTCTGCCCCCCCTCCCCCCAACTGAACTTTATCCTTATTAAAACACTCATGTATGGTATATATCTGCAGCAGAAATGGAGAGCAATATGGAGGGGTAAAAAGTAAGCAGAAATCTCAATCTGAGGAACTATGATACAACAAGTGACATATATATGATTTACAATCTTAAAACAATATTACAGTTTCTTATATTTTTCATAGAGAACAAATTTCTTGCAAAGGACTGAACTATTAATAGCTACAATAACTATAGCTCTTGCATCAAACTCTCTGATGGAAGCCAATGGTCCCCAGGCTCCCACAAATATCTGAGAAGACACATTGAACCTCTTTACTGTTGCATTTGTGGGTAACATGGAACTGTGGAGGAAGGTAGAAACTGTCAATTGTTAGGTCTCCTCTTGTG
>NC_134787.1:49086303-49096303 GCF_046742065.1 Oratosquilla oratoria
AGAGTGAGTGGTTTGAAGTAAAGGTGGGACTTCGTCAAGGATGCGTTATGTCGCCCTGGCTGTTCAACTTATACATGGATGGGGTGGTGTGAGAGGTGAATGCTAGGGTAGTGGGTCAGGGATTGGAGATTGTTAAAGAAAATTGAGAAAAGTGGGAGGTGAGCCAGCTGTTGTTTGCGGACGACACTGCGCTTGTGGCAGGGTCAGAGGAGGGATTGAGGAAGCTGGTGGCAGAGTTTGGGAGAGTATGTGATAGAAGAAAGCTAAAGATAAATGTGGGTAAACGTAAGGTGATGAGATGTACAAGGGGTGAAAGTGGCAGTAGACTGGAAGTGAGGATTAAGGGAGAGCGACTGGAGGAAGTGGATAGTTTTAGATACTTGGGTGCAAGTGTAGCAGGAAAAGGTGGAGTGAAGGTGGAGGTAGAATGTAGATTGAGAGAAGCGAGTAAATGCCTTGGTGGATTAAAGAGTGTAATGAGGAATAGACATTTGGGAATGGATGCTAAGAGGAGACTGTATGAAGGAGTGATTGTGCCAACAGCACTGTATGGGGCAGAAACGTGGAACATAAGAGAAGAAGAGAGAAGGAGTTTGAATGTGTTTGAGATGAGGTGTCTGAGAAGTATGGTGGGGGTTACTAGGCTGGATAGAGTGAGAAATGAGGAGGTGAGGAGGAGAACAGGGGTGAAAAAGTATTTGGGAGAGAGGGTTGATGAAAGAATATTAGGATGGTTTGGACACATGGAAAGAATGAGTGAAGAAAGACTAGTAAAAGAGGTATGGAAGGCAGATGTGGAGGGAGTGAACATGAGGGGACGTCCTAGGATGAGGTGGATGGATGGGGTGAAGGGGGCTTTGGGGAAGAGGGGAATGTCTGTTGAGGAAGGAAGGGAGAGGACGGAAGACAGAGGTGAGTGGAGAATGGTTGTATATGGTTGTATATGGTTGTATATGGTTGTAAATGATAATAATAATAATTATAATTATAATGATAATAATAATAATAACAATAATAGTAATAATAATAATGATAATAATAATAATAATAATGATAATATAATAATAATAATACTAATACTAATAATAATAATAATAATAATAATAGTAATATTATAATTATTATTATTATTATTATCATTATTATTATTATCATTATTATTATTATTATTATTATTATTATTATTATTATTATTATTATTATTATTATTATTATTATTATTATTATTATTATTATTATTATTATTATTATTATTATTATTATCATCATTGTTATTACTATTTTGGATTAGTTTCCGGTCATCAAACAATGTTGAGTGACTCAGCTCCGTGGGAATGTCATTGTTCCTAAACTACTGGCCGCATAGAATATTCAGCCAGCAGCCCATATGGGGACTATATCACTACAATCCCCACCCAACCCCTCCCCTCCTCTTCATCTGGATCACAAGAAGACGCCCACACAACCCCCCCCCACCTCCCTGCAGCCCACCACGCCCCTGCCCGCACTCCCTAACCAACCCACGACCTCCTCTTACCCACGTCAGGTCCCACAACCTTGCCGCTCCCAGCAGAACCCATAAAAACATGATAGAGTACATTATCACCGCTACACCAGTAAACTCCTTATCCCTTAAAAAAAAAAAAAAATCAGACACTTCCTTCCCCAGACAACCAAAGCAAATTACGCTCCAACCACCATATCCATTGGAGCATGCGCAGTCTCGAAAATGGAGGAAAGTCTTGGCTGAAATTCACCCGACCACACACCCGAATATCAAAGCCTATTCAAACCTCCTACACCTCCCCCATGGCCCGGCCAAACCCAACCACAACCTGTCAAGTTTGTATTCCTTCACGATCTCCACTTCCACCTCCCTCACACAGTACCTAATTATATTGAAGGACGCTCGACTGCAATGACCGACCAATCCTACACAGGGTCCCAGATCTCATAACAACCCTGCTCCCTCATGCAATGACATTGCCGGGGATTTATCCCAAAGTAGGGGGAAACAGACTAGCTATCTTTCTCTACCAATATAAATCTGGCTACACCTGTTTACAAAAAACACGACTGGGTACACTTACACTCCCCAACCTAAAAGCTAAACGAGGAGATGCAGCAATCCTCGTCCGCTTAGGCATCTCATCACGACCACTTACATTCCACACCCACGCCCCTCCAAGTCTCTGCAGTTAAACTTTTCCTACATCGTCCTATAACCACCTGTTCTTTTGTGTCTCCTTTCACTACAAAACTTCAACTCAAAAATGCTATCAGTCCCCCTTACTCCCTTTACCTTCTGCTTGGAGACTTTAATGCAAGAGAGCCCTTTCGGGAGACACCATCACAACTCTAAAAGTAAACTCATATCCTCCTTATTAACGATTCAATTATTATTTCTCTACAAAACCGACCAACCCACAGCCTTTCATCTTCAAACAATGACCTACATGAGCATTGGTCTATTCTTATGAACACCGGACTTCATCAGGCAGCATCATATACCAACAGAACAGAAGGTGACTGCCTAGCAAGCGACACAACATTAACCTATCTTGAAAAACACATAAACTCAAAAAGCACACCATCTTCATGACAGCACTTGGTCCCTTAATGGAATCTGGACTGCACCATAGCTTCCAGAACAAAGAAAATGGCCTTCCGACATCTTCAAAAACGCCCTAGTCTGGAGAAAATTTGCTTAATTATAAAATAATAGCTTGATAAAAAAAATCATAGCAAATCAGTTACCACTTCCCATACCCCTATTTCCATTTCCAAAATATGAAAACAAAACAAGAAAACACTTTCATTCTCCCTCGACCTCTGTTCTTCAAATCTAAATAAATGTCCAGACCCATCATCACTTCCCTAAGAAGCCGAAATAATAGTAGAAAAAAAGGACCCAAATTCACCTTACAGAAGATGACCCTGGTCCTTGAGTCACAACCAGCTCCAGACCTTCCATTTTCCTCCCTCTCCCTCCCTACCCCTTCTTTCTTCCCCCTTTTCTCCCACACCTCCTCTTCCCTTTTACTACCCCTCTTTCCTTCTCTCTTATTCCCCCTCTTTTTCCCGCTCTCTCCTCTTCTTTTCGACCATCCTCTTTCCTTCCCGTCCTCCTCCACACTCCTTCCCCCCCTCCCCCTCCTCCTTTTCCTCCCCCATTCCACTCCCTCATCCTTCCCTATCATCCTCCCCCTCCTCCTTCCTCCGTCCTCCTTCCTCTTTAATTCCTTCCCCATCTTGTGGAATAGAAATTAAATGGGAATTTCTTAACATACATATCTTTCCTATCAGAACAGACTGACAACAGATATACAAGTTGTACTTTGAGCTAAACCAGTGTACAACTGCCAGCTAAGAAACAATGTGATAACCTTGTGTTCCATGTGACACTTGTAAGCGGAGTGGAAAGGGTGGTGACGTCACCCTTAAGGGTGTGGTGGGAGGGGGCAGGGGTCACCCTCAGAAGTCACCCTAAGCGATAATCCTCCCCCTTTCCGCAGAAGGCTCGGAAATACCGAAGGGAAGGAGAACAGATGGTGGGAGAGTGGAGGAGTGGAGGTTGTTGGAAGGGGAGAGGAGGGGAGGGGAGGGGAGGGGAGGGAGGGGGAGAGGAGGGGATAGGGTTCATTTAAGGAGGGAAAGTTGAGCGAGGACAACGAGAAAGGAGGGAAGGGAGGGAGGGAGGGAGGATGTGGAGGGGAGCGCTTTGTGCAAACATCAGCTTCGTATAGGGCGTCCTCGGCTTCCAGACTCACCGTGTTTCGTCAACAAACGTAATGGAAGTAGGGGCGACGCCCCCCCTCTTAAAAAAACGAGTAGACTCATTAACCCCTTCCGTACCAGGTAATACTTTTCCTACCGCTACAGCTACCGCCAAACTATTTAATTCACTTCAAAGAAGACGCTCCATCATTTGCTGTGATAAAGTCCTTTATTCATTTTCTTCTGTCGTTTTGCGATTTTATCCAGCGTGTGTGGAACTACAGACTTAAAAGTATCAAGGCTTAGTTATTCCTTTGCTATGATGACAACCTTGATGGTAACCTGTACCATTTTTTTTCTGGTTAACGGTAGACGATTCTCTTCCCCCAGGGTGGGGGGGAGTGGGGGTGACGGGGAAGGACTCCCCTAATCGGGCGGAAGGAGTTTAAGTCTGTTACAAGGTTAACCTTTGGCCGTTAAAGGTTAAGCCAGCCTCGATCCAAGGGAGTATCGCTTTAAACCTTTGAATGTATCCAACTCCTGTTTGTCCCTTTCTCCTGTCGCCAGACGATTTTATTCAGCTAAAGGGGAACCCCGGGGAAACCAAAAGGTTAGGAAGCATCTCGATGAGCCCTCTGAGTGCTTTACGAGTTTTAATGGTCTTATGTAACGTTTTTTGTAACGGTTTTAACGGTCTTAACGTGGCCTTTGCTATCGAGGTAATACCGTGGAGACGAATTAAATAAATTTATGTCAGTCAGAGCAAACGGAAAAGTACCATCCTGTACGCGAGGGATTAATCTAGATGGGGCTTCATTATAGAGCCTGAAGCTGTGAACTTTGAAGATATAACGTGCAGTGAGAGCGTACATAATTCTTTTCTGTTATAACGATGTGATGGATATTTCTTTTTTTTATATAAATTTCTTCGATATTTTTCATTAATTCTTTCTCAGGATTGTTCCTCTGGGCTTGAGTGCCCTGAATAAGATTTATTTTTTGGGGCCCTCCATGTGGTAGTAAAAGACAGAAGCCCTACACAACCCACGGGGTTAAATGCTTACTTTGAAAACGTAGGGAGAAGGAATCAAAAGATATTATGCACCATATATATATATATATATATATATATATATATATATATATATATATATATATATATATATATATACACATATATATATGACGTTGTCCATGAGAGAAAACTTGGACCAAACACTTTGTAATAACAGGGTTTGGTCCAAATATATATATGTATATATATATATATATATATATATATATATATATATATATATATATATATATATATATATATATAAAAGGGGGAATTTGCTAACCCCACATCCACGCCTTTGAAATGGGGATCCTCGGGTTGGTGTTCTTGGGGTCACCTAAAGGTAAACAAATATTCACTCACCAACTCCCTGCGTTTGAGTTTGAGGTCTGATCCTGGCCCCCAGTTTCTTCGATGTTGTGCGATATCCACCCATTTGTCTTGATCAGTTACTCTTCCACATAATTCCTCCACCAACTTCGGTCCACCCAATTTTACCTGGGACGCTCTCCATGTCCTCCTTCAATCACTCCCACTACTCCCAACACCCACACCCTCCCTGGGCATCCTTGCCATGTGCCCAGACCATCTTAGTCTAACTCAATTTAATCACGTCTGTTATCTTTTCTCCCTTCCTCTCCTGCTGTCTCTCTCAACTCGTCAATATGTCTTCTCTTAATAAGAGCTCCCCTTGTCCATCCGTCCGCCTGTCTGTCACACTGTCCTCAGAGGCTTCGAGGATACCAGCCCGAAAGCTCCCGAATCGAAGAGATTATCGCGAATTGTGCAAATAATGAGAGTGTGAGAGAGAGAGAGAGAGAGAGAGAGAGAGAGAGAGAGAGAGAGAGAGAGAGAGAGAGAGAGAGAGAGAGAGAGAGAGAGAGAGAGAGAGACTAAAACATATGAATCTGTTTTCTCTAAAAAAGCGTAGACTCAGAGGTGACTTGATACAGGTCTTTAAAATTCTAAAGGGAATTGACATCAAAAGTGACCAAATTTTTACATTGAATGAGAATGAGACAAGAAACAATGGTCTCAAACTGTCCGGAAATAGATTCAATTTGGAAGTAGGTAGAAACAACTTTGCCAACCGTGTAGTTAATGAATGGAATAAACTTCCTGCACAGGTAGTGCAATGTAGTTCAGTTCGAAGCTTTAAGAATCATTTAGATAAATACCTAAGTAAGATGCTGTAATGATTATAATTTATCTTATATTATTTGTTTTTGTTTTGTTATCATTTGTCTGTTTGATTTTTATTTATTATTAGTTATATGTCAATTTATTATTATTTACTATTTACCTCTTTGTTTATTATTTAACTATACCTATGCATTTATTTATGTATTTTATTTGTTATTTATATTACCATAGTTTTTATTTATTATTTTATCATTAATATGATTTTTTTTTCGCATCCGACCTAAATATGGATCAAAAGGTCTCCTGTCGGCATGCTCCGCCTTTGTAATCCTTTGTAATCCTTTGAGAGAGAGAGAGAGAGAGAGAGAGAGAGAGAGAGAGAGAGAGAGAGAGAGAGAGAGAGAGAGAGAGAGAGAGAGAGAGAGAGAGAGAGAGAGAGAGAGAGAGAGAGAGAGAGAGAGAGAGAGTGAGAGAGAGAGAGAGAGAGAGAGAGAGAGAGAGAGAGAGAGAGAGAGAGAGAGAGAGAGAGAGAGAGAGAGAGAGAGAGAGAGAGAGAGAGAGAGAGAGAGAGAGAGAGAGAGAGAGAGAGAGAGAGAGAGAGAGAGAGAGAGAGAGAGAGAGAGAGAGAGAGAGAGAGAGAGAGAGAGAGAGAGAGATTATCAAGAAAAATGGCCGCGTAGGACCTCGAGTGAGTTTGGTCGACATTCCCCAGAGAGGAAGAAGCTACAACGACTGGAGTCTAAGAGTGTTGAACTTTGAAATAACCAAAGCAACCTAAACTCCATGTGCTATCATTCAAGAAAAAAAAAAGAAAGGAAAATTTCCACGTTTGCATAGAAAATAAAAATGAGAAAAGAAAATGATATTATGATAAAAGCCATGTTTACAACGACGTCATTACTCCACGAATTTTTACCAAATTGGCACGGGATGTAGGGTCTCTGTTTCTCGTTCGTAATAATGATAATGGTAATAATAATGACAATAATAATAATCATTAAGTACTTTTTTCTTCGTTGCGCAAAGCACAATAAGCGAAGAAAAACAAAAGCACCAGAATATTTTTTCTTATCTTTATACAATTTACTTTTATTTCTGGAAGACAATGACGTCTAACGAATTCTATTTTGTGTAATTTCCGCCAGGCGATTTTATTCTGCTGAGGGAGACCTCTGAGAGAGGTTAAAGATAAAAGAAAGAGAAAGAATAAAAGTAGAAAAGAGAAGATAAGAAGGAAAGAAAGAGAAGAAGAAGAAGAAGAAGAAGAAGAAGAAGAAGAAGAAGAAGAAGAAGAAGAAGAAGAAGAAGAAGAAGAAGAAAGAGATGAAGAGCTCCTCAATAGGGGACGAAGACGGTACATGGTGGAGCACCCGGGCAGTGGCACCGAGGGCCGGGGCAGATCTCGTCGCGAAAAACCCTGACTTTGAGGGTTCCGTCGCCGCCGCCGACTGCCCTTCGCCCTGGGGAACCTCGACGATTCCAGCGAGCCGAAGAAGACCCAGAAGGGTCCAGACGTGTCGTCCGCGTTGCTATATATTTCTGGTTCCTGAAAGCGCTCTTCCTAAAATAAAATTCGGAAGAGTTCCGCAGCTCTTCACTGGGGTCTCGTCATGATGATCCTCCAGAAGTCGTTCTTTCGAAGTCTGTCAGCGTTGGTTCTTAAAAAAAAAAAAAAAAAAAAAAAAAAAAAAAAAAAAAAAAAAAAAAAAAAAAAAAAAAAAAAAAAAAAAAAAAAAAATCGGCCACGACAAGGACCCTCACCTGCCGGGCTGCCGTACTCTCGGAGCACCGACCATCTCCTCAGATTTTGTCCTGATTCTGTGTCCCATGTACACAATGAAGGGAAACTATACATGCACATTTTACATCTATATATGCATATGTACATTTATACGTACACGCACATGAATGGCCCCCCTACACACACACAGAGGCCTTTCATATTACTTCTATAATTGCCGAGCATTTTTAAAATAATTACGATTTTTCTTTTTAATCTTTATGAGCATAAATAAGTTTTACCATTTGGCTTAAATATTTACATTCAACGTCTTCAAGTCTATTGCCATGAATTTAGTTTTTACTCTGAACTTGTTGAAAGTTGTTTTGATTCTATACTCATTCATCTTCCTACATGTTTTAAATTTTCTTGTTGTGATCCCTGAACATATTTTGCAAGTCCTCTGCTAATCTGGAATGAGAATAATTAATTTCATTCGGGTTGATGAAAGAGTATTGGGATGGTTTGGAAATATGGGAAGAATGACTGAAGAAAGATTAGTAAAAGAGATGTGGAAGGCAGAGGTTGATGTAATGAACATGAGGGGACAACCAGAGGATGAGATGGATGGATGGGGTAAAAGGGGCGTTGATCAAGAGGGGTGATGCCTGTTGAGTAAGGAAGGGAGAAGGCAGAAGATAGGGGTGAGTGGAGAATGATTGTGTATAGATAATACTGTGGTGCAAGGAAGGTAGAGGGTAGGGGATGGGGGAGTTTTAGGGAGTGGTTATGTGTGCAAGATATTTTGACGCAGCACGGAGGAATTTCTCCCCGTCTTCTATTTTTCTGCATGAGGGGACGGAGAGGGGGGCGGGGTCGCCGATTAAGTGAAGTAGCCTTGTGTGGATGTGCTGTGTCATGCTGCATTGCTTCTGACCTAGGGCAGTGGGTGGGATACAGGGATGACCCGTCATCCATGAGGGGCTAAGAGGAGAGGGAAGAAAGGGTGGTGGATGGGAGTGGAATGGGTGGGAATGAAATGAGTGGGAGTGGGTATATGCCTATTGACTTTGGCTACCTCCCTGGTAAGGGGGAAAATCCCTTGGTATGCAGGTAGATAGTAATTCACTGGTGATTACAATAGTCCCTATTTATGTTCAGGACTTTTCTCATATTAATTTAACTCCTCAAAATCCCCTTTGAGGCAAACTGTTAATAACTTTGGTAAAACTGCCTTATCCTTACTCCTTTCTATTCATTTCCATGGAACTCCCCTCCATCACCTGTATGACTCTTCGGTGTGATACTGATCCCGAGGACAGGGGCGCTGTTCATTGCCAAAGAAACACTAAAATTATTAGATCTTTATATTTTCTTAATTTCTATGTAATCAGATTTTTTGTAGTTCCTTTCGCGTAAAAGTGTTCTAGAGCCATGATGTCTTCATTTGCACGCCGTTTGTGTATTGTCGTTTGTTCTACGGAGTCAAAAACCTTTTCATAATCTACGAAAGTTAAGTAAAATGGTGTATTGTCTTCCATTTTTTTCTCTCGATCGATTGATTCATTACCTGTAGAGGGTCAATAATGTGATATCCGTTTCTAAATTCTCTCTATTCCCTTGGTTGGTTTTCATTTGATAATAATTGTTGTCCCTAGTTTCAGTGACTAGAAACCCTCACCCCCACAGTTGTTGACAACGGTCCTCAACCCTCCCATAGATTTCTCTGGGAGGAAACTTTGTACAGTTGTCTGCCTGGTTTTAGTGCTGGGGAGCAGTCGCCGGTTGTCAGCTCTCCTGGCCCAGGTGGAGAAACTAAAGTCTAAACTGACAGAGAGATCTTGAGACCAGTCTGAAAACCGAATGACATTCCCTCGGGCCTGCAGCTCCAGATAGAGATAAAGATGCTGACTTTATAAAGGGGACACCAGTTCTTGGAGCAACGATCACTAAATAATTTTCTAAGGAAGAAGAAATATGGATCAGTGAGGTGGCAGAAGCAAATCTGTGTTTAGTCTAATGAAAAATGTACCCATAGATACCTCAATACGCCCATCTATCCATAGGTGCTTGAATATGTATCTATAATTCTATGTCAGACCTATTGCATTATAAGTTTGTAAAACTTTGGAGTTGGACGAAACAACGGCTACAAAGTTACAGGAGCACTGTTCGACAGAGAGGGAAGGTGAGGAGTGAGTGCGGGATTCGAACCTACGAATACGAGACCAGCACATAGATAAAAAAAACGTAACTGGAGAAATAAATGCAAATAGGGTATGAAATATATATATGCATTGCATCTTCCGGATGGAAGATAGCCTTGGGCAGGATAAAGAGCATCAACAAAGAGAAAGGATAAA
>NC_134787.1:49101303-49193803 GCF_046742065.1 Oratosquilla oratoria
TAAACAAATAAGATGAATAAGCAAATAAACCACTGAATGGTTAACTAAACAAAAGAATAAATACAGAAAAAAATGAATGGGCAAACAAAGTAATAAATGGGTGAATAAACAAATGAATTAATAAATAAACGAATAAGTAAAGTCAATGAAAATAACTCAATATATAAATAGGTAAAGAGCTTGCTTATACATGTTGCAAGAGAAACTGAACAGTTCCTGGCCTCTTCCGCAGTTGTTGTGACCTTTTGAATTTCCATCTGGTGGCATCTCGGCGCCAGACATAATGAAATCACAAATGCTGCATACTACGAATATGGGCTAAAAAGAAGAAGAAAAAAATCTGTCTTCACTTGCCCAGGCTGTCCAAACACGAAGGGGAAATATGACGGTTCCAGCAAGTTAAGGACTTCCTGTCGTACGCTGCTCTTCATAGCAAGCTTCGAAGCGAGGAGGGGTGGGTGCTTTGCGACCGTTTCGAACCCAACCGATTCGAATCGTGACATTCCCTCACCAGGTATCAGAGACCACATGGCGCTGAGGGGAAGTGAAGAGGAGGACTCGTAGGGGGCAATAAAATAGAGATTGAAGAAAAGTAACAAAATGGAGAATAGAAGGACTGGGTTAGTATTCCTTTCAGAGAACGTGGTGTGCCTCTGGGCAGTAGGGGTGTTACGACGCAAGTTCTCACAGTGAACACAAACGAACCCGTTCATTATCCCCGGTCTCTGGTCATGAAGTATCCAACCGTCCAGTACTGAAACGGTGACTTAGTTAAGAGGCGAGACCTAAATCTAACGTGCTACAGCAGGACACGAACTAGAATATGAAATTTCGGGGACCATTTCTGTCGTTGGAGGGGGGAGCTAAACTCTTTTAGATTTTTTTTTCTCTCTACGTTTGTATTTACTAGAATGTCTTGTGTGAACATGTAATAGACTAAATCTTAATATAGAAAGTATGATAGTGTTGCAGTCTAGATGCGACTACAACATTGATGGAAAATTATGACTGTGGTATTAAGGCCGTATAATTAAAGAAGTTTACACCTAAAGCGGATCGTACACTGTCAACACTCTAGGCCTACAAATGAAACTGCGTACTCAAGCTTGGGTACGCTTACATCACGTCACCTCAAATGCCATATCATATTTTCCATTATAACCTAAGGCACAGGGAACAACGCTCTCCCTCGCCACCGCCCAACTTACGCAGAGAAACGGTCAGCTTGATTCAGTCAATCGCATTTGTGAACACCAGTTGGTGCATTAAGAACTCTTTAAGAACATTAAAATCATTCAAGAACTTAGAGAACACAACTCTTCTATTTATGTCGTTCTCTGTATACCTTTGTAATGATGTGAATGTATGTGTTTGTGTGAATTTGCGTATGGATGTGTGTATATCTAATCAACTATTTTTACCCAGTTGTAATATACAGGTAGAGAGCTGAATTTGTTTTATCCTGTCTTTTTTCTCTAATTATCATATCTAGTTTTGGGTTCATTTATGGTTTTAGCTGGGGCTATATCTTTTTCAAAAATATCCTGTGAGTTGGTATTTCTATTTGGAAAACATTTTCTTGACATCCATTAAACATGCGCATTTTTCTATGATGCTGCGACTCTCTCTTGTCCCAGGCCTTGAGATCTTCTCCATCAATTCTATTTGTGTTCGTACATGTGTGTAACTGTACATCTAAGTAAATATGTTTCGTCTGTTTATATTTTTCATGCACCAGGGCTGTGAGTGTTTTGAATGTATATACTGATATCTATATAAAATATGTACATACACCTGTCATATGAACATTATCTAAAACTCACTTTCATTTATCCAATATATACATATTTCTAAGACGTCGGTGTACCATTTTAGGAATGTATACACGATGTATACACTGATGACGTCATATCGGTGATATGTAATGGCAGAGTCCGGAACTGGTGGTGGTCTATCTCGCTTGCCCTCCACCAAGCATGGCCATCGGATGGCGGTTCTCCTTGAAGCCCCCCCCCCCCGCATTCTCCCCCTCCCCCTATCTTCTCCCCCCTTCTCCAGCCTCTTCTTTTATTCTTTCCTATTTTCCTTCTGATTCTTCCTTTATTTGCCCAAACATCCATTCCTCTCCATCTTTCTGCTTCTTTTCTCATGCAAGCTTCCTTCCTCTTTTTATGTCTCTCCCGACAAAATAACCCCATTAGATTCCTCCCCTCTCTCTCTCCCTCCCCTTCCCTTCTGCTTTTGCCTTTCCCCCTTCCCCCCTTCCCCCCGTGCGTCCGTCATTGCAAAGGTCAGCCTACCACAGCTTCCTACGAAGTCGCTCCTATTTCGATTCCTCATCTTCGAGAACGCTGGGATGGGGGGCGACATTCCCAGCCCCTGTACAACTAGGGGAGTAGCAAGGGTGGAAGGGGAACGAGGGCCATGACCTCCCCAGAGTCTCTATGCTCCCCCCAACCTCTCTCTCTCCCTCTCTCTCCCTTTAACATACTCCCATTCGACTTTCTCGTATTCCTATTTGGTCTTCCCTAATAATGGTATATCACTGTCCTCTTCCTACCAAAAAAGTAAAACATGCTGGTCACACCGGGAAAATTCACAAATAAAGTCACTATGCTGCCTCTTCTTTACCACGTGACATTGAATAAAATCACTTGGCGCATGCCAATACAAAGTATTCGAACACTATGAAGCTAAACGATTGGGGCTGGTCGCTCTCCGTACTGCTTGCAACTGTTGAAGCTTTTCCATTGGTTCTGGAATGGTGGCGCTGGGCGAAACGACACACTCTGCTGCAAGGCACCGTGGAGGCGACGAAGATTTGCAACCGGGTTGAATCCCGGACCGCTTGCACCAGTTCCAGCTCTTCGGCTTCCATGTGGCACCCGGGGCACTGGCCGGGAACTCCATCTTCTTCAAGTTCCGGTCGGGCGCGGCGAGCGGACGGTGGTCCCGTCCTATCTACCGGATCTACCCGCGAACGAAATGGAATCACCCAGAACACGGACTGCGTCGGTTATCCGGTGACCTACTTCCCGGTGCACGACGACGACCCCCTCCCAGGCCCTCCCCTTGCCCACCTACGGTAGCGGAACGCAAGAGATCGGAACTACAAGGGAGCTACAGCTGAAGATGTTCTTCACCTGTGACCCTCTCTCTCCTCTTCCTCCCCCGCTCGTTTAGAGGAAATACATCTTGTTATCCCAGACAAACTTCGATACTTGTGTTGCACTTATGATGGAATACAAACAAGGAATAAATTGGTTCGCAGCGGGACTGGCAGGCTGACAAAGGAGCGAGTGAGGGAGCGAGGGAGGGAGCGAGGGGAAAGAGGGAGACGACAATCTTACACCCCCAACCCCGCCTCGTCCTCGGCTCCAAAGGGAGACGACAAAATTAAAGTATTATGACTGCAGAATCAAGGCAAATGGTCACAAATACAAATAAGTCCCCGGCTTTTGAATTGTACCTTGACGTTTATTTCCGCGATTCTTGGTACCAAAAATGCTTAAGACTAATCCTGACACTATCGTTCTTTCCGCGAAACTATGATATTAAAAAATTCAACCTTTTGGCGTCATTATTCAGCTCTTTTCGTTTACTATGACTGTCGTCAGACAGTTTTATTTAATTGGGGGACTTCTTATAGCTGTCCAAGGGTTAAACTGTCCTCGATTGGCCTTTAGCACATCTATATTAATCTCATCTCTTCTGTCCGTCGCCAAAAGATTTTATTCATACATCGGAGGGTTAAAAAATGTCACGAGGGATTTCAAACCCGGGTTCACACCAAAGTTTCACTTTTTTCGCTTTTCTTTTATTTGTATATATCTGTTTTTCTTTTAAGTTTAAAGCTAAGACTGCTCAAGGACATGTCTGTTTAGGTTTGACCACCTTCACTCAAGCGGCAGGGTGCCAAGGAGGCGAAGGAAATGACCTAAGCGGCAGCCAGGATAAAAGGAAAAGTGACATTCACTTCGGAAGGCATCAATCAATCAATCCGTTGCCCCAGGCCTCTCTTGCAGGAGACCCACGGCTCCCAGGCAACCGGCAACAACCATCGGATTGGCCGACAAGTCACTCAAGGAAGAGGAAGTGAGGATGCACAGATCAGATGGAAGTCAGAGAGCGATAGAGGGTTCCTGGACCTGTTCCGGAGACCAGGTACCGGCCCTCGGAGTGGTGTGGATTTTGTACAAGAGGTTGTTCTTCCTTTGAAGGAGTATTGCCTCCGGCAGGTTCCCCACGTCGATCCCCGGGAGGAGCTGATCCTACCAATGGCATGAACACAATGTGGCACGTCGGGTTTGACCTTGCCTTGTCTTTTCATTGACCGAGGTTCGACCCCCATCAGCTACCGGTGACTACCAGTTGCCCTGGCTATCCGAACACTTTGAGTAACTGTGACGGCTTCAGCCGTAGCTAAACTGTGCCTGACACATATTTCTCAACTTTACTTGTGGGAATGTCTTCCAAAGAGTGCCACTTGCTTTCGGCTGTGACGGCTTTGGGGGATGATAAGCGGCTTCAGGGTTAAGCTCTTTCCCCTTTACCGTTGAGAAAGATTCTGCTGACAGCCACGATCCTCTCAGCGGACGTCAGCCTTCCTTGGCTGACTGACTGACACTCCCCAGGGAAGAAGAGGAAGAGAAGGGAGTCCGGAGAGATGGGGAGGGATGTGGAGGGGAGTTCGCCTGTTTTGGGAGAAGGAGAGTGAGGGTAGAAGGGGAGAAGGAAGAGGAAGTGGCCCGGGGGGGAGGGAGAGAATGAATCTACCATTAAATATTTATTCTGGTTAACGCCGGGTAATTTTATTCAGATCTCTGGTCTTCCCCTCTCGGGGTGGGTGAGAGGGAGGGAAAATGGACAGGGGGTTGTGATTTGAGGAAGGGTGGGAGGGAAGGAAAATGGAGTAACGGAATGGGTGAACGAAGTAAAGGAAAGGAGGGAAGGAAGGAAGAAGGAAAAAGAGAAAGGAAAGAAGGAGAAAAGAAAGAGAGAGAGAGGAAGGAAAGGAGGAAGAAAGGAAGAGAATATGAGAGGAAGAAAGGGAGGTAGAAAGAAAGGAAGGAAGGAAGGGAGGAAGAAAGGAAGAAAGCATGAGAGGAAGAAAAGAAGGAAGACATAAAAAAAAAAATGAAAGGGACAGTATCACACCAAGAGATGAAGTCACAGATGTAGTCAAGGCGATATATAAAGGAGGGCAGTAGATACGAGAGATAGTAGAAATTGAAAGGTGATCAGCATTCTCTTTTTGAGTTGAAATGAGTCTCCAATCATTAAAAGGACACTGCGTGACACTGGTCCGTAGGGGTATCAATAAAGGTTGGGGGGGGGCTTTGTATTATTGATTGTATAAAATATATTATGTGGGATTAAGGGGACTACCGACGAACGGGAGGTGAACCTTTGCCCAATCATTAAAAGGACACTGCGTGACACTGGTCCGTAGGGGTATCAATAAAGGTGTGTGTGTGGAGGCTTTGTATTATTGATTGTATAAAATATATGATGTGGGATTAAGGGGGCTACCGACGAACGGGAGATGATCCTTTGCCCAATCATTAAAAGAACACTGCGTGACACTGGTCCGTAGGGGTATCAATAAAGGTGTGTGTGTGGGGGCTTTGTATTATTGCTTGTATAAAATATATGATGTGGGATTAAGGGGGCTACCGACGAACGGGAGGTGAACCTTTGCCCTTTGTAAGAAAACCTCTTCCTCCTGCGGAAGAGGACGACGACGGTCTGAGCGGGCTTCTGGTTAAAATGTATTTTTGCACTAATGGCTTTGACCCTGAGGGCACCACGGCAGCGGCCTTCTTCTGCTCTTGTCTCGGAAGCGTTCCTCCTCTCTCTCTCTCTCTCTCTCTCTCTCTCTCTCTCTCTCTCTCTCTCTCTCTCTCTCACTCTCTGGAGTTTCTGCTCTGAAACGTTTTCTGCCTCGCGACTGACCTTTCGGAGGTCTTCGTTAATTCATGTTCCACACAACGTGTGTCTGCCTCGGGTAGTATCACGGTAAAAATTCTTTGTTTTTATGTATGGTATTAGTCAGTCACGTTTTTTTTGTGCAAGTCATCAATGCAATTATGAGAGATAAATATAGGTTAGATATGTAGGCATATGGATGGTAGAAATATTGATAGATAGACAAATAGGTAGATAGGTAGATAAGTAGATGGAGAGGTAGGGAATGAAGATAAAGAAAAGAGATAGATAGACAGATAGATAGATAGATAGATAGAGAGAGAGAGAGAGAGAGAGAGATATGAGAGAGGTAGATAGAGAGAAAGAAATAGATAGAGAGAGAGAAGAGAGAGAGAGAGAGAGAGAGAGAGAGAGAGAGAGAGAGAGAGAGAGAGAGAGAGAGAGAGAGAGAGAGAGAGAGAGAGAGAGAGATGAGAGAGGTAGAGAGATAGATAGAGAGAGAGAGGGAGGGAGAGAGAGAGAGAGAGAGAGAGAGAGAGAGAGAGAGAGAGAGAGAGAGAGAGAGAGAGAGAGAGAGAGAGAGAGAGAGAGAGAGAGAGAGAGAGAGAGAGAGAGAGAGAGATAGAGAGAGAGAGAGGAAGAATGTAAAGAAACAAGAACGAAAAAAAGAAAGCAAGGGTAAGAGACAAAGAAAAACACCGCTAGACAGGGAAAGCACAAATCATAAATATTTTCACAAGAAACGGGACTTGGCAGGTACAAACCAAGGAGGGGTCAGCGGGTGTGTGGGCGGCTGGGTGGGCGGTTATTCGGACACGGGGCGGGGGAGGGGGCTCGACACACTGTACGTTTTGGGCCGGGTGTGTTGTCTCGTCTTAACCCACTGTCTCCTTTAACTCGTCCACTGACGGAAGTGATAAATTCTTCTCTGTCTGACCTCAAACAATTTTATTCAGATGAAGTCAACCCACATTCAAACTGTCCACGTGAAGGTAGGAAAGAGGGGATGGAGAACAAAACCGATGGGTTTCTCTCTTCCTCTCTTTCTTCCTCTTTCTTTCTCTGCCCCTCACATAACAGAATTTCAGTGTTTAGTAGTCATGATGGTACCTCACAGTCGCCTACAATAAGTTTGATATTTTATGTGTGTTTTCTTTCTATACTACTATATACCTATATATTTTTTAGATCTTCCAAACAATCGTCTCATTTTTTCCCTTACAAAAAAGTTTCATTTGTTTTCAAAGGATCATCCATTGTTCAATATAGCTTAAAAGTATTCTCATAAACACACGCGCGCGCGAAAGAGCCGTTACTCCAACTCTCGTGGGCGGGGAGTTGTGTGTGTGTGTGTGTGTGTGTGTGTGTGTGTGTGTGTGTGTGTGTGTGTGTGTGTGTGTGTGTGTGTGTGTGTGTGTGTGTGTGTGTGTAAGGTGACATCATTACCCATAGATCGGTCATACATGAGCTCCCATCCAGGAGGGTAGTAGCTGTTGATCACGAGTCCAACACGTGATCCAAGACAATGGTGAATTACACACACACACACACACACACACACACACACACACACACACACACACACACACACACACACACACACACACACACACACACACACACACGCAAAGAAAATAAAAAAAGACAGCTATAGAAGAGATTTTAAAAAGAACAGCTTTCCTCACAGAGCAATAGACAGTTGGAACAAGTTAGATGAGAAAGTGGTGTGTGCAAAAACAATACATGAATTTAAAAATAGTTTAGATAAAATGAGATATGAAGACGGGACCCCACGAGCATAGCTCCCCTTCCCGTAAAATACAACTAGGTAAATACAACTAGGTAAATACACACACACTGCTCGACGGCGCAGTGGTACCGTTCGTGACCGCTAATCTAGCGTTCCGAGTTCGATTCCCGCCCAGGACTGAAATAATTTCAGCATGGCTGCACTACAAGCCGGCACTCCAACTCTCGTGGGCAAGGAGTTGTGTGTGTGTGTGTGTGTGTGTGTGTGTGTGTGTGTGTGTGTGTGTGTGTGTGTGTATTTACCTAGTTTTACCTAGTTGTATTTACCTAGTTGTATTTCACGGGAAGGAGAGCTACGCTCGTGGGGTCCCGTCTCCATATCTCATTTTATCTAAACTATTTTTAAATTCATGTATTGTTCTTGCACACACTATTTTTTCATCCAACTTGTTCCAACTGTCTATTACTCTGTGAGGAAAGCTGTTCTTTTTCAGATCTCTTCTATAGCTGTCCTTCTTGATTTTCCTTCCGTGTCCTCTTGTGTTTCCATCATCCCATTTTATCAGATTCTCTCTATCAATAACTTCTATGCCTTTCATGATTCTGTAAATAGCTATCAAATCTCCTCTCTCTCTTCTTTGCTCTAATGTCTGTAGTTCAAGTTTTGCTAGTCTCTCTTCATATGATAGTTTTGAGAGTGTTGGTGCCAATTTTGTAATTGCTCTTTGTATTCTTTCAAGTTTTTTTACACATTTTTTTGTACTTGGTGACCATACTGTTGCTGCATATTCCAATTTTGGTCTTATCAGAGTGGTTAGAATTTTCTTCACCATTTCTTCATCCAGGTATGCAAATGCCACTTTGATTGTTCTTATCAAATTATAAGTTTCTCCAAAAATCTTATTTATATGTTTCTCAGGTGACATATTATTCATAACAATGACTCCCAGGTCCTTCTCATTCTCTACTTTTTTTATTCCTTCTTCTCCCAATTTATATGATCCTATTATTCTGTTTTTGCTTTTTCCAAATTCCATTATACTACACTTTTTAGTGTTGAACTCCATCTCCCACTTCCTACTCCATTCCTGTACTTTGTTCAGATCATTCTGTAGTGACTCACAATCTTCATCCGTTTTCACTTTTTTCAACAGTTTTGCATCATCTGCAAAGTAGCTCATATAACTTTTAATTCCTTCATCCATATCATTAATATATATAGCAAACATTATTGGGGCCAGAACTGTTCCTTGTGGGACACCGCTTATTACTTCATCCCATTCTGAGTGTTTATCTCTTATCACCACTCTCATTTTTCTTTCTTGCAAAAAGTTTTCCATCCATTTAAGCAATTTGCCCTGTATTCCTCCTTCAGTTTCTAATTTCTTAAGCAACTTTTTGTGTGGTACTTTGTCAAAAGCCTTTTTCAAGTCCAGAAATGCACAATCAGCCCATCCATCTCTTTCTTGTATTATGTCTATTAGCCTTGAATAGAAACATATCAAATTGGTGACGCATGATCGTCCTTGTCTGAATCCAAATTGCCTTGTATTTAGCACGTTGTTTTTTTCTAAATATTTTACCCATCTACTTTTGACAATTCTTTCACAAATTTTTGCTATTGTACTTGTTAGAGAGACTGGTCTATAGTTGGTAGGGTCTTCCTTATTTCCCCCTTTATATATAGGTACTATATTTGCTCTTTTCCAATCTTCTGGGACTTTTCCTTCTTTCAAGGAACTGTTTATTATGCTATGTATTTTGTCTGCCAGTTCTTTCCTGCATTCTTTCAAAATCCAGTTTGCTATTTCATCTGGTCCATGCGATTTTCTAACATCTAGATTACTCAAGTGTTTCAATATTTCATTCTTTGTTACTTCTATTTCTTTCATGGGGGGAACTTTCTCTTTCCATTCGATCTCTTCAGGTTGTATGTTCTCTCTTGTAAACACTGATTTAAAATGCTTGTTCATAATTTCTGCCATTTCTAATTCCTCTGTATATTCAACTCCTCCTTGCCTTAATTTTTCCAAATCTTGTCTGTTTTTCAGTTTGTTGTTTACAAATCTGTAAAATAGTTTTGGTTGATCTTTACACTTTTCTATGATATCTTTTTCATATTTTCTCTTTTCCTCTCTGCACGCTTGTACATATTCATTTCTATAGCAAGTATATATTTTCCACTTTTCAGGTCTTTTGTCCTTTCTCCACTTAGTCCAAGCTTTATCTCTTTTGTCTTTTAACTCCTCACAACTTTTGCTGTACCAACATTTTATATATTTCTTTTCTTGTTTTTGTCTTGGGACATACTGTTCCACTCCTTTTTTATAAAAAAAAATTCAAAATATTCCATTTCTCTTCCACTGTTGTTCCTTCTTTGTATATTCCTTCCCAGTTTTCTTTTTGAAAGAATTCTCTTATTTTATCAAAGTTTGTTTTTTCATACATCATTCTTCCTTTTCTATATTGTTCATTTCTTTTCATGTATTTTTCCTCATTTAATTCCAGTTCAATCAATATATGGTCACTTTTACTTATTGGTGTTTTATATTCAATCTTTTCCACTATTCCAGGTTCAGATGTGATTATTAGGTCCAGTCTCGATGGTTCTTCTTCATTTCTATACCTAGTGTTCTCTTGTATCCACTGTGTCATTGTATGATCAACAATCATCTCGAGTAGAACATTTCCCCATGAGCCGTCTCCACCCTTTGCTGTCATCTCTTCCCAGCAGACTTCTTTGCAATTAAAGTCGCCCATCATAACTATTCTTCCTCCATCTTCCATTATCTTATTTAATGTTATCTTTGTGTCCTCTAACATACTTTTATGTTCACTCTCTTCCCACGAGGCTGTTTTCGGAGGCACATAATTCACCACGAACTTTCTGTTCTTCTTATCTCTATCTTCCACTTCGATCATAATCATCTCTACTGGATTCTTTCCATATGTAACACTCTTCACATTTATACCCTTCTTAGTCAGGAACATAACTCCACCCCCTTGTTTTGTCTCTCTGTTTCTAATCCAATAATTATATACATCATTACCTACACTGTTGGGTGGTAGTTCACCTTTTAATTTCGTTTCCACGATTCCCATTATGTCCGGTTCTTTTTCCTTCAGATAATCATTCAGCTCATTCAATCCTGTTATTAATCCATCTATATTTGTGTAAGACACTCTTAGTTTTCTGTCACTTCCACTTTCTGTTTCATTCCTACTTGTTGCCCTTTTCCCTCTTGTGTTGTGTGTCCAGTGTTCCTCGTCATATGGGTTTCTTTCTTCCTCAATTTCAATAGGTATCTGTTCCACGGCCTCCCTCTGATTACATAGAAGTTTCCCTGGTCCTTCTCTTCTGAATTTTTCTTTTCTGCTTCCTCCCTAAGGTCCTTATCTCTTTTCCTCTCTTCCTTAGTCATATCATGGGTTACCCCTACTTTCTTAAATATGTCTGCGTAACTTGATTTAGAATCTTTTAGCCTATACAGATTCCTCATAATTCTTTCCTTAATATTTCCTTTCAGAGTCACCAAGATAGGTCTCGCTCTGCCTTCATCTAATCCTTCATACTTTCCCAATCTCCTTATTTCTTCTATCTCACTTTCATAACAGGTGATTCCCATTTCCTTACAAAGTTCGATAAATACCAACTTGTCATGCAATACCTTCTGCTCTCTTATATCTAAATTCATCCCAGGAATCACTTCTTCAGGCATTCTATGAAGTACAATGTTATTGACTCTATCCATTCTACTTTGCACCTTCCTAGTTGCCATTTCTACAAAGTTCTGATCGTTTTGCTTATCACTACCACCAGGTCTAGCCGTATCACCTTTTTCCTTAAGGACATCCCTATATGTCTTATCCATCTCTTCCTTAATTTCAATTTTTGCTGCTCCCTTCACCTCATTCAACCATTCAGTTTTACTAGTTTGCATTTTATTTTCTACTATCTCTACTATATCATCTCTTATTTCCTTACTTATATCTTTCTTTATTTCTTTCAGGCCTGTACTAACTTCTTTTTTTACTTCAGCTTTCATATTCATTTCCATGTTTACCATATCCTCCTTTACCTCAATCCATTGTTCATTAGTCGCTATTTCAATGGCATCTATGCGTATCACAGTATCCTGCCTCTTTGAAATTGTGGTGATCTGCTTAACCATCTTGCTGAATACTGTATTACACTTGCTACAATACCAATGAATAGTGCTTACCTCATTTTCTGCTAAAAATTCATATACTTCATCTGACATCTTTTCACACTTTGCGTGATGCCACATATCACACAGATTACATACCAATCCTTTATCGTCATCACGGACCACCTTCTCACAAGTTGGGCAATTGGTGCACTGTTTACTTCTCCGGTCCTGTTCGTCGTCTTCCATGTTCTTCTCCACACTTATTTTCCTCTATTATTGTTACACTTCATCCACTTTTTCACTTAATTCCCACTGACCCAGTTCAGTGGATACCCTATTTGTTCCTGTTCGTAGTTATCTGATTTGGCCTTGGTAATTATGTTGAAAAAGTCTGGTTTTTACAGGAGCCCCTCTAACACAACCTCTCTCTCCGACCCGTGTGTGTGTGTAAGGTCACAGCATTACCCATAGACCGGGAAGGTAATAGTTGTTGATTACGAGTCCAACACGTGATCCAAGGTCATGGTGAATCTTACACACACACACACACACACACACACACACACACACACACACACACACACACACACACACACACACACACACACACACACACACACACACACACACACACACACACACACACACACACACACACACACGCACACACACACACACACGAGATAAAAAAGTACAACATACTAACATCTATACACTAACATTGTAATGTGCGCGCGTATGGTCACGGGAAAGGGAGGGGCAAGCCTTCAGAGGGAGTGACGTCACCACGTTTACTCTGAGAGTTTGAAGAACCCAACGGTCAAGCTTTGGACTACACCGAAAACAGAGCCAGGATGTAGTTGCTAAACCAGTAGTATTTCATTGGATATAACCAGCGGTTCTATCCTTGGGGGATGACGTCACTCTGAAGAGGTCAAATCATAGAGGTAGTAAAATATAGAAGGTAGTAGAAAGGGGAGAGGAAAATTAAAAATAACCAGTATTATCTATACATATTTTTTATGGGGGATTAGTTTCCAATCACAAACCAATTATGGGTGACTCTGATCCATAGAGGCGTCACTAAGGTCCCTAAAAACATTGTATAAACCTTATGGAGTCAGTACGGGGGGGGAATGACTAAACGACATTTAATATAAAATCCATCCAATTAAATACACACACGCACACAGGTGCAAGCACACATACAATGCACACACACACGGGCACGCACCTAGAGCCCTTTGGGGCCCAGTCGGTTGAATAATCTATGCGATTTAATAGTGCATTCAATGGCTGCGGACTTAAAAGCTTTCGCCCCGCCAGACTTTCATCACAAATGGGAAAAATCTGTTGACATGGAGTGTGTAGGAAGAAGAAGACGAGGAAGAAGATGAAGAGGAGAAAGAGGAAGAAGAAGAAGAAGAAGAAGAAGAAGAAGAAGAAGAAGAAGAAGAAGAAGAAGAAGAAAGAGGAAAAGGAAGGAGAGGAAGAAGAGAAAGAGAGAGGAGGAAAAGGAAAAGAAGAGGAAGAGGAAGAAAAAGAGGAAGAAGAGGAAGAGAGAGGAGGAAGGGGAAGAAGAAGAGGAGGGTGAGAAGAAGAGGAAGAAGAAAAAGAGGATGAAGAAGTGGAAGAAGAAAAGGACGCAGAGGAAGAAGAAGAGGAAGAAGAAGAAGAAGAGGAGAGAGAGAAAGAAAGAAAGAAAGAAAGAGAGAGAGAGAGAGAGAGAGAGAGAGAGAGAGAGAGAGAGAGAGAGAGAGAGAGAGAGAGAGAGAGAGAGAGAGAAAGAGAGCGAGCGAGTAGGGGGTAAGGCGTGAGGTAATCTTTGGAAAGACCGGATGGTTTTGGCCTATGCCTTACCGGTGTTTCTACCCTCGTGATGGAAAAACAAAGATGAAGGAGGGAAGGAAGGAAGGGAGGAAAAGGGAGTGGTGGGAAGGGGAAGGGGCAAGGAAAGGAAAACAGGAGACGGAGGCGGGGAGAGAGAGAAAAAGAAAAAGAAAAAAGAAAAAGAAAAAGAAAATATGGATAGAGAAGGGGAGCGGGGTGGTAGTGAGGAGAGGAGGGAAGTAAGTAAAAGAGGGAAGAGAGAGGAGAGAGGAGGGTATTAGTATGAATATTTCATAGGCCATGATCAGCGTTTCTATCCTTGGGGACAATCGAAGAGATGGATTCGTTGGAGGTTAGTAAAAAGAGATTTGAAAAGAAAGTACCGGAACGGAGGGACAGTAGAAGCTACGAGTGATCGAGTTTTGTTTTTCTCGGATATTAGCCCCTAATGCTGCGTGACTCTGGTCCGTATGGACTGGGGAGGGAAAAGTGAGGAAGCGTGGAGGGAGTTGTGTGGATGGAAACGTTAATTTGAGGAGCGGGGAGGGAAAATGGAAGGTAAAGGTGTGAAGGAAAGGAAGGGGGAGCTATGGAGGGGAGGGCTTTATGTCAACTCCTTCGTTATGAACGACACTTTCCAAACGTTTTCTTCTGGATAATGTTGGACGACTTTATTCATCTGGGCGTCGCTTCTTGGTTAACTCTTTTCGCTAAAGATGACATCACTCGGCATGTTTAATTCTGGCTAACGCCACAAAATTTTATTAATTTCTTGAAGTTGACGTCACTGCAGATAAAAGTTCGACAACTTCGTTCTAACTTTTTAAACCAATTTTACTTTTTCCTTTTTTCACGAAAACTCGAAGGTGGGACGATGGTGGAGAGGAGGGGAGCAACAATCTGTGGTCGTTCGATTTTCTTTATAATTTCTATTTCAATACTGATTTATTTAGTTCTATTCCATTTTATTTCTATTTTGGTCTATTTAATCTTATTCCATTGTTATTGTTATTTGGTCTGATTTGATTTAGTGCTATCTTATTCTATCTAATTCTATCATCTTACTTTATGTATCTTCTTTGTTAACAACACTTTCAGCTTGGGCTGAATGAAAAAGTTTATCGTTTTCTAAAACCTGAAATGTGTGCAAAGGAACTGTGGGTGCTGAGAGGTTAGAGTTCTAGGGTCGTATTTCTAAAACCTTTCGCTAGTACTGGTCAACAAAGACTTTGTCCCAAGGAAAACAATAGCCGTATCTTATATGTCTTTGCATGCAGAATCCAAAAATAATGTTCAATTTTGAAAAATAAGTTTCTTAGAGTAAGTGACGCAAAAATCAAAGAAGGTATTTTTGTTGGACCACAGATTAGGGAGCTGATGAGAGACCAGAATTTTGATGAAGAGCTAAATGATCTTGAAAAAGCTACATGGCTGTCATTTAAGAAAATTTGAGCAGAGTTTTTGGGGAATCACAAAGCAAATAACTATTCTGAAATCGTAAAAGAGCTACTGACATCCTACAAGGCCTTGGAATGCAATATGAGCCTAAAAATCCACTTCCTAGACTCTCACTTGGACTTTTTCCCTGCAAATCTTGGCGCCGTCAGTGACGAGCATGGTGAGAGGTTTCACCAGGACATTCTGAATATGGAAACCCGGTATCAAGGGAAGTGGAGCTCTTCAATGTTGGCTGATTACTGTTGGAGACTAAAAAGGGATCTCCCAGAAGCAAAATACACTCGAAAACCATACATTTCTACATTTTAAAGGTAAGTTTCATTGAAATATCAGCTTCAATTTAATATGCTATCACAGAAAAACTATGATAGAAAAATTCTGAAAACATATTTAAAATCAGCAGAAAAAATCCTATCAAGTTCACCTCCTTTTGTTTGTGGGACAGTTATTTTATTAGTTATACTTACAAGAATTACCGGTAGATTTTACAGATATGCCAGTAGTCAGCCGGGTAAAATTTGGTAAAATTCTGCTTTCGAAACTTAATTTGGACCATTTGGTAAAATTCTGCTTTCCATTGGTAGGAAGCGTTCGGTAGGTCTGGCGAAAAGTTTAAAAGTACAGGTCAACCTCTGACTACGACTCTCAACACTAAATCTGTAGATCATTTTACAAATTTTGCAGTTCATTCCTTCTGGTTGATGCCAAATGACTTAATTCAGTTAAAGTGAGTCAGCTTACCCAAAGGATTACGGCTACAGTGACGCACCTTGAATATTTAATTCTGTCTAGCAAAAATATCGTAATCGTCTTGAAAAGGAAACATCACCCGTGCTGAAGTGATGATTGGGAACAGAAGGGACTTGGGAGACGAAGACCGGAAAGGAAAGGAAAATGGGCATTGAGAACAGGAGGTGGGAACTGAGAACAAAGAAATGGGAACAGAATAGAAGAACGGGATGTGGAAAAAAAAAAAAAAAAAAAAAAAAAAAAAACGCCGGAAGGGAAAAGGAACGTGGAAAGGAACAAACGTAGCGAGAGCTGGCAGTAGGGAAGGTGCGGTGGGGGAGGGAGGGGGATGGGGATGGGGAGGGAGGGGGGTGGAGGAAGAACCCTGTGGTCTCATCCTCTTGAACGAGGCCTCTGGAAAGGACAGGCAGGGCGGGCACTGCCGGTCGGCAAAAGGGCAAAAGACACAGGGCAAAGGGCAAAAGGATGAAGGGTCTGAGGGGACGTCGTGCTCGCTGTGCAATCCCCTCCCCTCCCACCCTAACTCCGCCAAAGGCCCTTAAACATGTCGGGGAAAATTCAAGACTGCTGTTTTCTGTACATCGTTGTTTCTGTTCGCCAAGGCCCTGGGGTCGGCGATGTAGGACAGTGGTGTAATCGTCCGGAGCCGCCACGGTTCCGAGAACGCTTCATGTAATCCTCATTCCTGGTGTTAACCCGCTTGCTGAATAAAATCGGCTGACGCCCTCCTAAGAGCCATTCGTCTAATATGTCGCTGGAATTAAAGGGATATAATGGCCCCAAGCTGTCATGGCACAAATTAACGTAGAAAGGGTAGAAAGAATTACGCCGACATGAATGGATTAAACTTCCAGCCAAGGAGATTGAATGCAATGTCGTTTTTAGTTTTGAAATTCAATCGGGCAAACGCCTACGCAAGATGTAATTTATTTGATTATTTATTTATTCTTAGGGCTAGAGCGTCGCTACTTGAGAAGGTCGAGGTGATGGCTGTTCGAAAACTAGCCGCAAGCGAGTTGAACCAAGGTCATGGTTAATTAAATTCCACGCTACAAAGTCCTCTGCACGGGGCACCGTCCTAGCCTCCTGATGGGGGAGCTCGCGACGTTAAACCGGATCAAATTATTTATCTTTTTATTTAGTTATCTTTATCTATTTATCCATTTATGTGTTTGCTTAGTTCCTCATGCGTTTATTTACTTATTCATCTACTTATTTATTTTTCTATGGATCGAAAGGTTTTCTGATGGCATGCTTATTTAATGTAACTCAGTCACTGGGTCGTGTCGGAGAGGCTATGCTAAAGTACCATGCTCTTTAGGCCACAAGCGGATACTGCCAGATATAATTCTTGACCACTTGGGTACGATGGCATCCTTCACAGATTCCATCCTGGATAAAGCCAGACGATTCCATTCGGTCGACAACGGCGGGACCTCCCTGCCGAAGGGTTTATCGCGAAATTGCAAGGCGTGATTGTGCACACTTATTACAGACGAAAAGGGTTTTGAATGTATTTCTCCAAACCATTTCGAAGTCTAATGTACAGAGGAACTAAGTAGGGAGCACCCCTGCGCAGGCAAAGGTCATTGGTCGTTCGTTACTTATGCATAATGGCCGTTCCCCTTGAGGACCCCAAGCTTCAACGCTGAAGAAGCCTTCAGCAGGGATTACCGGCTGAAGGATTCAACCAAGAGGCTGACGGTATAAGGTTCTACTAGTGCATCATTTTCTGGCTATGCTTAGCCTGGCCTGGCCCCATGAAAGCTGAGCCTCGTCCTTGGAACTCGGGCTTTGGTGGGGATTAAAGCAGAACCGGGAATGGAGGCAACGCGTGGCGTCAGACCAGCGGCCCTGGGCCACTCCGCTTGCGCGTGACGTCGTTGCCCAACACGCTCTCCTCACCCTTCTCCCTCGGCGATGGGGATCCACGCTTCTTCCAGGGATCGTTTTCATAGCAGCTTGTGGATTCTGACCTCACCTATGACGAATGCATACAGTACACAGGTCTTACAATATTTTCAGGGAAGAGATACTAGCGAGTGTTCCACATTGGTTTGCATAAAAAAAAAAAAAAAAAAAAAAAAAAAAATGGAGTGAGAGCGAGAGCGAGAGAGAAAGAGCATAACTGTGAAATCTTTACATGTGGGCTTTAGTGCAATGGTTATGCTCTTGGGCACGACTGACCCTTCAGAGCTTAGTGTCCCCTTTAAAAATTTTGTCCTGACCAATGTCAATAAATATTATTACATTTTGAGGTCTTCTTGGGCACTTCGAGCTAAAGAGCTCTTCGGGCTTCAAGGAGGTTTATCTGGTCGTTCCAGTGAAGTCCAGACGTAATGAAGAGAAATAAGTTCCCAAGGGAGAAAAGTTATTCAATGATGGAACACAAACGAGGCGAGCGTTGACCTTCTTGCAACAGGAAAGACCCGAGTTTACTGGGCGGTGTTTATGTCTTTATTCTGGTTGTCGTCAGATTATTTTTTTCATCTCCGTGACATCCTTTCGGTAAAGGAGTTGCAAGATTCTTCACCATGGGCTTACAAAAACTGAGGCTGTGGAGCTCCTCACAGTGTATTGGATGCCTACTGACACAGAGTCTTGAATGTGCCCTTATCAACACAGGTTATGCCCAGTGGCGGATCCAGGGTGGGTAGGTGAGGGGTCTGAAGCCCCCCCAAATTTTGTTCTTTCATTACCTCATTGCAGAGGTCGAGAAACCTGCCTCGTGTCAGAAAGCGGTAATAGTGGCATTTTTTCCCCAGCATTCATTAAAACACTTCAGTGAAAACAATTGAAAGGCATTCAACACATTATTGAGGGTAAACCATTAAAAATGTAACATTGAATATTATGTTTAACCAGTATTTTGAAAGAAAATCAAGCGAGAACATATGCTTCAATTTATATTGAAAAATAATCGTATTCGTGCTACAGAGTGCATCTGTTTAAAAGCGTCATCTATTTTTACAAAATTCACCCAAAACGTCATCTTCATGTACAAAATTCAGGTTAGCCCTCCCACTAAAAAATAAAAACTATCTTGGATCCGCCACTGGCTATGTCGTCCTGCCATGATGTTTATTTTGATAGACTCGTCGGGAATTACTAATTGCATATTTAAACTAGTGTTCCTGATCCAACCTACATTATCCTACCACCTTTTCCAATCAACAGTTTATGCTCTATAGCCAATTGACATTGTTACTTTATAAACCCATCGAAATTATTGTTCTTTACCTGAGACCTCTAGGGACTGCAGCTACACTGTGAGGACTAACAGCCGGGGTTGCCATGTCGAGTTGCCTATTTCACCCTAAATTCGCCTTTAACATTACCGTTTGCTTTAAAATTACCCTGTTTCTTAATACAATACCCATCTGGGGTATTGGCTGCATGTTATTGTAGGGTAAAAATCTGCTCAGTAGCATACAGCTGATACTTTAGGGGCGCTCCTATGGACCAGAGTCACACATTATTTTGTCTGAGTTAGAGGAAATATCTACTTATAGAGAAAATATGCTACTTAATTATACTGCGACTGTCCCTCCGTTATGCTACTCCTCCTCACTCTGAATACTGACCTGTACCACTTCTCTGAATATATATTTCCATTTTCGTCTACCTCTTTAGTAGTGGAGGAAAGAATACTGCCACCAAGTTTTCCCGCTCGGGCCGTAAAAGGCGATTAAAACGGGACGGAGGCTGGGACAAAGCATCCTGCTCTATGTAGCCCTAAAGGGTAAATTCGTACAAGAAGTCAAGGCATAAGAGGGTCTGGGAGGAGTTTTCCAACCAGAAATCTGAGGTACAGATGAGAGTAAAAAGGGGAAAGATAGGAAGTATGTTTGTGAGAAGGAAGATGGATGTATTGGCATTGAGTGAAACCAAGTTGAATGGGAGGGGTGAGTTTGAGTTTGGGAGTGTAGTGGGGAGGGTGTCAAGAGTGAGGAGAGGACGAGAGAAGGGGTGGCTATACAAGTAAGTGAAGAGATAGATAAGCGCGCGGTAGAGTGGAAGGAGGTTTCTCCAAGGTTAATGTGGATGAAGATGAAACTGGGAAGGGAGATCTGGGTCTTTGTAAGTGCATATGGGTCTGGTAATGAGGAGAGTGTAGAGGAAAGGGAGGCGTTTTGGAAAGATTTAAATGAGCGCATAGAGAGTTTTGGGAGAGATATCAATGTAGTGGTATTGGGAGATCTCAATGCTAGAGTAGGAGATGAACCAGTAGACGGAGTGGTTGAGAAGTGTGGAGTGCCATATAAAAATCGTACTGGAAAGTTGATGGTGGAGACTTATTTAGAAAAAGAGTTGGTGATAACTAACACAGTTTTTAGGAAAAAATGTTAAGCACAAGTGCACTTGGGAGAGGGTGGTGGATGGAAGGGTGTTTGATGAGGCATTAATGGACTATGCAGTGGTATCCAGGAAAAGAGTAGGAAGAGTTTTAGATGTCCATTTCCTAAGGGGAGAGAGTGGAGGGGAATATCAGATAATTTTTGGAAGATGGGCTGAGAGTGGAGGTTAGATGGAGAAAGAGGAAAGGGACAGAAGGTAAGGAGGTGCTTAGAGTAAACTGTTTATATGAGAAGGAAAAGGAACAGGAATGCAAGGAGAAGCTGAGAGAAGTGTGGGAGGCGGTGAAAGATTGAGTAGAGGTAGGGGTGGAGGAATGGGGGTGTTTCAATGAGGGAGTAACAGAGTGTGCAAAGATAGTGTGTGGAACAAAGAGGATGGAAGGATATAGAAGGAAGTAGTGAGTGGATATAGAAGGAAGGGTAGTGAGTGGTGGAATGATGAGGTAAACAAGGTTGTTGAAGATAAGAAGCGAGCATTCACGAGAGGTAAAAAAAAAAGAGAGAATAAAAACATAAGATAAAGGAGGCAAAAAGAACGGATGTAAAATGAGGGAGTACACACACACACACACAAATTTAGTTTAGATAAAATGAGATATAAAGACAGGACACCACAAGCATAGCTCCCCTTCCCGTAATATACAACTAGGTAAATACACACACACACACACACTTCAGCGAATGGACGGCTTGGATGACGTTCTGAAGAAAACTGAAGTCTGTGGATCCCAACGCAAAGAGAAGTGCCTAGTGTTTTTACAGGGTGGGGGGGGGGGGGAAATTGCTCGTGGAGTAGTGGGAAAGTAGGGAAAGAGGAAAAGGGGAGGGATTACTGAGGGAAATGGAAGGAAATGAGGAGGGAGTAGACTTGGCCCAGCCAGACAAGCGAAAGGTAAACAAAAGACTGAGTGATGATGAAATGTCTAATAAAAATGTAAAGATTAGAAGTATAGAGAGGAGCAATACAGTAGAAAGTGACGAGAATATGTTCCAGGGATTTAAAGAGGGTGGGGGGGACACAACCCCCCCCCCGACTGATAAGACTAGAGGAGAGAGTTGATAAGGTGATCGAGGACTTGGAACGTAAGTTAGGTAATGTTGACTCCATTTTCCAGAGAATTGAAAGGTTGGAACAACTAGAGAAGGCAAACAGAAACTTAACTGAAGAAATAGAGGACCTAAAAAGACAGTTAGGAAATGTAAAGGAGGAGAATGAGAAATTGAAGAAGAATAGTAATGAAAACAGAGAGAAAATAGCTAAAGAAGCTAAAAATTGGAGAACAACCCAAGAAGGGAATAAGGTTTCATTCACTGACATAGTCAAACAGCAATTGAAAGAACATAATGAAGACTCAGTTATTAAAGTGATGAGACAGAAGGAGAATATAGTCAGAGAATTAGCTGACAAAAAGAAATGTATAATTATATTAGGAATGGAAGAGAAACATAACCCAGATAGAACCGCAAGAATCAAGGAGGAAAATGAAAGAGTAAGCAGTTTATTAAAATTAGTCCAGGAAGATGAACCAGAAATTATAAAGGAAATTGAGGAAAAATTCAGACTCGGAAAATATAGTACAGATAAGACCAGACCAATTAAGATTAAATTCAGGTCACAAACAACGGCAGAGAAAATTCTATCCAAAACAGGGAAACTAGCAACAAATGATCAATATAAAAAGGTATGGATAAAAAGAGAAATGAATAAGGAGGAAAGAGAGGCAGAAAAGCAGAAAAGACTTGAAGCTAAGGCAAAAAACGAGGAAAGAACGGAGTCAGAGAAAGAGAGATTCTATTGGAGAGTAGTGAACATGAAAATAAAGCAGTTCGACATACTAAAGAAAAACATAAGGGAAACAGAGAACACAATGGAAGTGGCAGAAAACTAAGAGCGTCTTACACAAATATAGATAGATTGATAACAGGATTGAATGAACTGAATGATTATTTGAAAGAAAAAGAACCGGACATAATGGGAATTGTAGAAACAAAATTAAAAGGCCCACTACCACCCAACAGTGTAGGACATGATGCATACAATTATTGGATTAGAAACAGAGAGAAAAAACAAGGGGGTGGAGTTATGTTCCTGACTAAGAAGGATATAAACGTGAAAGGTGTCATATATGGAAAGAATACAGTAGAGATGATTATGATAGAAGTGGAAGACCGAGATAAGAAGAGCAGAAAATTTGTGATCAATTATGTGCCTCCGAAAACAGCCTCATGGGAGGAGAGTGAACATAAAAGTATGTTAGAGGACACAAAGATAGCATTAACTAAAATAATGGAAGACGGAGGAAGAATAGTTATGATGGGCGACTTTAATTGCAAAGAAATCTGCTGGGAAGAAATGACAGTAAAGAGTGGTGATGACTCATGGGGAAATGCTCTACTTGAGATGATTACTGACCATTCAATGACACAATGGATACAAGAGAACACTAGGTATAGAAATGAAGAAGAACCATCGAGGCTAGATTTAATAATTACATCTGAACCTAGAATAGTGGACAAGATTGAATATAAAACACCAATAGGTAAAAGTGACCACATATTGATTGAACTGGAACTTAATGAAGAAAAATATATGAAAAGAAATGAACAATATAGAAAAGGAAGAATGATGTATGAAAAAACAAACTTTGATAAAATAAGAGAATTCTTCCAACAAGAAAACTGGGAAGAAATATACAAAGAAGAAACATCAGTGGAAGAGAAATGGAATATTTTGACAAAAATTTACAAAAAAGGAGTGGAAAAGTATGTCCCAAGACAAAAACAAGAAAAAGAATATGTAAAATGCTGGTACAACAAAAGTTGTAGGGAGTTAAAAGACAAAAGAGACAAAGCCTGGACCAGATGGAAAAAAGACAGAAGACCCGAAAAATGGAAAATATATACTGGTTATAGAAATGAATATGTACAAAAGTGCAGAGAGGAAAAAAGAAAATATGAAAAAGATGTTATAGAAAAGTGTAAAGATCAACCAAAACTATTCTACAGATTTGTAAACAATAAACTGAAAAACAAACAAGACTTGGAGAAATTAAGACAAGGAGGAGTTGAATACACTGAGGAAATGGAAATGGCGGAAATTATGAACAAACATTTTAAATCAGTGTTTACAAGGGAGAACATACAACCTGAAGAGATTGAGTGGAAAGAAAAAGTCCCCCCTATGGAAGAAATAGAAGTAACAAAGAATGAAATATTGACACACTTGGGTAATTTTGATGTCAGAAAATCGCATGGGCCAGATGAAAGTTACAAACTGGATTCTGAAAGAATGCAGGAATGAACTGGCAGACAAAATACATAGCATAATAAGCAGTTCCTTAAAAGAAGGAAAAGTTCCAGAAGATTGGAAAAAGGCAAATATAGTACCTATATATAAAGGAGGAAATAAAGAAGAACCTACCAACTATAGACCAGTCTCTCTAACAAGTACAATAGCAAAAATTTGTGAAAGAATTATCAAAAGTAGATGGGTAAAATACTTGGAAAAAAACAACGTACTAAATCCAAGGCAATTTGGATTCAGACAAGGACGATCATGCGTCACCAATTTAATATGTTTCTATTCAAGGCTAATAGATATAATACAAGAAAGAGATGGATGGGCTGATTGTGCATTTCTAGACCTAAAAAAAGCTTTTGACAAAGTACCACATAAGAAGTTGCTTAAGAAATTAGAATATGAAGGAGGAATACAAGGTAAATTGCTAAATTGGATGGAAGACTTTTTGCAAGAAAGAAAAATGAGAGTAGTGATAAGAGACCAGCACTCAAAATGGAATGACGTAATAAGCGGTGTCCCGAAGGGAACAGTTCTGGCCCCAATAATGTTTGCTATATATATTAATGATATGGATGAAGGAATTGAAAGCTATATGAGCTTCTTTGCAGATGATGCAAAACTACTGAAAAGAGTGAAAACTGAAGAAGATTGTGAATCACTACAGAGAGATCTAAATAAAGTACAAGAATGGAGTAGGAAGTGGGAGATGGAGTTCAATACAAAAAAGTGTAGTATAATGGAATTTGGAAAAAGCAAAAACAGAATAAAAGGATCATATAATTTGGGAGAAGAAGGAATAAAAAAAGTAGAAAATGAGAAGGACCTGGGAGTCATTGTTATGAATAATATGTCACCTGAGAAATATATAAATAAGATTTTTGGAGAAACTTATAATTTAATAAGAACAATCAAAGTGGCATTTACATACCTGGATGAAGAAATGGTGAGGAAAATCCTAATCACCCTGATAAGACCAAGATTGGAATATGCAGCAACGATATGGTCACCAAGTACAAAAAAATGTATAAAAAAACTTGAAAGAATACAAGGAGCAATTACAAAATTGGCACCAACACTCTCAAAACTATCATATGAAGAGAGACTACAAAAACTTAAACTACAGACACTAGAGCAAAGAAGAGAGAGAGGAGATTTGATAGCTATTTACAGAATCATGAAAGGCATAGAAATTACTGATAGAGAGAATCTGATAAAATGGGATGACAGAAATACAAGAGGACACGGAAAGAAAATAAAAAAAGACAGCTATAGAAGAGATTTGAAAAAGAACAGCTTTCCTCACAGAGTAATAGACAGTTGGAACAAGTTAGATGAGAAAGTGGTGTGTGCAAAAACAATACATGAATTTAAAAATAGTTTAGATAAAATGAGATATGAAGACGGGACCCCACGAGCATAGCTCCCCTTCCCGTAAAATACAACTAGGTAAATACAACTAGGTAAATACACACACACACACACACACACTTCAACGAATGGACGGCTTAGAAGACGTTCTGAAGAAAATTGAAGTTTTGTGGATCCCAACGCAAAGAGAAGTGCCTATTGTATTTACAGGGTGGGGGGAAATTGCTCGTGGGGTAGTAGGAAAGTAGGGAAAGAGGAGAAGGGGAGGGATTGCTGAGGGAAATGGAAGGAAATGAGGAAGGAGAGGACTTGGCCCAGGCAGACAGGCGAAAGGTAAACAAACGGCCCCCCGACCAGCTGAGCGACGATGAAATGTCTAATAAAAATGTAAAAATTAGAAGTATAGATAAGAGCAATACAGTAGAAAGTGATGAGAATATTTTCCAGGGATTTAAAGAGGGTGGGGGGGGGACACAAACCCCCCCCGACTGACAAGACTAGAAGAGAAGGTCGATAAGATGATCGAGGACTTGGAGCGTAGGTTCGGTCATGTTAACAACATTATACGGAGAGTTGAAAAATTGGAAGAACTAGAGAAGGCGAACAAAAACTTAACTAAGGAAATTGAAGAATTAAAAAAACAGTTAAAAGAAGTAAAAGATGAGAATAAAGTCTTAAAAGAGAATAATAAGGAGAACAAGGAGGGTTGGAAAAAAATTCAAGAAAATAGCAAAGTTGCATTCACTGACATAATCAGACAGCAAATGAATGAACAAACTGAAAACTCAGTTATTAAAGTGATGAGACAGAAGGAGAATATAGTAAGAGACTTAGCAGACAGAAAGAAATGTATAATTATATTAGGAATGGAAGAGAAACATAACCCAGATAGAACCACAAGAATCAAAGAGGAAAATGAAAAAGTAAGAAATTTACTAGAATTAGTTCAGGAAGATGAACCAGAAATAATGAAACAAATCGAAGAGAAATTCAGGCTCGGGAAATATAGTACAGACAAAACCAGACCAATTAAGATTAAATTCAGGTCACAAACTACGGCTGAGAATATCTTATCCAAAACAGGGAAACTAGCAACAAGTGAACAATATAAAAAGGTATGGATAAAAAAGGAAATGAATAAAGAGGAAAGAGAGGAAGAAAAACAGAAAAGACTTGAAGCTAAGGAAAAAAAACGAGAACAGAACGGAGTCAGAAAAAGAGAGATTCTATTGGAGAGTAGTGAATATGAAACTAAAGAAAGTCGACATACAAGAGAAAAACAAAAGGGAAACAGAGAACACAATGGAAGTGGCAGAAAACTAAGAGTGTCTTACACAAATATAGATGGATTAATAACAGGATTGAATGAGCTGAATGATTATTTGAAAGAAAAAGAACCAGACATAATGGGAATTGTAGAAACAAAATTAAAAGGTCCACTACCACCCAACAGTGTAGGACATGATGCATATAATTATTGGATTAGAAACAGAGTGAAAAAGGAAGGGGGTGGAGTTATGTTCCTGACTAAGAAGGATATAAACGTGAAGTGTGTCACATATGGAAAGAATACAGTAGAGATGATAATGGTGGAAGTTGTTGTTGTCGTTCCCTAGACTGTCTGTCCGAGCAGTCCCGTCTCCCCAAGGAAGGCCACAGCCGAAACTGGGTTTTCCCACAAATCCTTTATAGAGTGTATGTTGTGTTGTTTGCGTGCATGATTGTGTATAATGCAGTCTTCCATTATGTGTTGTATGGTATGGGGCGAAGTGTTACATCCTGGGCAGCTGTTCACAACACGGTCGTCCAGCCTCTTCTGGTAGCTTAGAAGTGCTGGGTGTCCAGCATACACACACACGCACACATGTATATAGAACAAGCAGAACTCCGTCTTCAAACCAACTCTCAAGATATTCTTCATTGTCTCTGATACTCCCAAGGGACATTCAGTTGTTCCTAGTGACTCAAAGACCAGGCTTCCAGGCAACACCTGTTCAAACAATAGAAGCCACTAGCGCTTGAACACAAGTCAAAGGCATGTACCTACTCCCACCTATTCCACTCCCCTCCACCACCCTTTCCTCCCTTTTATCTTAACTCCTCATGAATGATGCGTCCTCTCTATATCCCGGCCACAGCCCTGTATCAGAAGCAATGCAGCAACACACAGTACATCCACAGCAAGGCTGCTTCACGTAATCAGCGACCCCCTTTGTCTGTCCCCTCATGCAGAAAAAGAAAAGATGGTGAGAAATCCCTTCGGGCTCCATCAAATATCATTCACACATAAGCCCTACTTACTCTCCCATCCCCTTCCCCTCCATTCCTTGCTTCACAGTATCTGTACACAGTCATTCTCCACTCATCCCTATCTCCTGCCTTCTCCCTTCCTTGATCACAGACATTCCCCTCTTACTCAACACCCCCTTCACCCCACCCATCCATTTCATCCTTGGTCGTCCCCTCCAATTCACTCCCTCTACCTCTCCCTTCCACCCCTCTCTTACTAATCTTTCTTCACTCATTCTTTCCATGTGTCCAAACAATCCCAATACCCTTTCATCAGCCCTATCTGTCATCTCCTTTTCCACTTCCGCTCTCTTCACCTCGTTTCCCACTCTATCCAACCTAGTAACCCCTACCATACCACTCAGACATTTTATCTCAAACACATTCAAACTTCTCTCTGCCTCTCCTAAATTCCAAGTCTCTGCCCCATACAAAGCCATCGACAAAAGCACCCCTTCATACAATCTCCATTGCCAGATGCCTATTTCTCATAACACTTTTTAATCCCACAAGGCATTTACTTAATCCTCTCACTCTACAATTTACCTCTATCTCCACTCTTCCTTTTCCTGCCACATGCAACTCCAAATACCTAGAGCTGTCCACTTCCTCCAGCCTCTTTCGTTTAAGACCTACTTCCAACTCATTCCCATCCTCTCCCCTTGTACATTTCGTCACCTTTTACCCACATTCACCTCAAACTTTCTCCTATTGTATATCTTCCCAAACTCCATCACTAACTCCAATAATCCCCTATCTGACCCTGCCACAAGCGCAGTGTCGTCAGTAAACAACAATTAGCTCACCTCCCACTTTTCTCCGTTTTTCTCTAACCATCTCTCCAATCCCCTGCCCATTACCCTTCCCTTTACCGTACCATCCCATCCATGTACACATTGAACAGCCACGGTGACATGATACATCCCTAATGCAGTCCCACCTCTACCTCAATCTACTCGCTCTCTCCTTAACAGTGTTCCCCCAATCCTCCCACAGTGCCTTCCTTTCTACTCTGTTATGAAGCCCTTTCCAAATCCATAAAAACCCAAAAAACACCTTTACCTATTGCTAAAGCTTTCTCACATATTTGTCTTACTACAAAAATCTGATCCAAGGAACCCCTACCTTTCCTAAACCCACAATGTTCCTCACCAATTACTCCCTCTGTTCCTCTCCTAATCCTCTCAATTAAAACCCTCCCACGAGCCTTCCCAACTACATTCAACAATATTGCATTCACATTTATCCCCTTTTCCCTTGTAAAGCAGAATTATACAGGTACTTCTCTAGTCCTCCAGCACTCTACCCTCCCTTAGACACACATTAAACAACCTCAGTAGCCAGTCTACTATTACCTCCCTTCTTCAGACACTTCGTATGACGCTCATCTAACCCAAGTGCCTTACCTGCTTTCATCATTCTAATAACTACTTGCACCTCCTCTTTACTTATTTCTCCTCCATTTTCCTCACCCACTGCTGTCATTTTCTTAGCGCCTCCCACTGCTACCACCAATCCCTCCCTATCCTCCTCCACATTTAGAAGTTCCCTAAAATAATCTGTCCATCTTTCCTTTTCCACCTCCACTTCCATTATCATCTCTCCATCTGGACCTTTTACCATTTCTTCTCTATTTGATTCGCCTCCCCTTCCTCTCTTAGCTTCCTTATATACTGTATATATATATATATATACATATATATATCATATTTATATATATATTATATATATACATATATATATGTATATACAGGTAAACGTCGACTTACGATGGCATTAGGTTTCGATAGAACCATCGTAAGACGATTTCATCGTAAGTCGATCCCCAATTTGTGTATCACTCTGTTCCGTGGTCACTGTACCTAGCCTACCTGTATATTAACCACCAGAGATACTGAATATAGCCTATTAAACATGTACAGTAGTTTATTTAATTATTTTTATCCTTTTTACCATATTCAAACACTATAATATGTATTTTCAGTACGGAAATTAAATCTCGCGGGCAGCAGCCAATGCCAGCCGTACGACGTGACGTAATAATACTCGCATCATAAAATATAGTCACCGCTTATATCGATCGTTCTCTCTTTCACCCGCGAATTTTGAAAACCACAGAGAATGGGATTCAGGGCACATTTGAAAGAATGTAAAAACACAGGGGCGACTACAATAAATATAATCAAGACGCCGATATGGCAGCGTCGCGAATCCACTTGCTCCTCATGACGCCTACGTGTGCGGCACCGTATGGAAGGGGTTAAATTATCATATCGTCGTCGTCGTCGTCGTCATCGTAAAGTCGAACAATCGTAAGTCGCGGCCATCGTAAGTCGACGTTTACCTGTATATATATTATATATATATATATATATATATATATATATATATGTACATATATATTTATATATATATTATATAAATATATATATATGTATATGTGTATTTACCTAGTTGTATTTTACGGGAAGGGGAGCTATGCTCGTGGGGTCCTGTCTTCATATCTCATTTTATCTAAACTATTTTTAAATTCATGTATTGTTTTTGCACACACCACTTTCTCATCTAACTTGTTCCAACTGTTTATTACTCTGTGAGGAAAGCTGTTCTTTTTCAAGTCTCTTCTATAGCTGTCTTTTTTTATTTTCTTTCCGTGTCCTCTTGTATTTCTGTCATCCCATTTTATCAGATTCTCTCTGTCAGTAATTTCTATGCCTTTCATGATTCTGTAAATAGATATCAAATCTCCTCTCTCTCTTCTTTGCTCTAGTGTCTGTAGTTCAAGCTTTTCTAGTCTCTCTTCATATGATAGTTTTGAGAGTGTTGGTGCCAGTTTTGTAATTGCTCTTTGTATTCTTTGTATTCTGGCAGTAGGTTTCTGAGAAGAAAGAGGGATGTATTGGCATTGAGTGAAACCAAGTTGAAAGGGAGGGGCGAGTTTGAGTTTATAGTAGGGAGGATCTCAGGAGTGAAGAGAGGATGAGGGAGAAAAGGGGTGGCTATACTAGTAAGTGAAGAGATAAGTGTGTGGTGGAGTGGAAGTGTTTTCAAGGTTAATGTAGGTGAAGGTGAAACTGGGAAGGGAGATGTGAGTTTTTATAAGTGCATATGGGCCTGGTAGTGAGAAGAGTGTAGAGGAAAGGGAGCCTTTTTGATAGATTTAAATGAGTGGATAGAGGGATTAGGGAGAAATGTCAATGTAGTGGTATTAGGAGACCTTAATGCAAGGGTAGGAAATGAACCAATAGACTGAGTGGTTGGGAAGTGTGGAGTTCCAGGAAAAAATCACAGTGGAGACTTGATGGTGGAGAAGTGTCTAGAGAGTTGATGATAGCAAATACAGTGATTAGGAAGAAAGTCAAGCATAAGTACACATGGGAGAGGGTGGTGGATGAAAGGGTAGTAGATACAATGTTAATGGACTATATATTGGTAACCAGGAGAATAGTAGGAAGAGTTAAGGATGTACATGTTCTAAGGGGAGAGAGTGGGGGAATATCAGATCATTTTATGGTGGAAGGTAAGTTGAGAGTGGAGGATAGATGGAGAAAGAGGAAAAGGACAGAGGGTAAGGTGCTCAAAGGGAACTGCTTAAATGAGAAAGAAAAGGAGAAGTACAAGAAGCTGGGAAAGGAGTGGGAATGAATGAAGGATAGAGTAGAAGTAGGAGTGGAGGAATGGGGGAGTCACAAGGTGTGCAAAGATATTGTGTGGAACAAGGAGGACGGGAGGAAATAGAAGGGTAGTGAGTGGTGGGATGAGGAAATAAAAGAAGGTTGTAGAAGAGAAGCGAGCATTCATAGATTGGTTACAAAATAGGGTGAATCATATGAGAGGTACAAAGAGAAGTAAAGGAGGAAAACAGGATATCAGATGAGAAATGGGGTAAGAGTACGACAGAAAATTCTAAAAGTAAAAAAAAAAAAAATGTTTTGTAAAGAAATTAAGAGAGGAAGAGGAGGTGAATCAAGTAGAGAAGAAAAGGTAAAAGGTGCAGATGGAGAGATGATAATGGAAGAGATGGCAGTAAGAGGAAGATGGGCAGAGTATTTTAGGGAGTTGCTAAATGTGAAGGAAGATAGGGAGGGAAAGGTAGTTGCAATGGGAAGTGCTAAGAAAATGACAGAAACATACACATACCAAAGGCTTTTTTCTCCCCCTTACACGGGGGGGGTAGCCAAAAAGAATAAGGCATAGAAACCACTCCCACCCATTCCATCCCTTACATATTCCAATCCCCTCCACCCTCCCGCTCATCTTGGCACATCCTGGATTATGGGTTATCCCTGCATCCTGTCCACTGCCCTGGGTCAGAAGCAGTGTCGCAAGACACAGCACATCAACAGCAAGGCCGCTTCATTAATTCGGCGACCCTCTCAATCCCCTCATGCAGAAACGAAGATGGGGAAAAATCCCTTCGGGCTGCGTCAAATTATTTCTCAGACATACTTCCTCACCCCCCATCCCCCACCCACTCCCCCTATTGGATCACAGCATCATCCATACACAACCCTTCTCCATTCACATCTATCATCTGTCCTTCCTCTCTTTTGTAATGCCCCTTTTACCCCATCCATCTCATCCTAGGATGTCCCCTCATATTCACTCCTTCCACACCTCTTTTACTAATCTTTCCTCCTTCATTCTTTCCATGTGTCCAAGCCATCCTAATACTCTTTCATCAACCCTATCTCTAAACTCCCTTTCCATCCCTGTTCTCCTCCTCACTCTATCCAGCCAAGTAACCCCTATCTTACTTCTCAAACATTTAATCTGAAACACAAACTCCTTCTCTCTTCCTCCCTTATGTTCCATGTTTCTGCCCCGTACAGTGCTGTTGGCAGAATCACTCCTTCATATAACCTCCTCTTAGCATCCATTCCCAGATGTCTATTTCTCATTACACTTTTTAATCCACCAAGACATTTACTTGCACCCGAGTATCTAAAACTATCCACTTCCTCCAATCTTTCTCCGTTAATACTCACTTCCAGTCTGCTGCCACTTTCACCCCTTGTATATTTCATCATCTTACTTTTACCCACATTTATCTTCAACTTCTTTCTTTCACACTTTTCCAAATTCTGTCACTAACTTCCTCAATCCCTCCTCTGATCCTGCTACAAGCAGTGTCATCTGCAAACAACAGTTGGCTTATCTCCCACTTTTCTCCATTTTCTTTAAACATCTCCAATCCCTGACCCACCACCCTTGCATTTACCTCTCGCACCACCCCATCCATGTATAAATTGAATACCCAGAGCAACATAACACATCCCTGATGAAGTCCCACCTTCACCTCAAAACCACTCACTCTCTCCATTTCTAATCCTGACACAAGCTCTACTACTCTCATGAAAACTCTTGACAGCTCCTAAAAGCTTTCCTTCTATCCCGTATATCTGTAATACCTCCCTCAGTGCCTTTCTGTCTACCCTGTCATAAGCCCTTTCCAAATCCATAAAAGCCCAAAAAACATCCTTACTATGCAACCTCTACCTCTCCTAAACCTACACTGTTCCTCATCAATTACTCCTTCTGTTCCTCTCAATCAAGACCCTCCCATAAGCCTTCCCAACTACATTTAACAAGCTAATCCCTCTGAAACTACTACCATCAAATTTGTCTCCTTTTCCCTTGAAAGTGGAACTATACAGGCACTCCACCCTCTTTTAAACATACATTAAATAACCTCACCAGCCAGTCCACCATCACTGTACCTTCTTTTTTCAGACATTCTGCATGACATCCATCCAGACCAGGTGCCTTACCTGCTCTCATCATCTTAACAACTGCCTTCACTTCATCCTTCCTTATTTCTACAACATTTTCCTTTTGGTTGGCAACATGATTAAAAAGCCATGGGTGTTACAAACAAATTAGGTTACATGTTATTTCAACATGGATACCTTTATTGGTTGGATTTATATTCAAACACAAAAACAACTTTCTCTGCCTTTAATTGAACAAATAAACAAAACTCTAACACTGATTTGATATGAGCTGCTGACTAACTGGACTGTGCAATACATTCATTCTTGTAAAAAAAATTATGTACAGATCAATTTACATCTGAAGTCTCCAAAGGAAGAAACACAATCTACTCCAGAAACAGTACAAATGCATAGCAACTGGGTGGGTTGGAAACTGGGCAAAGAAAAAAGAAAATGAAAAACGAAATAAGAAAGAAAAAGAAAGAAAAAACTAAAGGTGTGGGCTGAGCCCAATCTGGAACTGGAATGATTAACAAAATAAGAACACTGTAGAAGAAACTAAAAAATGCACAATATGAACACCATAATTTCTCTAAAGTCTCTTGAACTCTGTTTACTGGCAGTAATGTAGTCCACTGCCCACGGACGGTGGGCGACATATATGGCAATGACATGGTACACATGTCAGTGCACGTGCAGTGCTGCTGAAACAATGTGTTCAGACTTTGGATTGGTTAAGTCAGGAGAAGTTCAGGCCAAGAGACTGCATCAGGAAGCAATAAATGTCTGTCAATTCTTCAATCTGTAAGAAGAAAAAACACGTATTATATATAAAGTCTTCAATAAGAACTGCTGGGTTCTACCCCTTGAAAGGTTTTTACAATATGAAGAAGAAAGAAAGAAAATAAAATAATAATAATAATGGGAAAGAGGAGGGGAAGAGGAAGAGGAGTGGGGAAGAAAAGGAAAGGAAAAAGTCCTTGTTTGGAAAACATCTAAGTGAACCATTTCTAAAACTTGCTTACTTCTATAAACACAATCAATGAGAATGGTGGCATGTATACAGACTGGCTCATCTACTCATCCACTTGCAAAATATACTCTGGCCCATACAGTGTAATACATACCCCTTCACATAATCTTGTTTGGATCTATTTCCAGATGCTTCTTTTTCATGACATTTTTCAACCCCCAAAGACATGTACTTGCCTTTCTCGATCTACAGATTATCTCCACCCCCATTCCTCCATTCCCTGCAATATGTGACCCCAATTAACTTAAAACTATTCACTTCCTCTCTCCTTTACAACTTACTTCCAACTTGCTGCCATTCTCTCCCCTTGTACATCTCATCACCTTACTTTTACCCACATTTACATTCAACTTTCTCATACCACATACATACATACATACATATACCAAGGCTTTTTCCCCTTTCCAAGGGAGGTAGCCAAAAAGGGAAAGGCATAAAAACACTCCCACCCATTTCATCCCTAAATACACTCCACACCCCTCCCACCCTTCCTCTCATACCACATACCTTTCCAATTGGCTCACCTCTCTCTTCCCTTCACTATCTCTAACCATCTCCAATATCTTCCCCATCACCCTCATATTTACCTCCTGTACCACCCCATCCATGTACACATTGTACTTTTATGTAAACACAAATTATTCCCTACCACTGGTGCACAAGAAAAGAAGATGAAAATCCTAGGAGTTGTAGAGGAGAGATCTAACAAAAACAGCAGAAAAATATTGGGGTGTTTAGCATTTTTCTGAATGAACAAGTCCAAATTTTCTACTTACAATTTTGGCAGTGGGTTTTCCTCCACCATGGCCTGCCTTTATGTCTACACGGATTAGCAAAGGATTCGTCTGACATGGCAGTAATCCTAGAACATGGTGCAATTCAGATATAAACTTGAAGGAATGGAGGGGGACAACACGGTCATCATGGTCAGCTGTCAGCAGCAATGTAGCTGGGTACTGCAACAAAAACAAACATTAATATTTCATCATACTACTGGGCAAACATCTATTAAGACATGCATCTTTTTATCCCAAGTTTACCACCAAAGAATGCTAAGGTAGTTTGGACATATGGAAACCATGAGTAATGAAACACAAAAATAATGTGGAAAGTAGAAGTAGATGTAGGGAACTTGAAAAGGTGACCAAAAAGGGGTTTAGGTGGCCTTTAATGCACCAGGAATGTCTGTAGAACTAGGCAGAGAAAATACAAAAAAAAAAAAAAAAAAGGTGAGAATGGAGGAAGACTAAATGGATGACAGGATGATATGGCTCCAATTTTTTTTTTTTTAAAGCTCCTCTATAATTGAGTGGATGAGGAGCGGTTTTACCATACAATGAAGCAATGGGGGTAAAACAATGGACCTTCATTCATGTGGTGTTGTATCTACCAGCTTCAATGTCAGGTCCATCCTACCTACTCCTTATCTTTCCCCCATTGCCATTAATTCTTAAGAATATATTACTTCTGTCCTTCCTCAATGACATCCATTACTCTAACAGGTCAGTTGACACTGCTTTGCTGTGATTTAAGAAATGGGGCATTTTTGTACTTTCTTTTACCCATGTGGTAATACCTGTGAATGGCAATGACTTATAAAACTGTGCATGTCACCTGTAAATTATCCTTGGGTACTCTGACATTATGAAGAGGTGACAACTTGTATAAATTTTCAAAATGTTGCCTCTCATCTGGGTTGCCAAAATCGGAGCACCATGCATAACCTATGGTGAACTTGTGGAATCTCAGCATGTCCATAACCCTGTAAAATAAAAAGTTCAAGTTTGTTGTGCTTATTTATAAAATCAGTCTTGCTATGAGAGTACAGGAAATGAAAACCCTGACTGACTGCCACTCCATTGAACTTGTACCTTAGTGATACAAGGTTTTAACACCCACGTTTTATATTTCTTGCTTCAAACTTCTAAATTTGTCAATGTACATACATATATACCAAGGCCTTTTCCCCCTTTCAAGGGAGGTAGCCAAAAAGAAAAAGGCATAAAATCATTCCCACTCATTTCATTAATCTTGCTTCTTAAAACTAAAAATATAATGAGGAATCATATTACTGTATTGTGAATTCCATAAAACTTTGCTTTTGATGGGACAGACTACCATGCACAAAATTTCATGTTGGGAAAGCTTGAGGTATGATTTTTTCCATGTCAGCTGTTATCTTCTCTGCATGAATAAATCATTTTAGGTTACCCTGCCCTAATCTTCCTTTTAATTCCATTTGTAACCCAGTTTACTCATGAAGTCTAATGTCCTTTAATTTGAAATATTCTGTAGCTTGTCTAAACAGAAATGTAGTAGCACATTTGTAAATAACACACAAGAAACCCACAGTCGGAGAAAATAAACTTCAAATGAAAGAAGACTCAATATTTTGGCTACCTGAAGAGGGCTATAGTTGGTAGCCAAAATACAGAATCTTCTTTCATTTGAAGTTTATTTTCTCCTACTGTGTGTTCTGTACCTTCTTTCCACTACTTCCACACAATTCTTCCCTCTTGCATTCATTACTTAGGCCTCTCATTACACACTTATCTACATACACTCCATAACAAGCTGCCAACATATCAAAGGGTTTCAGATTTTATTTTTACACAGACAAAACAGATGACTTACCCAACCTGGGCAACGGCTGCCCCAAACAATTCAGGTCTCTGGTTTATGCAGGCTCCAACTAGGAGACCTCCATTGGATCCTCCTTGGATGGTTAACAGCTTGCTTGAGGTATAGCCTTCCTGAATAAGATATTCAGCAGCACACTGGAAGTCATCAAACACATTCTGTTTGTTATGGTGTCTGCCAGCATTATGCCAGGCTTCTCCATACTCACTGCAATGGAAGCATAAATTCTTTTTTCAAACAATGATCACATAAATAAAAACAATGAAGATGTGTTAATATAGTGACTGTCTTGTGTGAAATCTTGAAAATAGCAAGTGGGAAGAAATGCACAAAAATGACAAGAACTGGTTAAACTTCCTAGTTGGCAAAGAATGAAGAGTATCCCAGAACAACCACAAACTAAGAACAAAAAGACTTCACAAAGGAGTCACCCAAAGAACATTACTATCACCAATGCCATTTAACCTATTCACAGATGGTGAGTGGACTACAATGACAGATCTCTTGATTAGACAGAATGTGAAGAAATATAATCTAGCCAAAGGTGGAATCATCTACCTGTCTATTTATATAACAAAAGGCATATTTCCCCTTGTATGGGATGTAGCCAGCCAAGGCATGTACCCATCCTTCATCTATTTCACACCCATTTGTTTTCCCTTTTATATTAGTTCTTCATTGGTGTGGGGACATCCCTACCCCCTACCCACTGCTTGGATCAGAGGGAACGCAATGCCAGAACTATACATGAATTTAAATCCATCTATATACCCCTTGTAAGGGAGGTAGCCAGCCAAATCATGCACCCACCCTCTGCCCATCTGCTTCCCTTTTATCTTAGCTCCTTGTGGATGAAGAGCCATCCATGCCTTCTGCACAGATCAGAATTTAAATCTAGGTATGATAATTGAAAAATAAGATGATATTAATTGAGTGTGTGTGAAAGAGAGAGAGAGAGAGAGAGAGAGAGAGAGAGAGAGAGAGAGAGAGAGAGAGAGAGAGAGAGAGAGAGAGAGAGAGAGAGAGAGAGAGAGAGAGAGAGAGAGAGAGAGAGAGAGAGAGAGAGAGAGAGAGAGAGAGAGAGAGAGAGAGAGAGAGAGAGAGAGAGAGAGAGAGTTGGAGAGCCTGAATGCAAGATTAAGACATGTGCCAGTCTATGGCAAAATTAGGAAATATAGTGTGCCAGGAAGGAACTAAAGCAGGGAAAATTTTTGGAGAAGTGCATTGAAGGAGAACTGATGATTGTGAATGCAACAAGTAAAAACAAAGCTGCACATTGTACATAGGCCAGGGTGGTTGAAGGGAGGGTAGTCAAGAGGGCTTTAATGAATTAGTAGTGTCCAAGAGGGTGATTAACAGTTCAGGATGTGTGCATTCAAGGGAGAAAGAAGTGGGATGTCTGATCATTATCATCTAGTGGACAGAAGATTGAAAGTGGATGCTAAGTGGAGCAATAGGTGAAGAAGAGGATGGATCATTCTCCTGCAAGACTCAAAGCCACCTGGTAACTAACTATAGTCACAGCTCCAGCCCACAATTTACTCAAAGAAGAGACTTTATGTTGTTGTCTAGACAGGTTGTGTGTATAGGGCAGTTCCTAATAGTGCTCCGTTTCTCATTTCGTTGAATCTGGGGTACCTGGAATCTAGTATCAAAGTCTGTGTCGTTACTGTTTTAATGTAGGATGGTAACCTGAAAGCAGTAACTGAGATACTCTCATTAACATGCATAGATTTACAGGAGAGAGAGAGAGAGAGGAGAAAAAAAAAAAAAAATAATAATAATAATAATAATAATATTAATTTTGGGGTCACTGTGGATTACAAATTTCAATAATAATAATGATAATAATAATAATATTAATTTTGGGGTCACGGTGGATTACAAATTTCAACTTGTCCTTACCCTCCGCCTCTAATATTGGGTATGGCAACGATGCCCTGGAAGTGACGCATAAAGACCAGCCTCGAAATGCTGAAACATGGCTGGATGCTGATGTTAAAACCACCATAGCCATAAAGAAGGGCAGGGGATGATCCATCTAATTGCAAGCTACGTGGGTGAACAATAAACATGGGTACTTGTGTTCCATCCTTGCTGCTGTAGAACACCTGCTTCATTTCAAACTGCTCTGCATCAAAGCCTTCAATCCGAATCTCTCTGAAGACCTGTCCAAAATACCAAAGATTTAAACAATTGAATAACTACATGTATAAACTCTTTCCTCCTACTGAAGAATACAAATCTATATGCATATTCACAAACAGCTAAAATTCACTCATGGCATATGTCCATCATAGTTAAAAAAAAAAATAACTGTTGCTTTGAGTTTCACTAAAAGGAAATGTGTAGCCTCATAGCAGATGGCAACAGAGGAGGAAATAAAGTTGAAGTTGATAGAGATCTCTCTTGGGCCCATTATAAAGACAGAGTGTGAACCCCTTGGAGCTTGGAGCTCTACCTCGAGAGAGTGAGGATGTTGACTGGTTTTGAAGATGGGTGGTAGGGAGATTACTTTGATGCCCATCTCACAGGACTACATTATACATGTAACAGGCACTGGTCCCTTGTAGCTTTGAATCCAGACAAAAAGAAATTATCCAATTACTATGATTTTTTTTTTTTTTTTTTTTTTAGGAAATAGAAGGAAGGGTAGTGAGTGGTGGGATAAGGAAGCAAAGAAGGTTGTAGACGAGAAGTGAGCATTCACAGATTGGTTACAAAATAGGGCAAGAGAATCATATGAGAGGTACAAAGAAAAGAGAAGTAAAGCATAAGATAAAGCAGGAAAAAGGAGAGCAGATGTGAAATGGGGTATGAGTATGACAGAAATTTTTTTTTTTTTTTTTTTTTTTGCTACCTCCCTTGTATGGGGGGGATAAGGCCTTGCCTTTGGTATATGTATGTTCTATGGGAGAGAGAGAGAGAGAGAGAGAGAGAGAGAGAGAGAGAGAGAATCATATAACTGACCTTTGGTGTATAGGGTTCCTCATTGAAGTCAACATGATAGATAATACCAGGAGACAGGAATGAAGTAAAGCTGTAGAACATTTCTGAGTGAGTGCGTTTGCCTGAGTAGCCACCAATGGTTCCAATATCCAGTGGGAAGGTGAGGATTAATTCTCCAGTGTCCATGTTCCTCAGCTGTAACACACTCTATAGAAAAAAATGACATTGAAGGATTAGTTACCAAAGATAATAAAGTGGAAGCATCACCCCAAACCTGTGTATGTGTGTGTGTGTTTATGCGGGGGGGGGATCAGGGGATAGGGCTGAGTGGATGGATGATATTTTGATGCAGCTTGACTGGATTTTCTCCATCTTCTCTATTTTCTGCATGAGGGGACTGGGAGGGGGGTTGCTATGCAAATGAAGTAGGCTGGGCTGTGTGTGGGCAGGGGACAAGGATGATCCTTCATTGATGAGGAGGTAAGGGAAGAGGGAAACAAGGGTGGTTGATTGAAGTGGAATGGGTGGGAGTGGGTGTGTGACTTGACTAGGCTACCCTCTTAAAAGGGAAAAGTAGCCCTTTATATATATATAGACAGATCACCCCAGAAATTATCAATGGAAAAAAAAGTGTATATATATATATATATATATATACATAACATATATATATATATATATATATGTTGAGACATTCTGACAGGTTGACATAAGCGGAGTAGGAAACACAGGAGTCTTAGTCTTGAGTTTATTCCTGACTAGTTTCGCAGGTATGCTTTTTCAAAGGAATGAGTTTACAAACAGGCTGTGGGCATTATATACATGGGTGGACCTCACTACCTCCTCGTGTTACCATAGTTGGTGACGAGTGTGAACATTACATTGTGGCTAACGTAACAATGATGAAATTTTTACATTTAAATATGATGATAACACTAATAACAAAGAAATTATTAATAGCAACAATAATAATGATAACAATGATGATAAAAATGAAAATAATAATAGTAACAATAATAATAACAATAATAATAAAAGTAATAACAAAATAATAATAATAATAATAAAAATGATAAAAGATAACACTAATAACAAAGAAATTATTAAAAGTAATTATAACAATAATAATGATAATGATAATGAAAATGAAAATTTAAATATTTAAATGATAATAGTAACAATATTAATAATAATAATAATAATAATAACAATAACAAAACAATAATAATAATAATAATAGTAACAATAACAATAATAGTAATAATAATAATAATTAGAAATAAAAATGTTAATAAAAATTATAATAATAATAATAATAGTAATAATAATGATAATAACAATGATAATGATAATAATAATAATAATAATAATAAGTGTTGAAAATAAATAGTAATAAATAATATTAAAAGAATAATAATGATAAAAAGTTGGGGATAATATCAAATGGTGAAGGAACAATGTTGGGGGATATGTGAATTGGTAGCATGATGCAAGAAGGAACGTCAGAGTAAAAGGAAGAAAGCTGGAGAGGGTAGGCAGAAGTGGGAAAAAGGAGGGCAAGTGTCACGGTAGATCTTGTCTATTTCAAGTCACCAGTTCTCTTGTTTGTGTTTTTGTGGTTGGCAATGTAAAGTGATTCAATTATTTTCCGTTGTTTCTTGTGTAGTCCTTTAGCTAGAATGGTGGATCCCTCCCAGTTAGGTAAGTGTCCCTCTGTGTCAATGTGGTTAACTAGAGCGTTGGTTTCTCGGTGGTGTCTAATGTCCGCTTTGTGTTCCCTGAGTCTGTTGTTAAGTCCTCTGTATGTCTCTCCATAGTCCTGTCTGTCTCAACCTTTTGGAAAGCATGTGAGAGAGGCCAGAGTTAGGAACCACTGCATTCAGGAACCTAAGGTACCCAGAGGGCATGTTAGGGATGTCACTACGGAAAGCAATTAAAATCAGACAGAGGAAAGGAAGTGAAGAGAGGACAGATTTACGATACCTTGTGGTTCCTAACTCTGGCCTCTCTCACATGCTTTCCAAAAGGTTAAGACAGACAGGACTCATCATAGTAAATGACACAGGGAAGAAAATAGGACACTTGACCACCAACAGAACCAAGACGAACCGTGACAATAGCATCGTTTACAAAATTCCCTGCAAAGGATGTGACTGTGCATACTACGGAGAGACATACAGAGGACTTAACAACAGACTCAGGGAACACAAAGCGGACATTAGACACCACCGAGAAACCAACGCTCTAGTTAACCACATTGACACAGAGGGACAATAAAAATAAGTGAAACTAAACTAAATTCTATTACTTTGTTCATCTACAAAACACATCTTAATTCCTTCAGCACAACAGAATCATCTTTTGTATTCCATATTGTATAAAATTGTGGCTTAAGCCACAACAAAAGCTTTAAATATACCATCACAATTAAACTAACACAAAGCAAAAACTTTAAGAAGGTGATATCAATCCAGCAACTAACCTTGACATCTGAAATATAGCACACCACCAGTTTGTTCTGGTGTACACATGCTGCCCAGTCCAGGACATCCTTTTCATTTTCGGGTACCAAGCTGACCCACTTCTCAGGGCTGGGATCTTGCAAATCAATCTTGATAAGGCGGTAATTGGGTGCACCTTTGTTGGTCCGGAAAATGCACACAGTTCCATCATTTGTTATGTACTGCAGTAGAGAAAAAGAAAGAATGTCATAAAACATACACTAACATTCAAATCTCAACAACCTTTTTGTATGACTACTTCCTTACAGCTTCACCTAAAATAAATTAACTTCGGTTTACCATACAAGTTCATTGGAGCACATGAACACAATCAAGAGAAACATTGAACTGCAAGAAAGGTCCCTACAAGCATAACTCTTACCCTGTATACTACAATTCGGCAAACACAGGCAGTGTGCTACAGAGAGATGCACGTGAAGTGATACACACAGGCAATACAGATGAGGGTTATGAAATTCTAACTACAAGTTATATACCAACTGATATACATTTACATTCTTCAAATTACAATTTAGTGAACAAATATTATCATGAATTACATTCATCAACATTATGAATTGGAGCATCTACTACTGATACCACCCTGGCAAGGTAAGCATCACAGAGTATGTGAAATAAAACACTGATATAAACAATTGCTTACCCTGGGTTATACAATCATTTTCAAAATCTTCCTTTCTGCATGAGTAATATAACAGCAGTACCAATCAAGGGTATTCTGGGTAAATTCATTGTAAATATTAAGCTCACTCAATAATATAACCATAGATCATAATAGGAAGCTCATTTTTTGTTGAATGTTGTGAAACATTATTGAATCCTTCTAAAATGGAATTGCACACCTCACAGCAATTGTATTGTTATATGGCACATGGAGGATGGCAAGATAATAATCATGTTCTTGCAGTATTATGATATAACGTGGTTGTAATTTGTTTCAAGTCTTTTACAGTATAAGCTCAATTCAACAAATTCCCTAAGTGTGTAAAACTCTATATGGTGAGCACAATAGTTCCAGATGGAGGAGGAGGAGGAGGAGGAGGAGGAGGTGGAGGAGGAGGAGAAGGAAGCATACACATACATATGCACACACCCTGCAGTGAAATTAAATGGCCTAACCCTTCCATTGAAGAACCTAAAAATTCTAAGCCTTTTGATACTCATATGACCTTCAGCCTGTCTGTCAATGATCTGACAGTGAAAATCAACAAGAAAATAAATCTACTAAAAATCTATATATAAAAAAAAAAAAAAAAAAGGAAACTCATTACTGTCTTCAACCTATTCATAAGAACTATCCTCAAGTACAACTTTCACAACTTGGTTCCCAATAATCAGCAAAACAAATTTTACAAGCTATACAAAATAAGCATTGAGAATATTAAACATGATGCACAGAAACCAAAATCCTTTCAATAGGATATATGAAAATGATTGGTACACAGTTCTATGTTAAGCCTTCAACCCCATTCATCCATCTCATTATATGATACAAGCACTATCAGCTGAATGTCTATCTATATACCAAGGACTTTTTCCCCTTTATAAGGGAGGCAGCAAAGTCAACAGGCACACACACACTCCCACACATTTCACTCTCATCCATCACTCTTTCCTCCCTCTCATCTTAATTCCTCTTGGATGATGGGTCATCCTTGTCTTCCACCCACTATCCGGGTCAGAAACAATGCAGCAAGACACAGTGCATCCACAGCAAGACCATTTCACTCAATTGGTGACCCCCCCCCCTCCGTCCCCTCATGCAAAATGTAAGGTAGGTGTAACTAGACAAAGCTGAAATAAACAAAGTTAAAATAAAGCTGAATGTAACTAAACAAAACAAAACAAATAACAGCAGCTTACTACTGAAATATAACAGAAAGTTATCACTTGTACCACACAATATATTCACACGCTCATTCCCATCCAGATCACTAAACAAACTCTTCAGGACAGACCACCAAATTCAATACTTTAATACTATCCCCCCAGACATCAACCCCACAAAAAAATTCCTAACAAAAGAAGTATGAGCCATTTTAGCATAATTGTATTCAGGGCACCAAACAGTTCTAGGGGAGCAAAGGACACTATAGGCGATTTTGAGAAGAGACACAACCAGTTGGTGACAGTTTGGGAGGGTGTGTGGGAAAATAATAATGACTACTGCCTTGAGTTTTACTAACTGGAAACCCATAGCACCACAGTGCCTGGCAACAGTCCATATATTTCAATGGGAAGAAATTATCTTATATTAGTGTGTGACTATTTCTGTTTCTGGCTGAAAGTAATAAGAGAACATAAGAACATATGAGCATAAGAAAGATACTAGGCAGTTCCTTGTCTGTTACCACCTATTATTCCCATCCATAATGCTATCTAACCTTCTCTTAAAACAACCAATGGTTTCAGTATTCACTACATGATTACCAAGTCTATTCCATTCATCGACCACTCTATTGGTAAACCAATTCTTACCAATTTCCTTCTTAAATCTAAATTGGTCCAATTTAAATCCATTACTATGAGTCTTTTCCTGTCTTAATATGATGACCTTGTCACCATCACTCTTGTTAAAACCCTTGACCCACTATTAGATCACCTCACACTCTGCTTCTTTATAAAATGTGTAAATTAACCACTTCCATACGGTGACGCATATGTAGGCGTCATGAGGAGCAAGTGGGTACGCGATGATGCTGACGTCAGCGTCTTGATTATATTTATTGTAGTCGTACCTACGTAACCTCCATTCTCTCTAAACTGGCTTCATCATATTTTCTATGGTTATCAAAATTCACGGGTGAAAGAGAACGAATGATTGAGCACTGACTTTATTTTCTATAATGCGATTATGATGCAACATCGCACGTCGGGCAGCTAATGCTGCCAGATGTGCGATGTGCCCCGGAGTGAAGAGGTTAAGGTGCCTAAGCATGTCCTCATAAGGTAAATTTCTGAGCCTATGTATCGTTTTGGTCATTCTCCTCTGTATTGATTCTAGTGAATTTATATTCTATAGGATGGAGACCAAAACTATATTGGATAGTCAAGGATGATTTTAATTATCACCAGAGTTTGATAACTACCTTTCCACTTTTATTTGTGACAGTCCTAGCAATGAAACCTAATGCTCTGTTAGCTTCCTGGTGTTAATGCACCGTTCCCTGGATCTAATGTCAGTACTCACTATAACTCCCACGTCTTCTCTCATTCGGTTTTCTCTAAAAAAGGTGTTATCTATGCTATATCTGCTTTCTGGGTTGTGTATACATATGTTTAATACATGGCACTTTGAGATACTGAAGTCCATTTGCCATTTCATTGATCATAAGAACAATTTGTCAAGATCTTCCTGCAGTATCCCTGCATCTTCTCCTGATCTGATTTGGTGTCCAATTTTAGCATTGTCCGCAAACTTACCAACATCAGTAATAATCCCATCATCCAAGTTGTTTTTATACATGATGAACAAAGAGGGACCTAAAACTAAGCCCTGAGGAACATCACTAATAACACTTCCCCATTTGGATTTCACTGTTAATAGTGGCCCACTGTTTTCTGTCATTGATACTCTAACCCATTTAAACACTTTTCCTCCCATGCGTTGGGCTCTGACTTTATTTAGTAGTCTCTAGTGAGGCACCTTGTTGAACACCTTGCTAAAGTCAAGGTAAATAACATTGTAACTATCAAGCATTATAGACATTAGTGTAAAAAGACAGAAGATTAGTTACACATGACTTACCCTTGGTGAACCAATGCTATGAGTCACAAATCAAATTATGTCTCTTGATGTGATCTCTTATGTATTAGCTATTATCGATTCTAGCATTATACCTATAACCAATGTCAAACTGACTGGCCTATAGTTGTGCATAGATGATTTGTCACCCTTTCTGAAAACAGGAACATTTGCCTGCCCCCAAGAAAAAGATACAAATCTAGTGTCTACCGATTTACTAAATATTTCCATTAATTGGTCACAGATTTAAAATTTACATTCTGTAAGAGGGAAGCACTTGCTGGTAGTCAACTCTCCTCACATATAAATATGAAAGAAATACAGTTCAAGCTGATAAATGGAAATCTTGAGCCTGGTTCAAAGACTGCATCTCCAGATGGAAGTTAGGGTGCTGATGGTTTCTGAAGATAGCCAGTGGGAAGACAATCGTATCTGACATACTTCTCATAGGACCACCAACTACAGGTTCATGTATTGGTCTATCACCAGAAGTTGGTCAAATTCTATCTATATACCAAGGGCTTTTTCCACCTTTACAAGGGAGGTAGCTAAGTCAAAAGGCACATACCCACTTTCCCCCCCTCTCATCTAAACTCCTCATGGATGTTGGGTCATTCCTGTATCCCACTTACTGCCCTGGGTCAGATGTAATGTAGCAGGACAGCACATCCACAGCAAGGCTGTTTCACTTAATCAGTGACCACCCCCTCTGTCCCCTTACACATAAAAGGAGATGGGGAAAAATCCCTTCAGGCTGAGTCAAAATATCATTCACCTATAAATTTATAGTTACAACTGATACTACCTATCAAATATTACTATCATCATATCCATTTGATTCTCTGAATCCCTCCAAATTAACATTATCACATACTTCATGTAATATTTTCGAGCTTAGAATTGGCTACCCCCCCTTGTAAGGGGGAAAAAGTCCTTGGTGTATAGATAGATGGACATACTTCATACATTTTATTAGGAAGTAATACCTTACTTTTCTTCAGCTGAAGGGTGGAACCCAGTCTAAAGGTGGCCTCAAACATTCCACACGAGTCCCCCTCCATAGCCCAAAACTTGCAATATCAACGTAATATGCCTCATATACCACTAACTTGGAACAATATATACATATTTAAATAAATCAATCAATCAATCAAATAAAAACTGCCAGAAAAAAGTACAGTCAATCCTCAATACCTCAGACCCAGATAACTGACTTTGGGCAAGTTGAGCCTTTACTTCAGAGGAATAATTACCAAGCCAGTACTATAGTTTGGTAAAGTCTATGCCACCAACTGCATATGTGCACACTTACAGATCCCTTTTCTTTATTTTTTACATACTTAAGTTTAGCTTTGCACTTTCAGACAAGTGCAACCTCAGACAGGGGTCCCCTGCCCCTTATTCAACCCCTGACATTGAGGGTTGACTGCATACCTATTCTCATGTGAATTCATCACAAACCTCATAGTCTGCCTCGAAAGTGTCAATAATATTGGTGAGCGGTATTTTTTCAGTGATGCTTTGTGGAAGAGGTGCATAGTACACCAGGTTGTCCCGACAATCTTGCTGTGTTGTCACGATCAAGTACTCACCACAATCTGTCACTTCACCACCACTGAAAAATTACATAGCAAGTGTTCAGTGTAAAGCAACTAATCAGTGCTCTAACATCTATTCAGGCCAAGGAGATGGTCTGAAACTGTAATAATAAATTATTTTTAGAATGAAACCCACATTTGTAGATAAAAGAAAAAAGAAAAGATGAAAAAAAAGAGAGAGAGAGAGAAAAATGAGAAAAATAAAAGAAAACAGAAGGCATATAACAAGATTCACAGAGATGCTTTGGAATTTGATGCAGATATGAAAAATAGGGGGAAGTCTGTTGAGGGCAGTCAATTTTTTTTACATGAGTGAGCTTGTATGAGGGTAGAGAATGAACAGCAAGTTGAAGGTGGGACTGTACCAGGGTTGTGTAATGTCACCATGGTTGTTCAGTGTGTATATGGATGGGGGTAGGGTATATGAGGTAAATACAAAGGTGCTAGGCATGGGTTTGGAGTTGTGAGTGAGAGTGAAGGGAAGTGAAAGGTAAGCCAGCTGTTGTTTCTGGATGATACTGCACTTGCAGCTGAGTTGGAGGATAGAAAAAACCAGCTGGTGGTGGAGTCTGGGAGCATGAGGAGAATGCTGAAATAAAAATGAGTGGGTTGGAGGTGAATCTAAAGAGTGAGAAGCTGGAGGAAATGGGGAACTTAATGTATTTGGGGTCACACATTGTAGGGAATGGAGGGGTGAAAGTGGAGATGAATTACGAAGAGAAGTAAATAAATGTCCAGGGGAATGAAAAGTGTCATGAGAAATAGGTAGCTGGGAATGAAAATAAAGAAATGAAGGAGTGATTGTACTCACAGCATGGTCTGGAGTATGGACTTGAAATATGAAGGAGGCAGAAAGGAAGAGCCTAATCATATTTGAGATGAAGCATTTAAAAAGTATTGTGGGATTATGAGGATGAACAGTGAAAAATGTGAGGATGAGGCAGGAAGCAATGGTTGAAAGTGAGTTGGCACATAGGGTTGATCAAATAATATTGAAATGGTTTGTACATATGGACAAAAAATAATGAAGAATGACTAGAGAAAGTGTGTGCAAAGTAGAAATGGATGGAGAGAACTTGAGGGGGCAACCAAGGATGAGCTGGATGGATGGGGTAAAAGGGGCATTGGGAAAGAGGAATGCCTGTTGAGGAAGGAAGGGAGAAGGCAGTAGATAGGGCCGAGTGGAAAATGGCTGTGTATGGCTGTGTATGGATGATACTGTGATGCATAGAATGGAGGGGGTGGGTTAGGGAGTGGTTATGTGTGAATGTTATTTTGATGCAGCCTGAAAGGATTTCTCCCCATCTTCAATGTTTCTGGATGAGGGGATGGAGAAGGGGGGTCGCTGATTAAATGAAGTGGCCTTGCTGTGGACGTGCTCTTACTGCATTGGTTCAGACCCAGGGCATTGGGCAAGATGCAGGGATGACCTATCATCCACAGGAGCCAAGATGAGAGGGAGGGAGGGAGGGGTGGTGAATGGGGGTGGAATGGGTGAGGATGAAATTGATGGGAATGGAATTTTTGACATTGGCTATCTCCCTTGTAAGGGAAAAAAAGCCCTTGGTATGGATAGATAGAAGATTAATTTTAAATTGAACAGTCATGTACCATGTAAATGGCATTAATCACTCTTGTACCTCAAACACCAGTTAAAACAACTCCCAAGACCCAGCCTTAACTACCCCCAATGTTGTGGGTTGTGCCAACCATGCTGCAGGTACTTCACTACAGGTGTGCACTATCCAACACGTGCAACAGCAAATGCCAGGCAGTGCAGGTGTGTAGGGGAAGGAATACCTGTGTGCAGATCTCCTCCTCAGTCTCACGTGACCGCACAACATAGGAGTGGTCATCTACCACATTTGTCTGTATATCAGGGAAAGGGTATTGGAACCCATCAGAATCCCAACAAATTCCTCTTAAAGGATCTATAACATAACAGACCCAGAGCTTACATAACCAAATACTTATTCAAATATCTTATGTCACTTAAGTTTATATTGAATAATCAGGGCCTTCATTATTCATAGCAATGCTTTTTGCCATTTCAACTAGTGTGAAAATTAACCTGTAGATGGCAAATTCCCAAAACCTAACTTATTTCAACAAAGCCCCTTGGTAACTGCACAAATGCTGAAGGTTGGGATATATATACACACCACACAGAGGAAGTCATAATGAGAGTAAGTCAAGTTGTATGCAGATGAATTACAATATAAAAGTACACACATAAAGCTGATAGATGAGTTTATATACACGTGGATGGATGGAAAACATCAAAAAGACATCAACAAAAGAATGGTAATGGTAATAACAACCTTTGGATCATTGGATGGAGAAGGAGGGGGTTAAATGAACATAAATAAAGTGCCCAGGGCTGTAGCTCTGCCAGTGATCATATATGGAACATCAGTCAACCAACTGATCAATCTTTTGGCCCAGGCTTCTTTTGCAGGAGACCCACAACTACCAGATAATTGGCAATGGCTACTGGATTGGGCCATGGGTTACTCAGGGAAAAAATATGCATTATTGTTGCATTTAGGTACAGTTACTGTAAGGTAGTGTAGGTTGAGGTGTTTAGTGTCCTCTATGTGATGGTTACATCTTGGGTAGGTTTGATTCAGTGGCCAGGCCTATTCTGTGCTGGATGGTGGCCTGAATACAAGTGTGCTAGTGTGGTTCTTGCTTCTCTTGATTTTTTTTTTTTCTCACCTGTGAGTTTGATGTTGTGATGGGGGTTGGGTGGGTTACTGGAATACCAAATTTGGTGGCCTGTTTTGACGAGTTCATTCTTTCCATGTGTCGAAACCATCCCAATACTCTTTCATCAACCATATCTTGCAACTCCCTTTCCACCCTCGTTCTCCTCCTCACCTCATTGTTTCTCACTCTATCCAGCCTAGTAACTCCTATTATACTTCTCAGGCACCTCATCTCAAACACATTCAAACTCCTCATCCTCTTCCTTTCTTATGTTCCATGTTTCTGCCCCATACAGTATACTCACTTCCAGTCTGCTGCCACTTTTGCTCCTTGTACACCTCACCACCTTACTTTTACCCACATTTATCTTTAACTTCCTTCTTTTGCACACTTTCCCAAACTCTGTCACTAACTTCCTCAATCCCTCCTCTGATCCTACTACAAGAGCAGTGTTGTCAGCAAACAACAAATGGCTTATCTCTCAGTTTTCTCTATTTTCTTTAACCATCTATAATCCCCGACCCATTACCCTTGCATTTACCTCTTGCACCACCCCATCCATGTATAAATTGAACAGCCAAAGTGACATAACACTTTCCTATCGAAGTCCCACCTTTACCTCAAACTACTTACTCACTCCATTTCTGATTCTAACACAAACTCTGCTACTCTCATAAAAACTTTTGACTGTTCTTAAAAGCTTTCCTCCCATCCCATATATCTGCAATACCTCCCACTGCCTCCCTGTCTACCCTGTCACAAACCTTTCCCAAATCCATAAAGGCCCAAAAACACATCCTTATCTTTTCCTAAAGTTTTCTCATATATCTGTCTTCCCACAAAAATCTGATCTACACAACCCATACCTGTCCTAAACCCACACTGTTCCTCACCAATTACTCCCTCTGTTCCTCTCCTAATCCTCTCAATCAAGACCCTCCTATAGGCTTTCCCAACTACACTTAATAGAACTGATCCCTTTGAAACTATTACACTCACATTTATCCCCTTTTTCCTTGTAAAGTGGAACTATACAGGCACTCCTCCAGTTCTCTGGCACTCTACACTCTCTTAAACATTAAATCTCACCAGCCAGTCCACCATCAGTGTACCTCCTTTTTTTTTTACATTCTGCATAACACCCATCCAACCCAGGTGCCTTACCTGCTCTCATCATCTTAACAACTGCCTTTACCTCATCTTTCCTTATTTCTCTTCCATTTTCCTCACTCATCACAGTTATTTTCTTAGAGCTTCCCACTGCAACTACCTTTCCCTCCTTATCCTCTTTCACATTTAGCAACTCACTAAAATACTCTGCCCATCTTCCTCTTACTACCATTTCTTCCATTATTATCTCTCCATCTGCACCTTTTACCTTTTCTTCTCTACTTGATTTTCCTCCTTTTCCTCTTTTAATTTCTTTCCAAAACATTTTTTTATTACCTTCAAAATTTTGTCATACTTTTACCCCATTCTACATCTGCTCTCCTCTTTGTCTCCTTTATCTTATGCTTGACTTCTCTTTTCTTTGTACCTCTCATACGATTCTCTCATCCTATTTTGAAAACAATCTGTGAATGCTTGCTTCTTCTCTCCTACAACCTTCTTTTGTTTCTTCATCCCACCACTCATTACCTTTTCTTCTATTTCCTCCCATCCTCCTTGTTCCCCACAACATCTCTGCACACCTTGTGACTTCCTCCTTGAACCATCCCCATTCCTCTTCCACTCCTAGTTCTACTTGATCCTTCACTTCCTCTTTCTACTCTCTCAGCTTCTTCTTGTACTCCTCCTTTTCCTTCTCATTTAAGCACTTCCCTACCTTGTCCTTTTCCTCTTTCTCCATCTATTCTTCACTCTCAACTTACCTTCCACCAAAAAAATGATCTGATATTCCTCCACTCTCTCCCTTTAGAACATGTACATCCTTAACTCTTCCTACTATTCTCCTGGTTACCACTATGTAGTCCATTAACACTTTACCACCCTTCCATCCACCACCCTCTCCCATGTGTACTTATGCTTGACTTTCTTCCTAAACACTGTATTTGCTATCATCAACTCTCTAGACACATCTCCACCATCAACTCTCCACTATGATTTTTTCCTGGAACTCCACATTTCCCAACCACTCCATCTATTGGTTCATTACCTACCCTAGCATTAAGGTTTCCCAATACCACTACATTGGTATTTCTCTCTAAACCCCCTATGCACCCATTTAACTTTATCCGAAAAGCCTCGCTTTCCTCTACACTCTTCTCACTACCTGGCCCATATGCACTTACAAAAACCCACATCTCCCTTCCCAATTTCATCTTCATCCACATTAACCTTGAAGAAACCTCCTTCCACTCCACCACACGCTTACCTATCTTTTCATTTACTAGTAAAGCCACCCCTTCTTTCCCTCGTCCTCTCTTCACTCCTAAGGTCTGTTGGAAGAAGATATATTACATGTCACAGGACGTAACAACTACATGTCACAGGACGTCACACTACAAGATAGATATCAAGCATACGATGTCGCGTACATTGCAGCAACAGCAACAAATGGCTGTTCAGCGTCAGATCTAACCAGAACCCATCCAGAGGCCACTTAACTGTAATTAGGCTGACCTGACCTGACCTTGACCCTTGGAACACCTGGTCTGCCAACTATACGACCGTTGAGAAGCATACGTCCACAGAAGGAATCATCCTTATATTTTATTTTGCACCATGTATGACTAATATGCTTCTCTCAATCAACATTCTACCTCCACCTTCACTCCACCTTTTCCTGCTACACTTGCACCCAAGTATCTAAAACTATCCACTTCCTCCAGTCATACATACATACATATACCAAGGCTTTTTCCCCCTTCCAAGGTAGGTAGCCAAAAAGGGAAAGGCATAAAAACACTCCCACCCATTTCATCCCTAAATACACTCCACACCCCTCCCACCCTTCCTCTCATCTGAGCACCTCCTGGATGACGGGTCATCCCTGCACCCTGCCCACCGCCCTGGGTCAGAAGCAGTGTCGCAAGACACAGTACATCCACAGCAAGGCCGCTTCATTTAATCGGCGACCCCCCCTCTCCGTCCCCCTTTGCATATAAGGAGAGGACGGGGAGAAATCCCTTCGGGCTGCGTCGCTCTCCCTTAATGTTCACTTCCAGTCTACTGCCACTTTCACCCCTTGTACATCTCATCACCTTACTTTTACCCACATTTATCTTTAGCTTTCTTCTATCACATACTCTCCCAAACTCTGCCACCAGCTTCCTCAATCCCTCCTCTGACCCTGCCACAAGCGCAGTGTCGTCCGCAAACAACAGCTGGCTCACCTCCCACTTTTCTCCATTTTCTTTAACCATCTCCAATCCCTGACCCACTACCCTAGCATTCACCTCTCGCACCACCCCATCCATGTATAAGTTGAACAGCCAGGGCGACATAACGCATCCTTGACGAAGTCCCACCTTTACTTCAAACCACTCACTCTCTCCATTTCTAATCCTGACACAAGCTCTACTACTCTCATAAAAACTCTTGACAGCTCCCAAAAGCTTTCCTCCTATCCCATAAATCTGCATAACCTCCCACAGTGCCTTTCTGTCTACCCTATCATAAGCCTTTTCCAGATCCATAAAAGCCCAAAAAACATCCTTCCCCTTTCCTATAGCTTTCTCACATATCTGTCTTACCACAAAGATCTGATCTACACAACCTCTACCCATCCTAAATCCACACTGTTCCTCACCAATTACTCCTTCTGTTCCTCTCCTAATCCTCTCAATTAAGATCCTCCCATAAGCCTTCCCTACTACACTTAACAGGCTAATCCCTCTGAAACTACTACAATCACACTTGTCCCCTTTTCCCTTGTAAAGAGGAACTATACAGGCACTTCTCCAGTCCTCCGGTACTCTACCCTCTCTCCAGCAAACATTAAATAACCTCACCAACCAGTCCACCATCACTGAACCTCCCTTTTTCAGACATTCTGCATGGCATCCATCCAGACCAGGTGCCTTACCTGCTTTCATCATCTTTACAACTGCCTTCACCTCATCCTTCCTTATTTCTCCTCCATTCTCCTCACTCATCACTCTCATTTTCTTCGCACTTCCCACTGCAGCTATCTTTCCTTCCCTATTGAGAGATTGAGAGAAGCGAGTAAATGCCTTGGTGGATTAAAGAGTGTAATGAGGAATAGACATTTAGGAATGGATGCAAAGAGGAGACTGTATGAAGGAGTGATTGTGCCAACAGCACTGTATGGGGCAGAAACGTGGAACATAAGAGAAGAAGAGAGAAGGAGTTTGAATGTGTTTGAGATGAGGTGTCTGAGAAGTATGGTGGGGGTTACTAGGCTGGATAGAGTGAGAAATGAGGAGGTGAGGAGGAGAACAGGGGTGAAAAAGGATTTGGGAGATAGGGTTGATGAAAGAATATTAGGATGGTTTGGACACATGGAAAGAATGAGTGAAGAAAGACTAGTAAAAGAGGTATGGAAGGCAGATGTGGAGGGAGTGAACATGAGGGGACGTCCTAGGATGAGGTGGATGGATGGGGTGAAGGGGGCTTTGGGGAAGAGGGGAATGTCTGTTGAGGAAGGAAGGGAGAGGACGGAAGACAGAGGTGAGTGGAGAATGGTTGTATATGGATGATGTTGTGATTGCATGAGGAGGAATGGGCGGGGGTGTGGGGTAGTATGTGTGAGTAAATTTTGACGCAGCCCGATGGGATTTCTCCCCATCCTCTCCTTATATGCAAGGGGGGACGGAGAGGGGGGGTCGCCGATTAAATGAAGCGGCCTTGCTGTGGATGTGCTGTGTCTTGCGACACTGCTTCTGACCCAGGGCGGTGGGCAGGGTGCAGGGATGACCCGTCATCCAGGAGGTGCTCAGATGAGAGGGAGGGTGGGAGGGGTGTGGAGTGTATTTAGGGATGAAATGGGTGGGAGTGTTTTTGTGCCTTTCCCTTTTTGGCTACCTCCCTTGGAAGGGGGAAGAAGCCTTGGTATATGTATGTATGACTAATATGCCATGTCCTTCTATGTATCATAATTGTAAATATCTTTTATTTTATATTGAGTGTATCACTCAACCATGTAAATATATATTTCTGTCACATTATAAATATTTCTGTACAACCAAAAATTTATGTAGTGGTAACTGTCAGAACCTTTGTGGTCAGTTGCATTGCTTCTTGGCACAGTTCACAACTGGCCCTGCACAAGACAACTGGCTACAATTTACTAGAGTAAATCCATAGAACTGGCCTTTACCTGCTCTGCTACATTGTCTCCAATACTTGCTCCACTACTCACATTGCCTCCAAAGTGTGGATCCAACATTTTTACAGATCCTCCCAACTACACTCCCGAATTCAAATTTGCCCCTCCCTTTCAACTTAGTTTCACTCAATGCCAACACATCCATCTTTCTTCTCACAAACATACTGCCTACCTCTTCCCTTTTACTCTCATCTGTACCATATCCACACATATTAAAAGACCCAAACCTTAGGGTACTGATTGGAAAACTCCTCCCAGACCCTCTTATGCCTTTACTTCTTTTAGGAATGTCCCTTTTGAGGCTACAGGGAGAAGGATGCCTAGTCCTACCTCAGTCCCATTTTTGTTGCCTTATACAACTCAAGTGGAAATACTTGGTGGCAGTATTCTTTTCCCCCAACACAGGGTTTGGCAAAACGAGAAAATAAATATTCAGAGAAGTGGTACAGGACAGTAAGAAGAGTGGGGGGACAGCATAATGGAGGGACAGTAGCAGTATAACAAAGTATCATCATTTTTCTATGAATAGAGATTTCCTCTACCACAAAGTGATGTATGGCTCAGGTCTGTAGGGGCAACCCACATACCCTAAAGTATTAGCTACATGATACTTAGCAGTTTTTAACCCCACAATAACATGCAGCCAATACCCCAGGTGGGGAAATAAAAAATAAAACAGATATATAAAAATAAACAAAATAAATAGTACATACACCAAGGGCTTTTCCACCCTTACAAGGGAGGTAGCCATAGTCAAAAGACATAATGCCATTCCCACCCATTTCACCTCCATTCACCAACCCTCCTTCCCTCCCCACTCATCTTCACTCCTCCTGGATGATGGGTCATCACTTCATCTTGCCCATCACCCTGGGTCAGAAGCAATGTAGCAAGACAAAGCACATTCACAGCTAGGCCACTTCATTTAATTGGCAATACCCCCCTCCCTCTATTCTCTCATGCAGAAAAGAGATGAGGAAAAATCTTTGGTCTGCATAAAAAACATCTTTCACACATAACCACCCCCTAAATGATAATAGTATATATTATATGCAGTGGTCTCAGAAAATTTGGGCGCAAATCGACAAGAGATCTACATAGACATTTAAACGGCTCATGACATACCTTATTTGCCAAGAGATTTTTCTTTAAGCTTGATGACCTTCTCCAAACATGCTGGGATGCATCTTGCCAGTTTTTCTACATGTTGGGAATATTATTCTATATATCCTGTATTTCTATTTTTAACTTTGCTACAGTTGAAACGTCACAATCCTGAAGCTGTTTTTTAATGATATACCACACGTGCTCTGTTTAGGTCTGGTGAATTCCCAGGCCACTTTCTGAAGTAATCTATACCATAGTGCCTCTAACCACTGGGTAACAGACCAAGCTGTATGAGAAGGAACTCTATCCTACATAAACCACCTAGCATTACACTTTTAAAAACTTTCAGGCATATCACATAATAACTTGAAATGACATTCATTTGGTTCAAGAAACACTAAATTGCCAACTCCCCCAAATGCAAAGCACCCCCACACTATAACACTTGGTGCATATTTCACCACTTCATCTGTATAGCGTGGGTCATTAGGGTCTGATGCACTGGGGTGCCTCACACACTTCAACCTACAGCCCGACGACACCACGAATGTTGACTGGTCACTCCACAATCCTTGTTCCCAGTCTTCTAGGGTCCAATCCTTATGTTTCTTGCAAAAAGCTATGCAATCACATATGTTTTTTGCACTTAAGAGGGAAAGAACCTTACCACAACTACAATATTGTAAATCTTTGGCTAAATGATCAGAAATACATCTTACAGACATGTCCTGCAGCAGTGCAGTGTTATTTTCCTTCAGAGTGAGGCTTGGGGGTAGGAATGGCATCACCTCCTCCGCCTCAAAATTTCTTGGTTCACTTTTGCACTTGCTGCATGCCAATTCCCACATGAAAGGCTATATCTTTACACTTATAACTCTCCTTATAGATAGTTATAATAGCAACAACTATGTCTCTTCCCAGCTCTTTACCACTTCCTATTATGGATAAATTGAGGCACAAAACAGAGACCACTGCAAAAAAATTGACTAGTCCATGTGACAGATATTTACAAACTGACACCATATGATCCTGGGTGCAATTAAACAGTTTCCAAGTGGTGCGTATTGTCTTGTCTAAGTAATGGTATAGACACTAGCATTGAAAAATAGTGAAAAGTTTGATCCTGTGTCTTGAATTTAGCAAAAAAGTTGGGCACCTGTAATTTTGCACCCAAACTTTGCACTACTACTGTACATGCATACATTATAAATATACATATATATATATATGTATATAAAATAAAATAAGAGTGAATATACGGTGATGGTGATTAAATGAAAATTATGAAACAGCCCAAGGGGATGTTGTTATCTGCTCAGCAAATCATTTTGAGTGGATAAGGAGTATGATTATCAAATGATGAAGTAGGGTGGGGTAAAAGAGCTTGGGTAATCAGGCCCTGCCCCTGCTGTAGAAGTGCTGTGGTGAATTACTGTCCTCAATTCGAGTATTGTGGAGGACAAGAATGAACATTTATCCACAAGGTGCTGAGAAGGGAGGGACATTAAACAAGTTTTGAGGTGTATGAAATAGGTGTGTGCTGTGACCTGGACAACAACTTTGTGTGAGTGAAAGGGACTTAGGAATAATAAGAGCATATTTTGGCATGAGGTTGGCACAGCATCTCTTCATTCCCATTTGGAGTACTGACTGCACAAGTTTTATGCAGTCAATGCTTTAGGGATTTTAGTGACACCTTTATGGACCAGTCACACCACATTCTCTTATGATCAGAGGCTAATCTCTACTTGAAGAACAATGCAGATCACTTAACTTCTACTATTTCTCATTTCTGCTCTATGTATACCAAAAGATCTTTCCCCTTTAAAAGGGGAAAATAGCAGATAGGATGGTTGGCAGAAGTTAAATGTGATCAGAATTCTTTTTGAGTGTGGATTAATCTTCAGTCATCAAAGAATGCTATATTATTCAGGTCCATAGGGGCGTCACCAATCTAAAATATTTACTGCATAAGAATTAAGCAGTCCACACCTGAAATAGGGATGAAGAGATGCCATACCAACCTCTGGCCAATAAAATATGACAGCAATATAATTCAAACATAGTTATCATTTTGTTATTTGTCAAGACTATTTAGTTCCTACATCAACATCAAATAATGAAGGCCCCTATAATAATAATAATAATCTGATCAATGTACAGCCAAGTATCCCAACACCTACACCACATGTTTTGCTGTTTGCACAAGTTATGATGGTGTGTAGTGGAAGGATACCACAGATACCCCCCTCCTCTTCTACATCGTCCAAGTCAGCAATAAACATGTGCTCATGGTACCCTTGCTCCATCGGTGTTAACAGCAAAAACCGTCCACAATGTGTGACCCGAGCTGGGCTAGATAAACAACAGTATATAATTATACATTGGAAACTAAAAACAAAATACAAACTTCACTGGCTAACCAAATGAAACTATTTACAATCAACACTTCCCATGCCCAAGATACAGTAATTCACATCATACAAAGGGATTTTGGTCCTTACATATCTATGGAAGATAAGCTAAACTTGTATAGAGTGACTTACATTCGCCATTTTGGATGGTCTGGAAACTCTGCTACTAATATGTCATCATCTTGTGAAGTGCCAATACGATGATAAAAAAGTTTCTGGTTTTCATTGCATGTTGTTTCAGACCCATCAGTTCGACCCTCCTGATCAATATACCTCTGAAAAAAAATGCATACAATAAAATAATATATACATAAATATACATCAAAAGGCCTTTTGATCCTAAGGGGGGGAGATGGCTGAATGAAATCCTAGTTCTAAAAACTCATTCACTCTCCTTCCTATCTTGTCTCTATCCCCTGTCACACTGTTCTGGTCAAAGGCAATGCAGCAGGACATAGCAACCCCATGGCAGGGCCCAAAAACTGTAGCTGATTTACCATTCTTTATTTCTTGGTGACCCTTCCTCCTTCATCCACTCAAAAATTATAAAGGAGACAAGAAAAAAAATCTCTTTGGGCCATGTCATTTCCTTTTCCATTCTATTCACCTCAATCTTTTCCACTCCCTCTTCCTTGCTCACCAGATATTTTTCTTGTATCTAATGCTCCATTCACCTCTATCTTGTTTTTTTCCCCAAGTTCACTTCATCCATTTTTGTTTTCCATTTTTTCATAGTCCTCTTTCACTCTTTCTTTCCATATGCCCAAATGATAGTATTCTTTGATCAACCCTATCTACTAGCTCTTTTTCCATCCCTACTCTCCTCACACAAACACTTGCTGCAGCCACCACAAACACATCACACCCGCTACACTACATAGCAGAACACCCACACACACCAAGAAACATTAAAACTACACCCAAAGACCTTTATTACGCACAGATACTCTCTTCTCTTCCTCCACAACCACCAAATACCAGCCTCCGGAAACATATTCATAATCATATCACTCACCGCTCCATTAACACACTGAAAGACAACACACTGCTGCATGCCAGACCCCCTGATATCCACCCTTCTGAATCCTCTCTCCCACGAAAGGACAGAGTCCACTTGGCCAGACTGCGATGCGGTCACCACCCAGCACTTCTAAGCTACCAGAAGAGGCTGGACGACCGTGTTGTGAACAGCTGCCCAGGATGTAACACTTCACCCCATACCATACAACACATAATGGAAGACTGCATTATACACAATCATGCACGCAAACAACACAACATACACTCTATAAAGGATTTGTGGGAAAACCCAGTTTCGGCTGTGGCCTTCCTTGGGGAGACGGGACTGCTCGGACAGACAGTCTAGGGAACGACAACAACAACAACAACTCTCCTCACATCCAATTACTATCCATCCTTTTTGTACTTTATCTCCAACATATCTAGGCTCTTCCTTCTTGTCTCCTTCAAATTCCAAGTCTCTGCTCCATACAATGACATGGGTAGTCACCCTAGTATAGTCTTTTTGTGTTCATCCCTACTTATTTTTCATGATACTTTTCATTCCCCCAGACATTTACTTGCTTTTCTTACTCTTTAACTCATTTCCAACCTTTACTCCTCCATTCCCTGCTACATTTTACCCCAAATACATAAGGCTGTACTTCCTCTGCCTTTTTGCACTTTAAATTCACCTCCAAACCACCACCATAGATAAAAAAAATTAACCATGCTTTGTCATCAAAGGAGAAAAATATAATATACCAAAGGCCCTTTCTCCTCTTACAAGGTGACTGGCTGAGTCAACACATGCAGTTCATACACAAATACTAACCCCATAGAAAATGCCTTTGTGATCATGGGTCCATGAAATGCATGAAAACTTGACTTTCTCTAGGATATCTGGAAGATCCTCCCCATCAGCTACCTGAAAGACATAGCCATCAATAAGTAAAATAATGTCATTTGGCAAGCATCCTACATTCATACTGCATCAGATATGAAAATATTTATAATGTTCATAAAATTGATAACATTTTCAAAATTAGATAGAACACTACACTAATTCGACACACAAACATACATATGTACAGTGATGGTGGACTGGCTGGTGAGGTTATTTAATGTTTGCTGGAGAGAGGGTAGAGTGTCGGAGGACTGGAGGAGTGCCTGTATAGTTCCACTTTACAAGGGAAAAGGGGACAAGTGTGAATGTAGTAGTTTCAGAGGGATTAGTTTGTTAAGTGTAGTTGGGAAGGCTTTGTTTATATATTTATAGCTATCATAACTTTTTTTCTGGTCATTTTCTAAAACCAGAAATGATAATATTTATATATCTGACACTGGTCACACAATATGAATGAATAATTATAACCAAGAATTAGGTCTATCAAAGAAGAAAGTGTTGGTTTTTAGTGGAGGGCAGAAAACTAACTTTAAATCAAAGAAAAATTATAGTATAGGAAAAGTGGTGTGGACAGTATAATTTGCCAAAAAATAATTTCACAAAAACTTACCCTCTTGAAGTGAATTGATATCCAATCTGATCCACTCCTAGAGAGGCCATATGCATATATCTCCCCATCCTCACTAAATGCAGATCCTGAGATGGCAACAGTGCCATCCTCTGAGAGTGTATTGGCATCAAGGAATACTCTTGGTTCATCATCTAATGTGTCTTGTACATACATCACACTGGAAAAAAAGTATGATAGAAATGACAAATTTTAAGGTATACCAAGGGCTTCTTCCTCCTTACAAGGGAGGTAGCCAGTCAAGACAACAAAATATCTTGACAACATTACAATAACCCTTGGCAACAATCCATCCACATAAACAAGAAATATAGTTGAAGTTGTTGTTGTTTTCATTCCCTAGACTGTCTGTCCAAGCAGTCCCGTCTCCCCAAGGAATGCCATGGCCAGAATGGGGTTTCCCCACCAATCCTTTTTAGAGTATATGTTGTGTTGTTTGTGTGTGCGATTGTGATAGAGATCTTGGGCCCAGTCCAGACTGGGTGTCAGCCCAGGGGCTGAAGCTCCTGATGGAAGTGAATGGGTTGACAGATTTTGAAAAGGGGAAGCTTTCCTGTCCATCTTGCAGGACCACCACATGCAGGTACCCATCAATGGTCCCTGGTGGTATGGTCCTTACAAAAAGTGAAAGATATTAGCAGGATTGAAAATACAAAGATCACTGACCAAATTGGTTCCTAGCCTTCCAGATATACCATACAAGTAGAGACCAGAAACAATGGACCTGCCATTATTAAAAGAAAGAAGAAAAAGAGGCAACTAGATTGTGATGCTCATGTCATTGAAAGGCAGGGACAAAACTGACATGGAAGATTTCTTGGTTTGGGATGGCATCATATCATAGGAACAAATTGAAGAAGACATCTCTGATAGACATTAAGAAATAGTTTTCTGTACAGATGTGTCAACCCCTGGAATATCCTAGCTAACAAAGCACACATCAGAACTATAAATCAATTCAAAACTAGGTATGATATATGGAGAATAAATGACAGGACCCCAGGAGTATAGGTCCTTTCCTGTAGATACAATTAGATAAATACACAAGAAAACAAACACCCTCTTCCACATTTATAACCAATGTATACAAAGTCCATACAAAACTAAAATCAAAATGGCATATGAAATCAATACTCTACAATGCCAACATGCATTACTGTCAACAAGAATTTTTAAAATGAACTCACCTCTGGTTTTGCAACCCAGTGTTCATGAAGTAGAAATACCGACTCCCCCTTCTGAATGGACATGTGTACTTTGGATAATTCCATAGTTGAGTGAGTGTTTCATTAATACTGTTGCGTGCAGGGCAACTCTCAAGGTATGGAATAGTTATACTATTCTGAGCCTCCACAAATTTCTTAGTCTCCTCTGAATCAGGATCCTCCAACCATCGGTACGGATCAGCTACCTTTAATAACAAAAAAATAAAATCAGAAAATAGAAGTGAACCAGAAACCAAATTAGATACATGTACAAAAAAATATACAATACTAAATTAATGTATAAAAATATATTCACAAAATCCTAAATATCTCTTTTACTATGGGATGGCTGAGTCAAAGCATACTTTCGGTCCCTAATTTTGTCCTACTTATTAATTTGTTGTCCCAGGTCTCTCTCGTACCATTTAGTCACCTTTTATAACAAAGTGAGACACAGTGGTGGTGCTATGGTCCCCATCTACAGTAATACATTCAAATCTTTCAACTACAAGAATTATAATAAAATTTAAATTAATATCAAGATATCCAACTACAATCTCACTCATAATTTATTTTGAGTGGATAAGGAGGGGGGGTCACCATATGGTGATGTAGTGGGCGCAAACCAGCTCCAACTGTTGGGCCCTGCTATAGAAGATATGTAATTGATGCATTGTTTTGACTTAAACAATGTGGCAGGCAACTGGGCAAGCCTTCATCCTTGAGGTGCTGAGATGGAAAGGATGGTGGCACAGGTTTTATTACTTTACGATGAGAGTATGATAAGAGGTTTATCTGTATACCAAGAGCTTCTTCCTACATGCACACATTGTAATGTGGAGAGAGCCACAGAAATACACAACCATATCTTGACACGCTCAGCACCTGGTTCACTACAAATTGCCTCAAAATAGCCCCAACCAAGTCCAAAGCTACATGCCTCACCAACTGAACAGAACACAAATACAAACCATACCTCTTTATTAACAACACTCTCATACCACACACATTCATCCAAGATTCTTGGTGTAACATGATATATCCACATCATTCAAACAACACATTACATACAGACTCAATGTGTTTAAATCACTTGCAGGTACAACATTCAGACACAACACAGAAACTACCATTACAGCATACAAAAAATATATATGCTCACTGTTGAATCATGGGAGCCCCACATGGGCCTCTAATCTCACTGAGACACACTACACCCTGCAAACTATACAGAACAAAACCCAAAAGATAATTACAGGATGCACAAATACAAAAGTAGTAAAAGTATTGAAAGTAGTAAAAAGATGTTTTGGAAAGAAATTAAAAGAGGAAGAGGAGGCGAATCAAGTAGAGAAGAAAAGGTAAAAGGTGCAGATGGAGAGATGATAATGGAAGAGAAGGCAGTAAGGGGAAGATGGGCAGAATATTTTAGGGAGTTGCTAAATATGAAGGAGGATAGGGAGGGAAAGATAGTTGCAGTGGGAAATGCTATGAAAATGACCGTGATGAGTGAGGAAAATGGAGGAGAAATAAGGAAGGATGAAGTGAAGGCAGTTGTTAAGATGATGAAAGCAGGTAAGGCACCTGGTCTGGATGGATGCCATGCAGAATGTCTAAAAAAAGGAGGTACAGTGATGGTGGAACTGGCTGGTGAGGTTATTTAATGTTTGCTGGAGAGAGGGTAGAGTGCCAGAGGACTGGAGGAGTGCCTGTATAGTTCCTCTTAACAAGGGAAAAGGGGACAAGTGTGATTGTAGTAGTTTCAGAGGGATTATCTTGTTAAGTGTAGTTGGGAAGGCTTATGGGAGGATCTTGATTGAGAGGATTAGGAGAGGAACAGAGGGAGTAATTGGTGAGGAACAGTGTGGATTTAGGATGGGTAGAGGTTGTGTAGATCAGATCTTTGTGGTAAGACAAATATGTGAGAAAGCTATAGGAAAGGGGAAGGATGTTTTTGGGCTTTTATGGATCTCGAAAAGGCTTATGATAGGGTAGACAGAAAGGCACTGTGGGAGGTTATGCAGATATATGGGATAGGAGGAAAGCTTCTAGGAGCTGTCAAGAGTTTTTATGAGAGTAGTAGAGCTTGTGTCAGGATTAGAAATGGAGAGAGTGAGTGGTTCGAGGTAAAGGTGGGACTTCGTCAAGGATGCGTTATGTCACCCTGGCGGTTCAACTTATACATGGATGGGGTAGTGCGAGAGGTAAATGCAAGGGTAGTGGGTCAGGGATTGGAGATGGTTAAAGAAAATGGAGAAAAGTGGGAGGTGAGCCAGCTGTTGATTGCGGACGACAATGCGCTTGTGGCAGGATCGGAGGAGGAATTGAGGAAGTTGGTGACAGAGTTTGGGAGAGTGTGTGATAGAAGAAAGCTAAAGATAAATGTGGGTAAAAGTAAGGTGATGAGATGTATAAGGGGTGAAAGTGGCAGTAGACTGGAAGTGAGCATTAAGGAGAGCGACTGGAGGAAGTGGATAGTTTTAGATACTTGGGTACAAATGTGGCAGGAAAAGGTGGAGTGAAGGTGGAGGTAGAATGTAGATTGAGAGAAGTGAGTAAATGCCTTGGTGGATTGAAGAGTGTAATGAGGAATAGACATTTGGGAATGGATGCTAAGAGGAGACTGTATGAAGGAGTGATTGTGCCAACAGCACTGTATGGGACAGAAACATGGAACATAAGAGAGGAAGAGAGGAGTTTGAATGTGTTTGAGATGAGGTGTCTGAGAAGTATGATGGGGGTTACTAGACTAGATAGAGTGAGAAATGAGGTGGTGAGGAGGAGAACAGGGGTGGAAAGGGAGTTGGGAGATAGGGTTGATGAAAGAATATTAGGATGGTTTGGACACATGGAAAGAATGAGTGAAGAAAGACTAGTAAAAGAGGTATGGAAGGCAGATGTGGAGGGAGTGAACATGAGGGGACGTCCTAGGATGAGGTGGATGGATGGGGTGAAGGGGGCTTTGGGGAAGAGGGGAATGTCTGTTGAGGAAGGACAGGAGAGGACAGAAGACAGGGGTGAATGGAGAATGGTTGTATATGGATGATGTTGCGATGCATGAGGTGGAATGGGCTGGGGTGGGGGGTGGGGGGTGAGGTAGTATGTGCCCCTTTCACCCTATCCATCCATCTCGTACTCAGTTGTCCCTCACATTCAATCCATCCACCTCTGCTTTCCACAATTTTTGCTAATCTTTTTTCACTCATTTTTTCCATGTGCCCAAATCTGGAAATATTTCTAAAAGGGAAACAAATGGATGTTGGATCAGTGTGGGGTGGGTGGAGGGTGGATGTGTGTCTTAGCTGGCTACTTCCCTCAGAAGTGAGAAGAGGCAGTTTGGTATGTGTGTGTGTATATATATATATATATATATATATATATATATATATATATATATATATATATATATATATATATATATATATATAAAACCTGTTAAGTATATGGGGACTGCAGAGACAAACTCTGATTGGAGTGTAGGTTCAATTCATAGTCAACTACTCAAAGATATCAATGTTAAAAAGGTTACAACACAACATGTGAATTAGGAGTTACATTACATTAACAAATCAGATGACAAACCCTGACAACCTACATTACTCTACTATACATTTAACTCGGAAATTATACTGCACTGCATTACAGGAAATGTTAACATTTGAAATTTCCTTCATCACCTTAACACCATGCAATTCCTCGACAAATGATTCATCACGACGAACTGTGGGGTACTCCATTTTGTGTGTACAGAAATTCACAACACCAGGGTAGATACTGATTTTACACGCTTTATTGTTGGATTGCAGGACCTGAAAAGGGGAGAAAAGACTATCAGTCACACCATTAATAATCCCTCATTACTTACCTCATTTGGATAAATGCCCTATAAATTCTTTGCACTCTATTGCTTGGATGAATTTGGTACCTTTAAGAATTCTATCCTCACTAATGCAGGTATATTTTCCCGAGAACCGGAAAGAGAGAGAAAATAAATAAACTAGTGAATATGGTACTTTAAATATGATGGCAATCTTTTATAAATGATTTGAAAACATATCAAAGGGAGGTGTCCTCAGGTAGGTGATGCCCTCATAGCTGCTCCAACCCTACCCAAGTCCAAAGTCTGCAAAAGATTCATTAAATGTTGAGTTCTACCTACTGATGCCTGCTCCAACAAAGGATCCATTAGCAATGCAATGCTATTAGTCAATGGTGCAGACTGCTTAATAGTATATATGAGTTAATCAATCCATTCCTTCAGACCTAAATTGCAAGACCCACAGTTCCCAAGTAACCAGCAACAGCCACTGGTTTGGTCCACAAGTTACTCAAACAAGGAATACTGTGTTGTTCTCTTGGCATCAGTGTGGTGTGGGTGTAGGATGAAGTGTTTGCTGTCTTCTGTGTGGTGATTGCATCTGGGGCAATTAAATTTTGTGTTAGAATATTTTAAAACCTGGATGGTGAATTGAATACAGCTATGCAAGTGTAATTTTAGCTTGCTCTGGAAGGGATTTCTTTGTGTGCATTGATGTCTAGGGAAGTTTAATGGGCAGTCTAGGAGGGTTCATTTTATGAGACAAGTGTGTGTTGTTGAATTGAAGTGTACACAGAGTTCTATTCAGTTTCAAGTCATGAATTCCCTTTTCAGATCCACAAGGAAGTACCAAAGACAGGTGCCTGCATGATGCCCATTTGCAAAGAACCTGTTAGACCCCCCCCCTCAATTTGGAGGTGTAGTCTTGTTGGGCTGACACTTTGTCTGCTGACTGGGACCCAAGATCTTTATCAATTTTAACTGTATTTCTTACTTTTCCACACATGGAAAGTTGACAGCTGGGTTCTGGGCAGCAGTCAGTTTCACACTTCTTTTTTGACTTTTTGAAGATTACTTCTAAGGAAATTATATCCAATAATAAAGTGTATGAAATGAGTTATTGTGGTATTATTGACCTAAATTAGTAAAACTGACATGCCACTGCCATATTTTTTCTGACAAATCAGTTTAACTTTTACTCTTCTAGGATATGTTTCTTTTTAATCAATTTAAATAACTGTGTGAAACAATAGTATAATTTGATTCTTAGATTTATGAAACTGGTACAGCTAAAATGAGATCAACTTACTAACCAATACTAGGTAGACAAAAACACAATTTCTCACAAATTGGGAAAGCAACATTGTCCACTAAAATCATTCTTTTTGAAATATGTTCTTAGTTAAGGTGTCCAAATACAGTGTCTTTAAACCACAATGGGTAACAAAAATAATACATGATCTCAGTAATGATGCCTATCTTATTTATTTAAAGATTAAATAAAACTATTATGCTATGGTGGTGTCATCTAAAGTGTGCTGGTCTTGCATTTCCTTAGTTGTGATTTTGAATCCTGCACTCCTCTCCAATACCCAGCAGGGACTGTTACCTCCCCCAATAGTCCAAGTGTTGGGCAAAGGTGATGGCTTCATTTGCAGCTATGTACCTCCTGATGTGGGCTCCTCACTTTCTTTTTTGTTCCTCCTGAGAACCCTTCCCACCACTAGTGCATTCTGGGATGGAGAGTCATGACAAAGGTGTGTACAACCTAGAGAATTAATTCATATTTCCCCAGAAAAGATGATTGAGTGAGACTGGGTTAGGTCAGGTTAAATGGTTTTTGTTTAGATGCCTCCCATCTCGGGATACACTTGTGGTAGTAATGGATATTTGAGGGAACAGATGAACAAGTGGTTATGAACAAGTGCTCAAGGTTTATAATTTATTATTAACAACAATATCCTTAAATAATAATAATAAAAATAAAATAAATTGATAAATAAAGGCAACACAAGGCACTGGTTTTCCATAGCAGACTTATACTGGTATGTCCAATATCCTGAACCTTGAAGCTTTCCCCATAATTGAACACCCCTTCTATGGTCAAGACTGGATCTGCCATTGAGCTTACCCCCATTATCTATGTTAACATAGCTAAGAAAATATAAAGTATGTCTTGTCTACATATTCAACTACTCACATGAGAAACTGGTCAGACTTGAAGATATGACATGACACTGGGATAAATACATGTGCTAAAAAGGGCACTCCTGGAGTATAATGGTGTCTTGCAATATGATTTGCTTTCCCTCCCCTCATTCACTACCCATATGGAAGAATAAAATACCAACAATATAATTCATCATTAAATTGGATAGATTTTTCTAAGTGCACACCTATGTGAAATAGGCATAGCGACAGACAATTAAATAACAATTTTGTATATTATAATACACCAATGTTATACACATTATTCTTGGTGGAAATTAATAATAGAAAAGGTTGCTCAAAGCTATACATAAACAAACATAGCTGTTTCAGTTGCTTGAAATGCCATCTTTGTTTTCGTGGAAGTAGAGGCCAAAAAAATTAAGTATGATAAATTCATCTATTCTAACGTAACCTAACCTGCATTTAGTAATATGGTACCTGTAATTCTAGAGGTCATCTGGGTTTTTGTTGTCTCTGACCTCTGAATCTATTAAAAGAAAAATGGTGTCTAAAGGAGTCGAAGCGACTTCATTCATTTCTGTATAGGTCTGACATTGACTTCCACCAAGAAATATTTTTATTACACTGATGCATTATGATTTACAAAATTAATATCTAATTTGCTAATGCAATACTGCATAAGAGTGTACTTCTAAAAAACACCTCAAAATGCCATAATTTCAATATACTAGGGATTATTGGTAATTTATTTGGACATACTAAACAGGGGTGGGAAAGCAAACAGTGGTGCCAGATGGGACCATCTTACTTCTGGGTTTCCTTAATAAAAATTGGAAAGGATTGATAAAAGAGGTCAGACCTGTTGAGGAAAGGTCTAAAGATTCTGAAATATCACAAACTTCTAAAGTAACAGAACACTGGCGTGGTTTTAATTTTGGATCATTGAAATAGCATAGGCTATTTGCTACAAAACCAACAATTCACTTACACAAAACTGTGCACTTCTAAACAGGTTTTACCGACTGCTCTAGAAGATAGCACCTATTCGAGCTTTGTGCCAAACAATTAAGCTGATGCAATGTCAAATATTACTTCCATTCCCAGTTTTCTGCTAATTGCGGGCGGAAAAGGGGGTCTTGTTCGAATGATGAAAATACCCGTTTATAAGTCAGGCTGCTGGAAAAAGCACCACGATTTTTGAGAGTATTCACGTGTAACTGCTGGTTATCATTACTTATAAGTCTGTGTAAAGTTGCCCACCGTATAGAGTAAACCGCGAACAACACGATTACTGTGCACCCGCCACATTCCACTGCCAACAGACCACAACATAGTGGAGTTCCATCTGTCGGAATCTGAAGAAAACATATGTATCATACCGCCAACTTCAAAACTACCATTGCCTGAAAACGTTTAACTTACATATAACTAATTCAGGGGAATGTTATGAATTGACATGATTAATCGTTATTACTTTTTTGTAGACATTTGCAGTTTGTTTACAAGCATTCATTTAATTTTAGGTGTCATTTTGGATGGAATAATGACGTTTATGTCGGAGTTGCTTATTGAGAGAAAATGGCAAATTTTATTGATAGGCCGTAACCTCTGACAGCAAAATTTATTGCCCTACATGCAAATATCTTAAATTGTCAAATACAGTAGATTATTACGATGTGAATAAGGAGATTGGGGGTATCGCCATACGGTGAAATGGCTGTCGTGTTCTGATGTGGAAGAGCTAAGCGGCTAAGCCTCGCTGCCTTGCTTTCAAACTAAGACAGTAACGGTAGGAATCGGAGTGGCCTCTCATCCCTGAATGCTTACATGACAAAGATGATTGGATGAGTTTTATTTGTATATAATGTATGTATGTATGTATGTATGTATGTATGTATATATATATATATATATATATATATATATATATATATATGTACACACACACATACACACACACACACACATATATATATATATATATATATATATATATATATGTGTGTGTGTGTGTGTGTGTGTGCGTGTGTGTGTGTGTGTGTGCGTGCGTGTGTGTGTGTGTGTGTGTGTGTGTGTGCGTGCGTGCGTGCGTGTGTGTGTGTGTGTGTGTGTGTGTGTGTTGAGTTGAAACATTGCTACTTGAGGCTGAACAATTTTCTTCCTTTATTAGAGAATCAATCTTTCTTCCTTAACCCATTAAACTCCGATGACAAGATTCTTGTCATTTGGTCAAATAAAACAAAAAATCATAAAACACCAAAATGTTTGATCAAACACCAGAAAAATATGACGTCATATTTTTCTGGTGTTTGATCAAACATTTTGGTGTTTTATGATTTTTTGTTTTATTTGACCAAATGACAAGAATCTTGTCATCGGAGTTTAATGGGTTAAAGTCGAATAAAATAGTACCGAAGTTCTCGACTGCACATTGCGACGTATTTTTTTGTTTGGAGCATTTTCAAGTATAGAAAGATGAACAAGAAGGATAATACATGTACAAACTGACTGAGGGAGGTCATATGATATAAATAAATCTTTAATTTTATATTTCAAGGTGGACTTGTCTGTGACACGACGCGGGATGTTTGCTTTGGTTATGTTATGAACCTCCCTGAATATTGATGGACAGAGGTCTCTCTGATATAAATGGCATCAAAGACCTCCAAAGGATGATCGGTGTGTGAACAGTCAATTATTATTATTATTGTTATTATTATTATCATTATCATTATTATCATAATCACTATTATACATACACACACACACACACACACACACACACACACACACACACACACACACACACACACACACACACACACACACACACACACACACACACACACACACACACACACACACACACACACACATATATATAACTGGTATGTAATAACACATTTGTAAATGTTCACTATAAACCCACTATCGGAGAGATAATATCGGAAGTACAGGAAAACTGTATATTTCGACTACTATCTGCTGAAGAGCACTACTGATAGTAGTCGAAATATACAGTTTTCCTGTACTTCCGATATTATTTCTCCGATAGTGGGATTATAGTGAACACACGCAAATAAGTGATCAAACCAATTCACATAATCCCGTGGTAATTCATGTGCAACTGCAATATATATATATATGTATAATCAAGACGCCGACGCTGTCATCCTCGTATATCTATTCGCGCCTCATGATACTTACATGCGCGTTATCGTACCGAAGTGGCATTCTAGAACATTACTCCATGTTATGTTGTAATACACCATACTACCATTCTTTACAAAAATGACTCACTGGCCGCATTTTACCAATTCATCAGATTCTTCCGCACTAATTGCCACTTTCATCTTTGCTCCAGCCGTTTCTTTGCCTTATCCAGGTCTGATCTTCCTTCGTTAGCATCACTTATGATTCCCACTAACGTGCCTTTAAATTTCTTTATGTTATTAACTTGCTAATTTCCTATAAATTAATTTACATGTATGGGAACCATTGTGCATTAAGTGTATTAAATTTTCAACACTGAAAGATTTATTTTGAAAGTTCTGATGTGTAATATGTTGGCTGGTAAGAGCTTACCACACGACATGCGTAACCAGCCGGAGCGTCATTTCATCAAAAGTAAAACGTATTAACGTTAAAGGAAAGGATAGAAAAGTAGTTAGTATTAAGAAAGTATGACTCACGTTTGTGTTCGTGTCTTTTGTTGAAACGATAGCAAGCGCTTAGCAATAGTCATTGTTTTCATACATAACTGCCAACACGGCAATGGACAATCGTTACCTGCGTACCGACTCGATAACTTTAATGTGCCGCCGTGGCACCCCGGGCATCGATCTTACCTAAAAAACTACACCAAATTATTCTTGAACGACCATCAGGGACTACTACTTGCTCTGGCTTTACGAATATTTAAATAAAAGGCGACTCATTTGGCCACATGTCAGAAATTTGTGAAGTTTCGTCTCACCCGCTCGCACAGCTATTTGCACATTTTTGCATCTATATTACGGCGAATCCAACAAGTTCTTAATAACGTTTCTCCTGCAAATTGAAGATGAAAAAATAATTTCCGCGACCTTCTCGCTACACGCCATTTCCACCCGCTCGCACAGCAATTTGTATATACATACATACGTATACCAAGGCTTTTTCCCCCTTCCAAGGGAGGTAGCCAAAAAGGGAAAGGCATAAAAACACTCCCACCCATTTCATCCCTAAATACACTCCACACACCTCCCACCCTCCCTCTCATCTGAGCACCTCCTGGATGACGGGTCATCCCTGCACCCTGCCCACCGCCCTGGGTCAGAAGCAGTGTCGCAAGACACAGCACATCCACAGCAAGGCCGCTTCATTTAATCGGCGACCCCCCCTCTCCGTCCCCCCTTGCATATAAGGAGAGGACGGGGAGAAATCCCTTCGGGCTGCGTCAAAATATACTCACACATACTACCCCACCCCCCACCCCCCCGCCCATTCCTCCTCATGCAATCACAACATCATCCATATACAACCATTCTCCACTCATCTCTGTCTTCCGTCCTCTCCCTTCCTTCCTCAACAGACATTCCCCTCTTCCCCAAAGCCCCCTTCACCCCATCCATCCACCTCATCCTAGGACGTCCCCTCATGTTCACTCCCTCCACATCTGCCTTCCATACCTCTTTTACTAGTCTTTCTTCACTCATTCTTTCCATGTGTCCAAACCATCCTAATATTCTTTCATCAACCCTATCTCCCAAATCCTTTTTCACCCCTGTTCTCCTCCTCACCTCCTCATTTCTCACTCTATCCAGCCTAGTAACCCCCGCCATACTTCTCAGACACCTCATCTCAAACACATTCAAACTCCTTCTCTCTTCTTCTCTTATGTTCCATGTTTCTGCCCCATACAGTGCTGTTGGCACAATCACTCCTTCATACAGTCTCCTCTTCGCATCCATTCCCAAATGTCTATTCCTCATTACACTCTTTAATCTACCAAGGCATTTACTCGCTTCTCTCAATCTACATTCTACCTCCACCTTCACTCCACCTTTTCCTGCTACACTTGCACCCAAGTATCTAAAACTATCCACTTCCTCCAGTCACTCTCCCTTAATGTTCACTTCCAGTCTACTGCCACTTTCACCCCTTGTACATCTCATCACCTTACTTTTACCCACATTTATCTTTAGCTTTCTTCTATCACATACTCTACCAAACTCTGCCACCAGCTTCCTCAATCCCTCCTCTGACCCTGCCACAAGCGCAGTGTCGTCCGCAAACAACAGCTGGCTCACCTCCCACTTTTCTTCATTTTCTTTAACCATCTCCAATCCCTGACCCACTACCCTTGCATTCACCTCTCGCACTACCCCATCCATGTATAAGTTGAACAGCCAGGGCGACATAACGCATCCTTGACGAAGTCCCACCTTTACTTCAAACCACTCACTCTCTCCATTTCTAATCCTGACACAAGCTCTACTACTCTCATAAAAACTCTTGACAGCTCCCAAAAGCTTTCCTCCTATCCCATAAATCTGCATAACCTCCCACAGTGCCTTTCTGTCTACCCTATCATAAGCCTTTTCCAGATCCATAAAAGCCCAAAAAACATCCTTCCCCTTTCCTATAGCTTTCTCACATATCTGTCTTACCACAAAGATCTGATCTACACAACCTCTACCTGTCCTAAAACCATACTGTTCCTCACCAATTACTCCTTCTGTTCCTCTCCTAATCCTCTCAATTAAGATCCTCCCATAAGCCTTCCCTACTACACTTAACAGGCTAATCCCTCTGAAACTACTACATTCACACTTGTCCCCTTTTCCCTTGTAAAGTGGAACTATACAGGCACTTCTCCAGTCCTCCGGTACTCTACCCTCTCTCCAGCAAACATTAAATAACCTCACCAACCAGTCCACCATCACTGAACCTCCCTTTTTCAGACATTCTGCATGGCATCCATCCAGACCAGGTGCCTTACCTGCTTTCATCATCTTTACAACTGCCTTCACCTCATCCTTCCCTATTTCTCCTCCATTCTCCTCACTCATCACTCTCATTTTCTTCGCATTTCCCACTGCAGCTATCTTTCCTTCCCTATCCTCCTTCACATTTAGCAACTCCCTAAAATATTCTGCCCATCTTCCCCTTACTGCCATCTCTTCCATTATCATCTCTCCATCTGCACCTTTTACCTTTTCTTCCCTATTTGATTCGCCTCCTCTTCCTCTCTTAATTTCTTTCCAAAACATATTTTTATTACTTTCAACATTTTCTGTCATACTCCTACCCCATTTCACATCTGCTATCCTCTTTGCCTCCTTTACCTTTTGCTTTACTTCTCTTTTCTTTTCTTTGTACGTCTCAAAGAATATTGTTTAACTATATTACGACAACTCCAACAACTTTCCTTAGTAACGTTTTTCCCTCAAATTAATATCAAGGGATGAAAAATAATCTTTTGCAATCTTCCCGCCACCCGGACGCCCGAAGCAAAATATACAGTCACTTAAATAAGTATCGATTGGTGTTTTTAGGTGTTTGTGGGAGACGAGTGAAACAACTGAATCGATGTTCCTGTACAGTTGGTAGTCGTGACATTTGCGCCCTCTCTTTTCCCCCCCGTTGAAATACGAGGTGTAGAATAAGTTTCCAAGTCTTTTGAACAATGTGTCAGAGTTTAGTGTTTACTTACGTCCATTTCCGTACAATTTCTTACCGATACTTTTTTTTGAGTGACTGTACGTCTATCGCTGCACGCGTGTTTAGGTTAGGTTAGGGTAGGTAGGTTGGGTAAGGTTAGGATAGGGAGAAAGACATATTTCACGAAGAAAATGTGGGTGACACTCGCAACAATTATGGCACTTCGTTAGCGTGTAGAGGGAAGTTTGCGGGAATTATTTGTTAATCATTCAAATGATATACAAATTGCTATGCAAGCGGGTGTGTGTGTGTGTGTGTGTGTGTGTGTGTGTGTGTGTGTGTGTGTGTGTGTGTGAGAGAGAGAGAGAGAGAGAGAGAGAGAGAGAAAGAGAGAGAGAGACCACCAGTTTCTTACTGCTCTTCAATAATGCCTAATAATTACTTTTCACTTGTGATTAAACACATGCAAACACAATTACCGCGACAAAAATATTGCAGTGTATATAATAGCACAGAGGAAGATTATATATAATCAATTGGTTGCGAACTAAAAACAACTAAACAAGAACATTATACTTTAGGACAGGCCCGTGCAGAGGGGGGTGGGGTGGGTGCTGGGGGTACTCGAGCACCTGCCCCTTTGCCCTGTGCCCCAAAAGTGCCTTTAACAAAAATATATGAAAATGAATGAATTATTATTTCTCACAGGCTTTTTCCATTTTCTTATCAATCAGAAATTATAATGTGGAAAATGGTGTTGCACCCTACCTGATAGTTGCCAAATACCATACCATACCATATACCAAGGCTTTTATCCCCTTACCAGGGAGGTAGCCAAAAAGGACAAGGCATAAAATCATTCCCACCCATTCCATCCCAGAAAACACTCCACACCCCTCCACCCTCCCTCCCATCTTAGCACCTCCTAGATGACGGGTCATCACTGCACCCTGTCCACTGCCCTGTGTCAGAAGCAGTGTCGCAGGACACAGCACATCCACAGCAAGGCCGCTTCATTAAATCGGCGACCCCCCCTCTCCGTCCCCCCATATAAAGGAGAGGACGGGGAGAAATCCCTTCGGGCTGCGTCAAAATTTTTGCTCACACACACTACCTCACCCCCCATTTCCCCAAATACGAATAATACAAAAGAGTGAAGTGCCCAATTCCCTGCCCAAAGCACCTGCCCCTTGCAATGTCTGTACATGTTACTGCTTTAGGACGTTCTCACCGTCGCACAAATGCTAAACGTCATAGATGACAAGGTATGTATAGCAGATTACTAACTCTAATTTTTAGTGTATAAGTCTGCAATAGTCTAGAAAAATGAAAATGTTCACATGAGAATGTTGAAGCTAAATCACAAGTTAGCTTGACATCAGTAGAGGGAAAACAGTGAGCATGGGTGATCCCCCTGTAGACCGTTTAGCAACGAAGAAACGGCAGCTTACTATGTTTTCCCCCCGTGGTTTACGGGGCTGGAAACCCGGTCGGACCTCAACCTTGCCATTGGTCCGGAAATTTTTCTACATGAACGTAGGAAACGCTGTCCACGGTAGGCCATTACTCGGAAGTATGTATCACACACACAGTGATGCTCAAGTCATCTCAGGTCCTGAGGTGAGCAGCGGCTGGGGGCCATTACTCAGAGTGGTTGCCCTTCCTAACCTTCGCGTCGCGGCAAGAATTCGAACAAACGCCGAACTCACGCTGTACCAACCGAGACCAACCGAGACCAACTCACGCTGTACCAACCGAGACACGGCGGATCTCCATTGGAATTAAAAATGGTTAACTCACTATACTGTATATAGAAGATTATCTCCCAAAGAGATGTAGGGGACCATACTCATGTCAACCCTTGTGTCTTCTGTTCTGGCTAACGCAGATTAGATAAGATTAAGTTCGGGGTCAAAGGAGCCTTGGTTAACCCCAAAAGGCCCTGCATCATCACCAGGCGTGTGTATATACATATATACATACAGAAGAGTATAATTTCTCCCAATTTCTCTAAAGGTTCTGAGTTTATCCTCTGTTAATCAAAATTTGCCCATGAATCTCTTGTAGTCCATTCCTTTCCGACGGAGTCTCGGATTCTGTTCGTGCCTCCGGGAACTCAACCAACTGCACCACGAGTTGTGTGAGTGCGCGTGTGCGTGTGTGAGTGTAGGTGCTTGTCTTCATGCGCCCGCGCACTTGTGTTTGTGTGTATTTACCTAGTTGTATTTTACGGGAAGGGGAGCTATGCTCGTGGTGTCCCGTCTTCATATCTCATTTTATCTAGACTGTTTTTAAATTCGTGTATCGTTTTTGCACACAGCACGTTTTCATTTAACTTGTTCCAAACGTCTATTACCCTGTGGGGGAAGCTGTTCTTTTTCAGGTCTCTTCTATAACTGTCTTTTTTATTTTCTTTCCGTGTCCTCTTGTATCTATTATCCCATTTTATTAGATCCTCTCTATCAATAGTTTATATTGTGTGTGTGTGTGTGTGTGTGTGTGTGTGTGTGTGTGTGTGTGTGTGTGTGTGTGTGTGTGTGTGTGTGTGTGTGTGTGTGTGTGCAATCATGTAAATGGACACTTGTTCCGTGACTGCTGTGGTTTTCTCTCTCTCTCTCTCTCTCTCTCTCTCTCTCTATCTCTCTCTCTCTCTCTCTCACACACACACATATAGATCCGTCAATGTGTAATTATAGAGTGGGATCCATCCAGAATCTCTTTACCTGTATATCTACGCCAACCCTGCAAGCTCATTTCAGCGCGTCTGTCACGCATGCTTTGAATAAATAAGTGCCAAGAATCGTTTTCGGTTATCCCCGTTTCCATCTCCTCCCACATGATGTAATTCTTATCAATCAATTGCCAGAAACATGCCATATGATTTGTCGCCGTTCTAAACATTTCAGAGCTGATTTGGAAGGGGCGGGGTAAGGTTTGAACATTTATGGAGAATATTTTAATCACCTAAGATTTGCGAATGGCATTATTCTCATTTCAGAAGCAGCAGAAGACTTGCAAGACTTTGTGATCTCAACGAGAAAGGATTCAAAGTGGATTTAAAGACGAATAAAAGTATATCTAAGGTAATGGTAAATTCTGTATCTATCTGAAGTACAAAGTTCACAGCGCATAATTCCATCTATGATTTACAGATGTGAAGCTCAGAAATTGATGAAGACGATCGAGACATATGAAAGGAGAAATCAGTGCTGGGAATAACCCTGCAAGACGTGAAGAGGGCTTGTTGGGTACGAGCAGACTGGAGTGAAGGATACTGTGGAGCTGGTAAAAGAAAGGCAATGGAACTGGGCAGAGAAGCTAACCAGAAAGGGAGATGGGAGATGGAGCAAATGTGTTGCTGACTGGACGCCGCGAGATGGGAAGAATGGAAGAGGTAGACCAGACAGAAGGTAGAAAGACGAAATGGAGAAGTTTGTAGGACTGATGTGATAAAGGTTTGCGCAGTCATGCAACTCACGAAAGAAGTTGGGAGAGGACACAGTTCAGTAGTTGATTCGGAATGGATGATTGAGTAATTGATCGACTGATTGTACCTTCAAACCCAGTGATAATTGAGGATGGCAGTGTCCATGAGTTGTCAAGTTGCTACCGATAGGAATGGGCAGTTTATTGACGTAATATCACGAGGAGAAAAAAGAGAATCACGAAGCAACATCGGCAACCAGGTCGATCTTTACGTAAGGAATGGATTTCCTAAGGAAGACTAAACCCGGGGTTTATACAGAAAAGGGACTTTTTTTTTATCGGTTGCAAGGTCAGGAGGGACACATTCTCTCTCTCTCTCCCTCTATCTCTCTCTCTCTTGGTGAATGTATAAGTAGCTTATTACTACTGTACATGAGGAAAATCACAGAATGCCTGATCCGTCTTACATTAAGATATGCAGCGATGATATGATATCTGAACAAAATGAAGGATATAAACAAGATTAGGAGAATAAAATTTCCCCGATATCATTGATATCTTTCACTTCGGACGGAGACCTTAACACTGCGCATGCGCACTTGTGCGTGACTCATGACGTTTTTTTCAAGTGGTACGATTTTTGTATCTTACCTTGTAAAAAACAAAAAATTCAGATCTGGTATGGCCAGAAGAAACAGTTGTGAAGAAGATGGCTGGAATGAATAAAGTGCTTCTTCAGAATGTTCGACAGGCATGGGAAGAATAAAGAATCAAGGAGTCATAGTCACATGCCTAGGATGCCAATTAGACAAAGTAAGTACACTTAATGGAAATATAACAACTAGAAATAAAAAAAACCTTAAACGAATGAAATGTGACAGAAATGTAAATTGATGAAAACTATAATAAAGCCAGTTCCATTAAAATAATAATCAAGTGATTATGGAGGAGAAGGGAAATGTGTGTAAGGTCACATCATTACCCATTGATCTGGCCACATATGAGGTTTGAGATCTCAACCGGGAGGGTAGTAGCTGTTGATCACGAGTCCGACACGTGATCCAAGCCCGTGATGAATCACACTGACGCACGCATGAACATTGCACAGGCACACATGCATGATCGTACGCTTGCACACACACACACACACACACACACACACACACACACAGATGATGCGAAACTATTGAAGAGAGTAGGCAAAGAAGATTGCAAATCTTTTTAAGAAGACCTGGACAAAGTCTGGAAATGGAGCATAAAGAACGAAGTGAATTTCAACATTAAGAAATGTAGTACAATGGAATTTGGAAAAAGTGAAAATAGAATATCCGGTCAATACAAAATTGGAACAAAAGAAGTTACAAAAGTAAACTCAGAAAGAGATCTAGTAGTAATTATCTCAAACACGTCACCAGACATATATGTAAACAAAATTAAGAAACCTACAATTTAATAAGATCAATGAAAGTGGCCTTTGACTACATGGACGAGGAAATGGTAAAGAGAATACTAGTTACACTGATAAGACCAAAATTAGAATATGCAGCGTCACTATGGACACCCAGTACAATAAAAAACATAAAGAAACTAGAAAGAATTCAAAGAGCATTGACAAAGATGACACCAACACTTAGCAAGTTGACATACGAACATCGATTGGGCAAACTAAACTTACTAACTCTGGAGCAAAGAAGAGAAAAAGGCGATTTGATAACCATCTACAGAATTATGAAAGGGATGGAAATCCTTGATAGGGATGATCTACTTAAATGGGACAGAAGAAATACAAGAGGACACGAGAAGAAACTTAAGAAGGACAGTTACAGAGGAGATTTGAAAAAGAGCAGCTTTCTACACAGAGTTATAGATACATGGAATAAATTGAAAAAGAAAACAGTGAGTGCTAAAACTATACATGATTTTAAGAACGAACTGGATGCGGAAAGATACAATTGAGGATTACTACGAGCATAGCTCTTCTCTCGCAAAATACAACTAGGTAAATACACACACACACACACACACACACACTTCAGCGAATGGACGGCTTGGATGACGTTCTGAAGAAAACTGAAGTCTGTGGATCCCAACGCAAAGAGAAGTGCCTAGTGTTTTTACAGGGTGGGGGGGAAATTGCTCGTGGAGTAGTGGGAAAGTAGGGAAAGAGGAAAAGGAGAGGGATTACTGAGGGAAATGGAAGGAAATGAGGAGGGAGTAGACTTGGCCCAGCCAGACAAGCGAAAGGTAAACAAAAGACTGAGCGATGATGAAATGTCTAATAAGAATGTAAAGATTAGAAGTATAGAGAGGAGCAATACAGTAGAAAGTGACGAGAATATGTTCCAGGGATTTAAAGAGGGTGGGGGGGACACAACCCCCCCCCCGACTGATAAGACTAGAGGAGAGAGTTGATAAGGTGATCGAGGACTTGGAAAGTAGGTTAGGTAATGTTGACTCCATTTTCCAGAGAATTGAAAGGTTGGAACAACTAGAGAAGGCAAACAGAAACTTAACTGATGAAATAGAGGACCTAAAAAGACAGTTAAGAAATGTAAAGGAGGAGAATGAGAAATTGAAGAAGAATAGTAATGAAAACAGAGAGACAATAGCTAAAGAAGCTAAAAATTGGAGAACAACCCAAGAAGGGAATAAGGTTTCATTCACTGACATAGTCAAACAGCAATTGAAAGAACATAATGAAGACTCAGTTATTAAAGTGATGAGACAGAAGGAGAATATAGTAAGAGAATTAGCTGACAAAAAGAAATGTATAATCATATTAGGAATGGAAGAGAAACATAACCCAGATAGAACCGCAAGAATCAAGGAGGAAAATGAAAGAGTAAGCAGTTTATCAAAATTAGTCCAGGAAGATGAACCAGAAATTATAAAGGAAATTGAGGAAAAATTCAGACTCGGAAAATATAGTACAGATAAGACCAGACCAATTAAGATTAAATTCAGGTCACAAACAACGGCAGAGAAAATTCTATCCAAAACAGGGAAACTAGCAACAAATGATCAATATAAAAAGGTATGGATAAAAAGAGAAATGAATAAGGAGGAAAGAGAGGCAGAAAAGCAGAAAAGACTTGAAGCTAAGGCAAAAAACAAGGAAAGAACGGAGTCAGAGAAAGAGAGATTCTATTGGAGAGTAGTGAACATGAAAATAAAGCAGTTCGACATACAAAAGAAAAACATAAGGGAAACAGAGAACACAATGGAAGTGGCAGAAAACTAAGAGCGTATTACACAAATATAGATGGATTGATAACAGGATTGAATGAACTGAATGATTATTTGAAAGAAAAAGAACCGGACATAATGGGAATTGTAGAAACAAAATTAAAAGGCCCACTACCACCCAATAGTGTAGGACATGATGCATACAATTATTGGATTAGAAACAGAGAGAAAAAACAAGGGGGTGGAGTTATGTTCCTGACTAAGAAGGATATAAACGTGAAAGGTGTCATATATGGAAAGAATACAGTAGAGATGATTATGATAGAAGTGGAAGACCGAGATAAGAAGAGCAGAAAATTTGTGATCAATTATGTGCCTCCGAAAACAGCCTCATGGGAGGAGAGTGAACATAAAAGTATGTTAGAGGACACAAAGATAGCATTAACTAAAATAATGGAAGACGGAGGAAGAATAGTTATGATGGGCGACTTTAATTGCAAAGAAATCTGCTGGGAAGAAATGACAGTAAAGAGTGGTGATGACTCATGGGGAAATGCTCTACTTGAGATGATTACTGACCATTCAATGACACAATGGATACAAGAGAACACTAGGTATAGAAATGAAGAAGAACCATCGAGACTAGACTTAATAATTACATCTGAACCTAGAATAGTGGACAAGATTGAATATAAAACACCAATAGGCAAATGTGACCACATATTGATTGAACTGGAACTTAATGAAGAAAAATATATGAAAAGAAATGAACAATATAGAAAAGGAAGAATGATGTATGAAAAAACAAACTTTGATAAAATAAGAGAATTCTTCCAACAAGAAAACTGGGAAGAAATATACAAAGAAGAAACATCAGTGGAAGAGAAATGGAATATTTTGACAAAAATTTACAAAAAAGGAGTGGAAAAGTATGTCCCAAGACAAAAACAAGAAAAAGAATATGTAAAATGCTGGTACAACAAAAGTTGTAGGGAGTTAAAAGACAAAAGAGACAAAGCCTGGACCAGATGGAAAAAAGACAGAAGACCTGAAAAATGGAAAATATATACTGGTTATAGAAATGAATATGTACAAAAGTGCAGAGAGGAAAAAAGAAAATATGAAAAAGATGTTATAGAAAAGTGTAAAGATCAACCAAAACTATTCTACAGATTTATAAACAATAAACTGAAAAACAAACAAGACTTGGAGAAATTAAGACAAGGAGGAGTTGAATACACTGAGGAAATGGAAATGGCAGAAATTATGAACAAACATTTTAAATCAGTGTTTACAAGGGAAAATATACAACCTGAAGAGATTGAGTGGAAAGAAAAAGTCCCCCCTATGGAAGAAATAGAAGTAACAAAGAATGAAATATCGACACACTTGGGTAATTTTGATGTCAGAAAATCGCATGGGCCAGATGAAATAGCAAACTGGATTCTGAAAGAATGCAGGAATGAACTGGCAGACAAAATACATAGCATAATAAGCAGTTCCTTAAAAGAAGGAAAAGTTCCAGAAGATTGGAAAAAGGCAAATATAGTACCTATATATAAAGGAGGAAATAAAGAAGAACCTACCAACTATAGACCAGTCTCTCTAACAAGTACAATAGCAAAAATTTGTGAAAGAATTGTCAAAAGTAGATGGGTAAAATACTTGGAAAAAAACAACGTACTAAATCCAAGGCAATTTGGATTCAGACAAGGACGATCATGCGTCACCAATTTAATATGTTTCTATTCAAGGCTAATAGATATAATACAAGAAAGAGATGGATGGGCTGATTGTGCATTTCTAGACCTAAAAAAAGCTTTTGACAAAGTACCACATAAGAAGGTGCTTAAGAAATTAGAATATGAAGGAGGAATACAAGGTAAATTACTAAATTGGATGGAAGACTTTTTGCAAGAAAGAAAAATGAGAGTAGTGATAAGAGACCAGCACTCAAAATGGAATGAAGTAATAAGCGGTGTCCCGCAGGGAACAGTTCTGGCCCCAATAATGTTTGCTATATATATTAATGATATGGATGAAGGAATTGAAAGCTATATGAGCTTCTTTGCAGATGATGCAAAACTACTGAAAAGAGTGAAAACTGAAGAAGATTGTGAATCACTACAGAGAGATCTAAATAAAGTACAAGAATGGAGTAGGAAGTGGGAGATGGAGTTCAATACAAAAAAGTGTAGTATAATGGAATTTGGAAAAAGCAAAAACAGAATAACAGGATCATATAAATTGGGAGAAGAAGGAATAAAAAAAGTAGAAAATGAGAAGGACCTGGGAGTCATTGTTATGAATAATATGTCACCTGAGAAACATATAAATAAGATTTTTGGAGAAACTTATAATTTAATAAGAACAATCAAAGTGGCATTTACATACCTGGATGAAGAAATGGTGAGGAAAATCCTAATCACCCTGATAAGACCAAGATTGGAATATGCAGCAACGATATGGTCACCAAGTACAAAAAAATGTATAAAAAAACTTGAAAGAATACAAAGAGCAATTACAAAATTGGCACCAACACTCTCAAAACTATCATATGAAGAGAGACTACAAAAACTTAAACTACAGACACTAGAGCAAAGAAGAGAGAGAGGAGATTTGATAGCTATTTACAGAATCATGAAAGGCATAGAAATTACTGATAGAGAGAATCTGATAAAATGGGATGACAGAAATACAAGAGGACACGGAAAGAAAATAAAAAAAGACAGCTATAGAAGAGATTTGAAAAAGAACAGCTTTCCTCACAGAGTAATAGACAGTTGGAACAAGTTAGATGAGAAAGTGGTGTGTGCAAAAACAATACATGAATTTAAAAATAGTTTAGATAAAATGAGATATGAAGACGGGACCCCACGAGCATAGCTCCCCTTCCCGTAAAATACAACTAGGTACAACTAGGTAAATACACACACACACACACATTTTTCTTCTTTTTATAATTATTATCATCATTGTCATTATTATTATCATTATCATTATTATCATATCTTTTCAACTGTAATCTTCTGCATTCTAGCCAGGAGTTCGGCTGGGCGTCCGAAGAAAGAAAACGGTGATCGCGCGATTCCATGAATTAATTAGTCAATCAATTGATTAATTAATTAGGCAGCCAGATTCTTGGCATAATCAAATATGCAATGGCCTAAAATACACAGAAGAAAAAACATAGTGAGAATGATTTACTAAAATGAGAGAGTAACGCCATGAAATGTCGGAATCTTCCATCCTAACACCACAACAATGTCGACAAAAATCGACATAATCTGATCGAAATAATTTTGAAGCGATTTCGGATCAAATGTTTAGTAAGATGACTGTAATCGTCTGGCCTGGATAAAATCCTTTATTCCAAAGATGCAAAAAGGTTTAGAATAGAAAATGTTGTGACTTCTTATGACTTTTGGTATAACGATTAGATACCTTTTATGGTTTCTAAATGTACATTTTTTTTATCATTTTTAAAAAAGAAAATAAAAAAAGAGAAGGGATTCTAAAAGAAAAATTACGAATAAATAACCAGCCAAGATAATTTTCCCATTAAATTCTTACAAGTGATAGTAAGAACAAGTAATATGCACCTCTATGACATAATAGCAAATACTATTACGTTTTTTCATGATATCATGACCTTGAAGACAATGTGAACACGTTGCTATCCCCCAGTGTCGGTTGGGAATGTAACCCGGGAATATTTAGTCATGAGGAGGGATCCAACAAGCCACAAAGGAAAATATTAATAGTATGAGTAAAATAATAGATAAATAAATTAATAAATACCAAAAGGGGTGAGGGGATTTGGCGTGAATCGGGGTCCTGCCTGTCTTTGACCAGGAAAAGATAATTGTACTAGTATCTCCCTGACGGTGTACACTAATGTTTCCTTCACGCAAATGTTTTACAAATAAACAAACAATTTTATTTGTTATTTAAAATTGGCGCGATAACGTGACGACCAGATGTTTCTTCGAATTTCGAATAGTTTTTCATATTTTTCTTGTTTCATCCACTAACTGACTACGCGGTGGCTGAGTGGGATTCAAATTAATCCTCAATTAAATCTACGTTCCGATAACCAGAACGCGGTTAACCCCCTCGTGTAGGTTGAGGTTTTAATTTAAATTCAGGTTGCCGCCAAATTATTTTATTCGTCTCCGTGGCAGACCCCCTCCCAACCGAATAAAATCACCTGACGGCACTAGAACCAAAATATCTTAAGAACAATCTTCACATGTGTCAGTTAATTATTGTAGTGAGACTGTAAGTGGGCAGGTGGAGGAGGGGGAGAGGGAGGAAGTGAAGTAGGAGGAGGGGGAAGGAGGAGGAGGGGAGAGGAGGGGAGGAGGAGGGGAGAGAAGGAGGAGGAGGGGAGGAGGAAATAGAGATTAATTGATGGGCGTACTGAATGAAACATTCCCTATGGCCAAGAACGAATACAAAACGACACCATTTTGCATCAAAGGCTGAGGACCGGAGGGGGGGGAGGGGGGAAGGGGGAGATGAGGGGGCAAGCATTTCGGGGACTCTTGTGGCTGGTCGAAAAAGAAAGAAAAATAAAACTCAGACTGGGCGAATAACTTTTGTTCATTATGATGCGTTTCATTGGAGATAAACGACCTCGGAGGCACGAGAGAAAGAAAAATGAATCATTAAGGAACTACATATTTCTTTGTGGAAAGGCGACGCATTCGCTTTTGCTTTGGTAACGCCTTCCATTTGTCGGTCGTTGGCTGCACTTGACTATTTAAATATATATCTATATATATATATCTATATATATATATATATATATATATATATATATATATATATATATATATATATATATATACACACACACACACACACACACACACACACACACACACACACACACACACACACACACACACACACACATATATATATATATATATATATATATATATATATACGTATATATATATGTGTGTGTGTGTGTGTGTTCAAATTCGTTCAATCCGATGGGACCTGTCCCAGAGAACATCGGTATAATATATAATTGAATCCTTTTGCTTACTATGTATAACCCTGAGGGCGAACCCCGGACAGGGTTCGAAACGTCGGTAATACATTCTGTTACTCTGAGTCCAGTGTTTCGAAATTTTCCGATAATATATATATATATATACACTTCATTGGAAGTGATGGCTAATTGTGCATTTATTATTTTTTAAATGTATTTTCCATATGTCTTACTATGGACATATATTCTTTTGAAAGGAGGTTTATGACTTCATTGTAGGTGGCCATGTTTGTTATATTGCGATTTCGGGTTCAAGACCCTTCTTCAGTAGCTCTCAGGAACATTCTCTTTGCCCAGGATAAGAATTATTCCAGTGTTATGTTTAATAATTCTTATCCTGACCAGATATATGATCCTAAGAGCTCCTGAAGAAGGGTCTTGAACCCGAAATCGCGATATAGCAAACCTGACCACCTACAGTGAAGTCATAAGACTCCTTTCAAAGGATCATAAGTCCATAGTAAGACATATGGAAAATACATTTAAAAGATAATAAATGTACAGTTAGCCATCACTTTCAATGAAGTATGTATAAGAGAAAATCTCCTGCCCGTTTTAGTATCTATCTATCTATCTATCTATCTATCTATCTATATATATATATATATATATATATATGTATATATATATGTATATACATACATATACCAAGGCTTTTTCCCCCTTACAAGGGAGGTAGCCAAAAAGGGAAAGGCATAAAATCATTTCCACCCATTCCATCCCTGAATACACTCCACACCCCTCCACCCTCCCTCTTATCTTAGCACCTACTGGATGACGGGTCATCCCTGCACCTTGTCCACTGCCCTGGGTCAGAAGCAGTGTCGCAAGACACAGCACATCCACAGCAAGGCCGCTTCATTAAATCGGCGACCCCCCTCTCCTTCCCCCCATTGCATAAAAGGAGAAGACGGGGAGAAATCCCTTCGGGCTGCGTCAAATTTTGCTCACACATACTACCTCACCCCCCATCCCCCCGCTCATTCCACCTCATGTAATCACAACATCATCCATATACAACCATTCTCCATTCACCCCTGTCTTCTGTCCTCTCTCGTCCTTCCTCAACAGACATTCCCCTCCTCTTCCCCAAAGCCCCCTTCACCCCATCCATCCACCTCATCCTAGGACGTCCCCTCATGTTCACTTACTCCACATCTGCCTTCCATACCTCTTTTACTAGTCTTTCTTCACTCATTCTTTCCATGTGTCCAAACCATCCTAATATTCTTTCATCAACCCTATCTCCCAGCTCCTTTTCCACCCCTATTCTCCTCCTCACCTCCTCATTTCTCACTCTATCTAGCCTAGTAACCCCCATCACACTTCTCAGACACCTCATCTCAAACACATTCAAACTCCTTCTCTCTTCTTCTCTTATGTTCCATGTTTCTGCCCCATACTGTGCTGTTGGGACAATCACTCCTGCATACAGTCTCCTCTTCGCATCCATTCTCAAATGTCTATTCCTCATTACACTCTTTAATCCACCAAGGCATTTACTCACTTCTTTCAATCTACATTCTACCTCCACCTTCACTCCACCTTTTCCTGCCACATTTGCACCCAAGTATCTAAAACTATCCACTTCCTCCAGTCACTCTCCCTTAATGCTCACTTCCAGTCTACTGCCACTTTCACCCTTTGTACATCTCATCACCTTACTTTTACCCACATTTATCTTTAGCTTTCTTCTATCACACACTCTCCCAAACTCTGCCACCAGCTTCCTCAATCCCTCCTCCGATCCTGCCACAAGCGCATTGTCGTCCGCAAACAACAGCTGGCTCACCTCCCACTTTTCTCCATTTTCTTTAACCATCTCCAATCCCTTACCCACTACCCTTGCATTTACCTCTCGCACTACCCCATCCATGTATAAGTTGAACAGCCAGGGTGACATAACGCATCCTTGACGAAGTCCCACCTTTACCTCGAACCACTCACTCTCTCCATTTCCAATCCTGACACAAACTCTACTACTCTCATAAAAACTCTTGACAGCTCCCAGAAGCTTTCCTCCTATCCCATATATCTGCATAACCTCCCACAGTGCCTTTCTGTCTACCCTATCATAAGCCTTTTCTAGATCCATAAAAACCCAAAAAACATCCTTCCCCTTTCCTATAGCTTTCTCACATATCTGTCTTACCACAAAGATCTGATCTACACAACCTCTACCTGTCCTAAATCCACACTGTTCCTCACCAATTACTCCCTCTGTTCCTCTCCTAATCCTCTCAATTAAGATCCTCCCATAAGCCTTCCCAACTACACTTAACAGGCTAATCCCTCTGAAACTACTACATTCACTCTTGTCCCCTTTTCCCTTGTAAAGAGGAACTATACAGGCACTCCTCCAGTCCTCTGGCACTCTACCCTCTCTCCAGAAAACATTAGATAACCTCACCAGCCAGTCCACCATCACTGTACCTCCTTTTTTTAGACATTCTGCATGGCATCCATCCAGACCAGGTGCCTTACCTGCTTTCATCATCTTAACAACTGCCTTCACTTCATCCTTCCTTATTTCTCCTCCATTCTCCTCACTCCTCACTCTCATTTTCTTCGCATTTCCCACTGCAGTGATCTTTCCCTCCCTATCCTCCTTCACATTTAGCAACTTCCTAAAATATTCTGCCCATCTTCCCCTTACTGCCTTCTCTTCCATTATCATCTCTCCATCTGCACCTTTTACCTTTTCTTCTCTACTTGATTCGCCTCCTCTTCCTCTCTTAATTTCTTTCCAAAACATCTTTTTATTACTTTCAAAAGTTTCTGTCATACTCTTACCCCATTTCACATCTGCTCTCCTCTTTGCCTCCTTTACCTTTTGCTTTACTTCTCTTTTCTTTTCTTTGTGCCTCTCATATGACTCCCTCGTGCTATTTTGTAACCAATCTGTGAATGCTCGCTTCTTCTCTTCTACAACCTTCTTTGTTTCCTCATCCCACCATTCACTACCCTTTCTTCTATTTCCCCCTGTCCTTCTTGTTCCACACACCATCCTTGCACATTTTATGACTCCCTCCTTGAACCATCCCCATTCCTCCTCCACACCCAGCTCTACTCTATCCTTCACTCCCTCCCACTCCTCCTTCAGCTTCTTTTCGTACTCCTTCTCCTTTTCCTTTTCATTCAAAGAGTTCACTCTAAGAACCTCCCTACCTTTTGTCCCTTTCCTCTTTCTCCATCTATCCTCCACTCTCAACTTACCTTCCACCAAAAAATGATCTGATATTCCCCCACCCTCTCCCCTTAGCACATGTACATCCTTAACTCTTCCTATCATAATCCTATTTACCACTACATAATCCATTAGCGCTCTATCTACCACCCTTCCCTCCACCACCCTCTCCCATGTGTACTTATGTTTGACTTTCTTCCGAAACACTGTATTTGCTATTATCAACTCTCTTTCTAGACACATCTCCACCATCAACTCTCCACTACGATTCTTTCCTGGAACTCCACATTTCCCAACCACTCCATCGATTGGACCATTTCCTACCCTAGCATTAAGGTCTCCCAGTACTATTACATTGACATTTCTTCCTAAATCCTCTATGCACTCATTTAAATCTATCCAAAAGTCCTCCCTTTCTTCTACACTCTTCTCACTGCCAGGCCCATATGCACTTACAAAAACCCACATTTCCTTTCCCAGTTTCACCTTCATCCACTTAATCCTTGAGGAAACCTCCTTCCACTCCACTACACGTTTACCTATCTCTTCACTTACTAGAATAGCCACCCCTTCCCTCCCTCGCCCTCTCTTCACTCCTGAGAACCTCCCACTAACACTCCCAAACCTACACTCACCCTTCCCTTTCAACTTAGTTTCACTCAAAGCCAACACATCCATCTTTCTTCTCACAAACATACTACCTATCTCTTCCCTTTTACTCTCATCTGTACCACATCCACGCACATTAAAAAACCCAAATCTTAGGGTGCTGGTCGGAAAACTCCCAGACCCTATTATGCCTTTACTTTTTTGTTTAGGAATGTCCCCTGTGGGGCTACAAGGAGAAGGATGCCTAGTCCCAATCCCCGTCCCTTTATATATGTATATATATATATATATATATATATATATATATATATATATATATATATATATATATATATATATATATATATATATATATACATACATATTTGATTTGGATGATGGAGAACATAAACACAGGGGAAGGCACGGAACCCAAAACACTCTAACGTTTCGTTCGCGTAGAATTCTTCATAGTTCAAGGAACTACATATTTCTTTGTGGAAAAGCGACGCATTCGCTTTTGTTTTGGTAATGTCTTCCATCTGTCGGTCGTTGGTTGCACTTGACAATATATATATATATATATATATATATATATATATATATATATATATATAATTTATATATACATATATACATACACACACATACACACACATACACACACACACACACACACACACACACACACACACACACACACACACACACACACACACACACACATATATGTATATATATATATATATATATATATATATATATATATGTATGTGTGTGTGTGTGTGTGTGTGTGTGTGTGTGTGTGTGTTTGTATGTGTGTGTGCGTGTGTTTGTATGTGTGTGTGCGTGCGTGTGTGTGTGTATTTGTGTGTGTGTATGTATATATATCTATATATATATATGTGTATATATATATATATAATAGAGAGAAAGAGAGAGAGAGAGAGAGAGAGAGAGATAGAGATAGAGATGGATAGATAAAAGATAGTATAAAAGAGAAACAATTAATGTCTATGATTAGTAGAAATTAGTATATAGCTTTAATTTTTATGACTGAAGCTTAATCTCCACTCAAAAGATAATGCTGATGAATTTAATTTTTACTCTCTGCTACCTTCCTTTAATCTCCCCTTTATCATTTCTACAACTGCAACTCTTTAGGATATTTGTGAAGGAGTTCGACACATTTAAGATTATTTTATTCACAATGACGCCAAACGAGCTCAGAAAACTTCTAATTTGTAAATAGCTTTTTTCGAATTAAGCTTCAACTGCCGCATGGGAGGCAGGGAAGTAAATAAATTCACCTGGCGGCAGCCAGAGTGACAATAAAGAGTGCCACTGGGCACGGATGAGGCTGGGACAGGTGCCCCATTGCCAACGAGATTTGTGTATTTGTTTATTTATTTATTTATTTGCTTATTTATTTATATATTTTTTCATCTATTTATTTATTTATTTATTTATTTTTGTCGTGAGCAAATCATAGTGACAATGGCATTCCATACGGCTCTGTCGCATTGATTAGTTTGTGATTTACTGTGATTTATCTCAAGATCAAACCACCATGACGACATCCATTTGCAACCGTTTCCTTGCATTGCATCACGAATTTATCTGTGAATTTCTACCAGTCAGCTCGTTTCAGATTGGTTTTTCCAATCCCTTTATCAACTGTATTCTGGCTGCCGTTAAGCAATTTTATTGAGGCCATGGAAAAGTCCTTGGGTTTGAAACTTTCTCAAACAATCCCTTTCTTTGTTACGTTA
>NC_134787.1:49203803-49208803 GCF_046742065.1 Oratosquilla oratoria
AATCATTGCGCTTATTCGCCTTTGTGTCACATCAAATGTTTTTTCCTTTCAGAATTCTTTTTTAGACAAAAATTTGGTTGTAGCATGGGTTCAAATCTCTCTCCTGTACTGGCCAATCTGTATATGGAATACTTTGAGTCTGTTCTTCTGCCAACCATTAAACCCGTAGACAAGGTTTGGTTTAGGTACGTAGATGACATTTTCACTCTTTGGGATGAAAATTGGGGTTCATTTGATAACTTCTTTGCTAATCTAAATTCGTTAGCCTCCAACATTAAGTTTAAAGTTGAATGGGAAGAACAAGGTAAGCTACCCTTTTTAGATGTTCTCATTGTTCGTGACGGGGACAAGCTTGCTTTTACCGTCTATAAAAAAGAAACCCATTCTGGTAGTTATCTTCTTTTTTTCAGCAGTCACCCAGACAAAGTAAAAAGTAGCGTCGCCTCAGGATTATTTCTTCGAGCTCTTAGAATTTGCAGCCTCCAGTTTCTTGAAGGAGAATTAAACATTATAAAATCTCAACTTAGTAATTTAACTTACCTGGATTGGTTCTTTGTCAAAGCTCACCCCCATTTCCTCTAATTTTTCATTGGACAAGAGCTCTTTAATCGTTCCACTTTTCTGAATCATTTATTCCTTCGACCAAGTTTCTTCCCAAAAGCCAAATTATATTTAATTAATTATTACCCTAACACCATTAATAAAAAGGTGGTAAATGTCCACCAAAGGTTAAAAGAAGAGCATAGTCAAGGGGTATATTCGATTCCATGTAAAGGTTGTGACTTAGTTTACATCGGACAGACTGGAAGGGATTTGAACACTAGGATGATTGAACATAAACGTTCCATTAAATATGGACAAGAAAGCTCAGCTGTGTTCCAACATGTCAAGCAATTTAAATATTGTTTAGATTGGGACAAAGCTGAGCTTATTTATAAATCCAGATGTGAGTTCAGGAGAAAAATGGTAGAATCTACTATTATTGAATACCAGCCCAATATGAATATTTCAAAGGGGCAATGGTCCCCGGATATAATTTCAGGACTTTTTATCACCAACCTATTAAAAACACATTTGCCTCCTGACCTCACATAGGGAGTGAGCCGAGGGTAGAGACCTCTTCCCATGTTCCCCTTTCTCATGTCAAGGGTGCTACTTAAGTAGCACGCTCTCTCTTAATTGTATCTACTGAAGAGGATTGCAGTTTGCAATCGAAATATATAGATTCCCCGTCTCCAGTCTTTTCTACTCCAACAGTGGTTTTAACGTGATTGACAAATGTGTGATTACATTTTTCACCTGTAATATACATACATATATATATATATATATATAGTTATATGTATATATGGATATATATATATATATATATATATATATATATATATATATATATATATATCCTGCGTGGTGCAGTGGGTAATGTTCATTTTTCGGAAAGCGGAAGGTGTGTGTTAGATCCCTGGTTAGTGCAAAGCACTTTCATGGCTTTCGAACCCTTCTCCACGACGGCGGTCATCAGGTAGGTCAGTGTCGCAGACATATGCTAGCACCTAATAAGTATTGTCAAGATGATTACACTTAGACTACATTCACAACCACAGCCATTCTGACATAAAAAAAAAAAAAAACACTTATCACCGTACATACAGCCTTACCAAGCCGGATTAAGTTACCGTGGTGAGGTACAGAGGCTGTAGTATCCATCAGGTGAAATGTCGATCCTGCAGTGGACCATTAAGGTTGAACTACAGCTACAACTAATACTACACATACACGCTCAATATATATATATATATATATATATATATATATATATATATATATATATATATATATATATCCACATTATTTATATGCGCAATTATTTCTTGGAACTTGTGCATTAATATTTTGTCAGTGAATTTTCAAAATTATCACACCTAAGTTACAGTCTTCCTTTCCATCCTGATATCCATACATCATTTCAGGCAATCGATAATAAACTAGAGATTAACCCCTTGCATTGTGCATGACAATCTCTTATCCTATGCTTACTGCCAGGATTTGTTTGATTCACTTCTGTGGTCCCTCCGTTGTAGCGAAGAGATACGCATCAATTTACACGCAACAGTAGTTTCGCTCATGCCCTTTCTTTGTGCACAGCAAAAATTAAAAATCTCATTAGCGTTCGCACCTGACGCAAACTGGTGCAATAATTCTGCTTTCTGGAGATTGTGGTCAGTGCATTTTCGCGTGAAAGGATTCGATTTATTGAAAAAGTGATTGATAATGCGAAGGAAGATATATTGCGTGCTCAGTAACAAGATGCGCATGGTTCGCCCACTCAGACTCTGAAAAGGCAACACAAGCTTCCTATCCTGAGATTTTCGCGCTTATTGCATGAGAGAGAGAGAGAGAGAGAGAGAGAGAGAGAGAGAGAGAGAGAGAGAGAGAGAGAGAGAGAGAGAGAGAGAGAGAGAGAGAGAGAGATTCACTTATACATATATATACTTTGCAAAGGTATCGAAGAGATGTCATTAATATAAATTAGATAGACTCCGATACCGGGGAGGAGATACTGAAATCAATAAAATCGCCTGGAAAGTATAAAGAACTATTTGTCAGCCTTTTTTATTGTCGCTATTTTGGGCAAATGACATAAGCATAGGGTTATTCAGCTGTGGGAGAGAAAAAAAAGTGAAACCGATCTTCCCGTCCTCACATAAACAAAGTTGAAGACAAATGGGACTTTTTTTGTCATCCATTTATATTCTTTTGTATTTCTTTGTCAAGGGCCGAGTACGTCGATCTTCCCCTCGAGCGAGTTCGGGGTGTTCATGACGACTTCGAGATGGCGGCGAGACTCAAACGGAGGGGAAGTAAAAACAAGATGGCGTAAAAAAAAAAAAAAAGTCGAAAGAAAACGTACCTGCAACTTACTCGACATTTTCTTGCTGACTTGTTTTTGCTTTCGTGCCCCTCTAGTTTGTTATCGATCACACACACACACACAAAAAGACATTCCAAACCTCAGCGCACGCATTCAAACGAATGACACGGTGACGATAACCGCTTTCTCGAGTCTCGTTGATTCGAGAGCCGCAGCCCACTAACCAAAACGGCAACGGTCCTCAGGCTCCTCACTGAGAAGAAACTTTGGACCGTTGTCTTTGCTTTATTGTCGTGGATCTATTTCTATGCCACCGAATAGCAGGAGGAGGAGGGCGAGAAGGACGAGGAAACGAAAGAGGAAGAGGAGGAAAAGCATGAAGAGGAGAAGGAAGAGCATGAGAGGGAGGACGGCAAGGAGGAAGAAGAGGAGGAAAAATATGAAGTGAAGGAATAGGACGAGGAAGAAGAGGAGCAGAAGGAGAAAGAGGATAAAAAAGAGGAGCAAGGGAAAGGAGGAGGAGCATTGAAGAAAGAGCAGAGGGAAAGAAGAAGAGGAGGACCAGAAGCAAGGGGAGAAGAAAAGGAGGAGAAGGAACAGGGAAAGAAGAGCAGAGAGGGTAGTAGGAAGGGAGATCGAATAGGAGAAAGAACAGGAAGAATAGGAATAAGAGGTGCAGGAGAAAGTGGAATAAGAGGTGGAGGAGATGATACCCTCCGAAGCCCACTTGTGGGTATTCGTCTCGGTTCCAGATACCACAAGAGGGATGAGAATGTGAAGCCTTAGCAAGATTTATGACGAAGCGCTCCGTGGTCATAAAGATTTGTTATGTATTGAAACTTATATTGCAGGTAACTATCAACGTAAATCATATAAATCCTCAAGAGATTTATTATAAGATACAATCGATGTGTTATAAATATCCCTTTCGATTAGTACTCTGTCGTTGGTCTAATGTAAACAGGGACGTTAATGGGAGAGATAAACATTGTCGACATTTTCTAACGAAAACATTACTACCGGTTGAGGTCTCCCTCTCAAAAACAATATTTCTGGAAGAGGAATTGATATGGTCATCAAAGCAAATGCACTACACAGGGATGAAATTGGCACCTTCCCCTCACCCCACCCACAGGTGAACTAAATTGACTGGAATTAGCGACACTGCAATTGTGGTATGCGACCATCAATCGGGAGCAGGCGATGACATGTCGCATGTTCCCACTACCTGTATCTTACACCGAACTCGGTCAAAGACGTCGCAACAATGAGAATATCTTGCAGTATACGAAGAAAGAGGAAAATAATATAATTGTCTTACAATTATATATATATATATATATATATATATATATATATATATATATATATATATATATATATATATAATATTACTACAGAGATTTGCAAAAGCGACATTTCCCCCCCAAAAAAAAAATCCACAACTATCGTGGTATTTTGTGTGTTTTTATAGACAACACTCTGTATTTACTTTTTTTTCTCTCTCACGAAGGCCGTTACAAGAGCAACAGAGACTGACGGTGGTGCTTCGTTTTGAGGAGGACTTGGTGCCGAAGGGAGGCGTGAGTCCTGTGTCAGCGCTGCAGGGTCTACTGCAGGAGAAAAACGGGAGGTGGACCTGCAACGCCATTGTGCTCTATGCCCCTTCAAGGAACCAGGCCGATCAGATCGCCAGGTGAGGTCAGGGCTGTAATCTGATCCACTGACCCCTGCCGACCCTAAACCCTGATCAACCAACCCTGTAGTCGGACCTGCTGACCCGTGATCTCAAATGCTGATTCTATGATCCACTCTGTTGATCTTATCATTCATCTTGCTGACTTATAACTCAACCTTTCGTCTCCTTAAGTCGAGTGCTGACCTTATAATATAACCTGTTTACACTGAACTTCGACTACGCTCCAATCTGCGGACCTCCATATCTCGATCTTCTGATTTCATAATTTGACCTGCTTCTCCCAAATATCCACTTCTGGGCCATAACTCGAACTATGGTCCCCAAAATCACTGGTCTATTATTCTGTTTAATCCGAAAGGACAACTTTGGATATTTTGCTCTGGTTTGTGTCAAGAGATTTAATTAATTTGAGAGGAAATCCACAGACTT
>NC_134787.1:49218803-49301303 GCF_046742065.1 Oratosquilla oratoria
CCTCATACACATGAAGGGGGAAATCTGGATGGTTGAACTGGGTGCAGGGGGGAAATGACAGAAAAAAGTTTGGGAACCACTGCCTTAGAGCATGATTCGATCACGTTTCTCTTGGGGAAACTCCTTGACTTTGCTACGATTCTTACCCTAAACCAATCAATTTGATGGCTATTCAATGCTTTATGTTGAAGTAAAACATTGTTTTCTCGGGCAGATCTTACTCTATATCTATGTTTGTCCAATATATTCTTTTACAATCTGTGTAAGGAATTTTATACACTATTCCGTTGTTCTTAGGCTGGCTGTTTTTGATGAGAGTTCTTTTGATAGTGTGGTCATATTTAAATACTATTTTGACATTTAATTTCAGAAGTTTACAACAAGAAAATTTTCATGGAAATGAAGAACGAATGTCCTATGGTTATCGTGATTTTCTTGTTCTTCATTATAAGCTTTGTATAAACTTTCTTATCGGTATTGTGATATTAGTTAAGAATACGAAGGGGATACTCTAACTTTTCTCCTCCAATGTTCAAGATAATTCTTATTTCACCATAAAAAATTCTGGGTCTGAAATCCTGTAAGCTTTTATATACACGAAGAAAAAAAACAACAGATCTTTTGACATTGATGTGATGATTGAAGTAATAATGAACTTATGAAAGAATGTTAGAGGATTTTCTTTAATTTTTTATCAATACTCCATTTTCTCTGATTACTTCTACAAGCAAAAACGGTAAACTATTGTTATTTTCTACCTCATGAGCGAAATTAATGGAGGGGACCAGTGGATTTAGTTTAACAAGGATTTCTTTAATGGATAAGTTCTTGGGCCAGAAAGACAGAATACCGTTTACATATATGAACCAAATAACTTTTTCCTCTTTGATAGTAAATGAATATTTCTCAAGATATTGCATAATTTGTTCCACGGTGATGTGAAAGCCCTGCACATATATGTATATACAGTATATATATATATATATATATATATTTATATATATAATTATATATATATATATATATATATATATATATATATATATATATATATATATATATTAAACTTATGTTGCTAACGAGACGCTCTCTACTCCAGGTGCTTGAGTTCGATGAGCAACTGCGTCGGTTGCTCGAGGAGAACCACGCCTTCATCACGTGGAAATACTACAGCCGTTTCTTTATCGCCTCCCAATACACGAATGCCCTCGGGTACACCCCAATCTACACGGCTCGCCAAGAGTACTTCAACTACGGCGGCTACGGTTGGGGTTTCAGGTGAGGCAGGTGGTGGTAACAATAGGAAAGTGTCCGGGGGAAGGCTTCCACGGAAGGGAAGTCTTCACGAGAAGCGCTTATGGGGATGGGGAAGATCCTAAGGAGGAGTATTTAGGCGAGGGAAGGAAGAAGGATGGGATGACGAGTAGAAATACTGTAGGTGGAGGGAGAAAGAGAACACCAACATCACGATTGCATTCCAAAGAGGGGTTACTTTGACTGAATCTTCCTCTTCTTCCCCCACTTCCAGGAAGGGTGCTCCCTTCAGAAAACAGATAGACAGACAGAAACAGCATCTGATAGAAACAGGTCACATTACCTTCTGGCTGGACGACCTCATCAACACCAGCGCCCGGCGGGAGAGACTACAGAGGGAGAAGGAAAACAAAGGCACCAGTTCCGAGGGAGCTACCATCAGATTGGTAAGTCCCGTCTTCAGTGCTGCCAAACTTTTACGTGCAGTGATGTCCCTCTCACTAAAGTAGAATAGTATGGTGTTAACCAGAATAAACAACCTAAAGTGTGTCGCCATGACGACAAGATTAAGTTGTGGTCTTGGTCAAGTTCTGAGATATGGCCATGAGGATCGATTTAGGATCTGAAATAGGAGACACAAATTATGTTCATACTCGTCTATGGACACATTAACCCCTTCTCTGGGGGTATGATTGTTTTTTTTCTGGTAAACATACATACATACACATGAAAATAAAATAAAAAGGAAAAAGTGTTTGAAGTACATTAAGAAATACAACTTACCGTTCAGATATACTGATTTGTTGAAGAAAATGGAAGAAGAAATAGTCCGGTCAGAAAAACAAATTTAAATCCAAAATTGATCAATGGAGGTACAGAGAAGGGAATCTGCGAGTGTAGCTCCTATTTTGTATATCATAATTAGAGATGCAATCAGGGCCCCCAGACGCTGTCTCTACCTCTTTTGTTTTCGTTCTTTCAGGAGACGGAAGCGAACACAGTGGTACTCAGCGTCCACCATCTGCAGGGATGTTTCTACTTCCTCTTCCTAGGCTACGGGCTCGCGCTTACTGCCCTTGTGGGTGAAAAGATGTTCCAAGCTTGCGCGAGGAGCAAGTAGTTTGTGTAGAAATCTGGAGATACAAGGCACAGCAAGTCTGTTTGTATATGTACCACACAACGGGCACGAAACAGGCCATGTCCATAGACAAACAAATAAACTCAAATACACACACACACACACACACACACACACACACACACTTTCAACGAACGGACGGCTTGAAGAACGTTCTGAAGAAAAGTGCAGATTGTGGATCCCAACGCAAAGAGAAGTGCCTTTTTGTATTTACAGGGTGGGGGGAAATTGCTCGTGGGGTAGTGGGAAAGTAAGGAAAGAGGAGAAGGGGAGGGATTGCTGGGGAAATGGAAGGTAATGAGGAAATAGAGGACTTGGCCCTAACAGACCGCCGAAAAGTAAACAAGCGACCGCAAGACGAGCTGGAGGACGACGGAATGTCTAATAAGAATGTAAAGATTAGAAGTATAGATAGGAACAATACAGTAGAAAGTGATGAGAATATTTTCAAGGGATTTAAAGAGAGTGGGGGGGACACAACCCCCCCCCCCCCGACTGACAAGACTAGAGAAGAAGGTTGATAAGGTGATCGAGGACTTGGAGAGTAGGTTAGGTCATATGAACATCATTTTACAAAGGGTTGAAAGATTGGAAGAACTAGAAAAGGCGAATAAAAACTTAACTGATGAAATAGAAGACCTAAAAAGACAGTTAAGAGATGTAAAGGTGGAGAATGAGGAATTGAAGAAGAATAGTAAAGAAAACAGAGAGACAATAGCTAAAGAAAGTAAAAATTGGAAGAAAACCCAAGAAGGAAATAAGGTTTCATTCACTGACATAGTCAAACAGCAATTGAAAGAACATACTGAAGACTCAGTTATTAAAGTGATGAGACAAAAGGAGAATATAGTAAGAGATTTAGCAGACAAGAAGAAATGTATAATATATTAGGAATGGAAGAGAAACACAACACAGATAGAACCACAAGAATCAAAGAGGGAAATGAAAAAGTAAGCCAATTACTAGAATCAGTTCAGGAAGATGAACCAGAAATTATGAAACAAATCGAAGAGAAATTTAGACTCGGAAAGTATAGCACAGACAAGACCAGACCAATTAAGATTAAATTCAAGTCACAAACAACGGCAGAGAATATCTTATCCAAAACAGGGAAACTAGCAACAAGTGAACAATACAAAAAGATATGGATAAAAAGAGAAATGAATAAAGAGGAAAGAGAGGAAGAAAAGCAGAAAAGACTGGAAGCTAAGGCAAAAAACGAGAACAGAACGGAGTCAGAGAAAGAGAGATTCTATTGGAGAGTAGTGAACATGAAACTAAGGAAGTTCGACATACAAAAGAAAAACATAAGGGAAACAGAGAACACAATGGAAGTGGCAGAAAACTAAGAGTGTCTTACACAAATATAGATGGATTAATAACAGGATTGAATGAGCTGAATGATTATTTGAAGGAAAAAGAACCGGACATAATGGGAATTGTAGAAACAAAATTAAAAGGCCCACTACCACCCAACAGTGTAGGACATGATGCATACAATTATTGGATTAGAAACAGAGAGAAAAAGCAAGGGGGTGGAGTTATGTTCCTGACTAAGAAGGATATAAACGTGAAAGGTGTCATATATGGAAAGAATACAGTAGAGATGATTATGATAGAAGTGGAAGACAGAGATAAGAAGAGCAGAAAATTTGTGATAAATTATGTGCCTCCAAAAACAGCCTCATGGGAGGAGAGTGAACATAAAAGTATGTTAGAGGACACAAAGATAACATTAAATAAAATAATGGAAGATGGAGGAAGAATAGTTATGATGGGCGACTTTAATTGCAAAGAAATCTGCTGGGAAGAAATGACAGTAAAGGGTGGAGACGACTCATGGGGAAACGCTCTACTTGAGATGATTATTGACCACACAATGACACAATGGATACAGGAGAACACTAGGTATAGAAATGAAGAAGAACCATCGAGACTAGACTTATTAATTACATCTGAACCTAGAATAGTGGACAAGATTGAATATAAAACACCAATAGGTAAAAGTGACCACATATTGATTGAACTGGAACTTAATGAAGAAAAATATATCAAAAGAAATGAACAATATAGAAAAGGAAGAATGATGTATGAAAAAACAAACTTTGATAAAATAAGAGAATTCTTTCAACAAGAAAACTGGGAAGAAATATACAAAGAAGAAACATCAGTGGAAAAGAAATGGAATATTTTGACAAAAATTTACAAAAAAGGAGTGGAAAAGTATGTCCCAAGACAAAAACAAGAAAAAGAATATGTAAAGTGCTGGTACAACAAAAGTTGTAGGGAGTTAAAAGACGAGAGAGACAAAGCCTGGACCAGATGGAAAAAAGACAGAAAACCTGAAAAATGGAAAATATATACCAGTTATAGAAATGAATATGTACAAACGTGCAGAGAGGAAAAGAGAAAATATGAAAAAGATGTCATAGAAAAATGTAAAGATCAACCAAAACTATTCTACAGATTTGTAAACAATAAACTGAAAAACAAACAGGACTTGGAGAAATTAAGACAAGGGGGAGTTGAATACACTGAGGAAATGGAAATGGCGGAAATTATGAACAAACATTTTATATCAGTGTTTACAAGGGAGAACATACAACCTGAAGAGATTGAATGGAAAGAGAAAGTCCCCCCTATAGAAAAAATAGAAGTATCAAAGAATGAAATATTGATACAATTGAGTAATCTTGATGTCAGAAAATCACATGGACCAGATGAAATAGCAAACTGGATTCTGAAAGAATGCAGGAATGAACTGGCAGACAAAATACATAGCATAATAAGCAGTTCCTTGAAAGAAGGAAAAGTTCCAGAAGATTGGAAAAAAGCAAATATAGTACCTATATATAAAGGAGGAAATAAAGAAGAACCTACCAACTATAGACCAGTCTCTCTAACAAGTACAATAGCAAAAATTTGTGAAAGAATTATCAAAAATAGATGGGTAAAATACTTGGCAATTTGGATTCAGACAAGGACGATCATGCGTCACCAATTTAATATGCTTCTATTCAAGGCTAATAGATATAATACAAGAAAGAGATGGATGGGCTGATTGTGCATTTCTAAAAAAGCTTTTGACAAAGTACCACATAAGAAGTTGCTTAAGAAACTAGAATCTGAAGGAGGAATACAAGGTAAATTACTAAATTGGATGGAAGACTTTTTGCAAGAAAGAAAAATGAGAGTAGTGATAAGAAACCAGCACTCAAAATGGAATGAAGTAATAAGCGGTGTCCCGCAGGGAACAGTCCTGGCCCCAATAATGTTTGCTATATATATTAATGATATGGATGAAGGAATTGAAAGCTATATGAGCTTCTTTGCAGACGATGCAAAACTACTGAAAAGAGTGAAAACTGAAGAAGATTGTGAATCCCTACAGAGAGATCTAAATAAAGTACAGGAATGGAGTAGGAAGTGGGAGATGGAGTTCAATACAAAAAAGTGTAGTATAATGGAATTTGGAAAAAGCAAAAACAGAATAACAGGATCATATAATTTGGGAGAAGAAGGAATAAAAAAAGTAGAAAATGAGAAGGACCTGGGAGTCATTGTTATGAATAATATGTCACCTGAGAAACATATAAATAAGATTTTTGGAGAAACTTATAATTTAATAAGAACAATCAAAGTGGCATTTACATACCTGGATGAAGAAATGGTGAGGAAAATCCTAATCACCCTGATAAGACCAAGATTAGAATATGCAGCAACAATATGGTCACCAAGTACAAAAAAATGTATAAAAAAACTTGAAAGAATACAAAGAGCAATTACAAAACTGGCACCAACACTCTCAAAACTATCATATGAAGAGAGACTACAAAAACTTGAACTACAGACACTAGAGCAAAGAAGAGAGAGAGGAGATTTGATAGCTATTTACAGAATCATGAAAGGCATAGAAATTACTGATAGAGAGAATCTGATAAAATGGGATGACAGAAATACAAGAGGACACGGAAAGAAAATAAAAAAAGACAGCTATAGAAGAGATTTGAAAAAGAACAGCTTTCCACACAGAGTAATAGACAGTTGGAACAAGTTAGATGAGAAAGTGGTGTGTGCAAAAACAATACATGAATTTAAAAATTGTTTAGATAAAATGAGAAATGAAGACGGGACCTCACGAGCATAGCTCCCCTTCCCGTAAAATACAACTAGGTAAATACAACTAGGTAAATACACACTATAGCGGTCCGGGTTCAAATCCCGCCCAGGGTTGAAATAATTTCAGTATCGCTGCGCTGCGAATCATTACTCTAATTCTCGTTGGCGGGGAGTTGGGTGTGTGTGTGCGTGTAAGGTCACAGCATTACCCAGAGATCGGTCACATATGAGCTCTGAGCTCTCTTCCAGGAGGGAAATAACTGTCGATCACGAGTCCAACACGTGATCCAAGACAGTGGTGAACCATGGTGAATCACACACACACACACACACACAAGCTCTGATGTACAGCGCTTTTTTGATAAGTTCGAAGGAAACATCTAGTTGTATTTACATACGGGAAAGTGAGTTATGTTTATCGAGTGACCTAAATGATAAAATAGAGTATTCAACATTAATGTTAAATACACAAAATAGAGAATGATAAAGGAGTAAGACGAAAAAGTGAACCAGCGAAGAGATATTTGGGTGTAAGCAGAGTGGAGTCACCGCTGGGGGTCATACCTAAGAAATCATGTACGATTGATGCCCCGAAATCTATTCAAAGGTTGGATAATGATGCATTTTCTGGGTTTATAAAAGAAAGTGGAATATTAGGTAGAGGTATTGGAAAGAGGATTTAGGTATAAAAAGGTCCTTAGAAATCGGGATATTACTGATGTGATGTATGAAAGTAATGGATCTGAAAGCTGAATACAGGGCAGTGTACAAAGAGGTGAACCGACAAAAAAGAGCTAATGACGAGACTAACAGGGAGCTTAATGATCTAAAAAAGGAATTAAACATGGTCAGAAGATCAAAACAAAAATGAGGCTTTGATAAAAGTGAAAGAACAAATACAAGCGGTGACTGAGAAAATTGGAGAACCAATTAAAGAGACAGATCTCCAAGAAATAAAAAATCAGTGGAAAGTGGAACAAGAAAAAATATATTAACAAACAAATAAAAATCAACATGTCTGTTTTTGGCAGAATGATCTAGCCGGTGACAGTGATTTGGTAACAGTCCGCGAGAACCTGACTGGTTGAGAGAGTGGTGACGTCACGGCAACGGGGACAACTGATTGGCCGAGAGTGGTGACGTCACGGCAACAAGCGTCCATGCGAAGCCATAGTGGCGAAGCCGGCGCTTGTAACTTTTAAAGAAATAGTACAGCAACAAGTGGAAGAAAATGCCGAAGAAAATGAAATTAAAGTAATTAAGGAAAAAGAAAATTGGGTCAGAGGCACAGTGGATAAAAAAGTACATTGTTGTTAATGGTATTAAAGAAGAACGTAATATACCTAGATACCAAAGAGATAAAGAATAGAAAGAAATTGCAAAAGAAATTCTGAAAGAGATACAAGAGGAGGGACAGGAAATGGATAAAGAGATAGGTGGGGCAATACTCTAAAGAAAAACAATATAGACCACTAAAAATCAGAATAAGGTCGTAAATGATAGCAGAAGTACTATCAAAAAACAGCAAAGCTGGCAAATAGTGAAAAATACAAAAATATATGGATAAAAAAGAAATGAGATATAAGGAAAGAGAGAAAAGACACTTAGAAGTGATAAAAAAAAACGAGAGAAGGAAACTGAAAATATTTTTTGAGAGAGTACTAGACCTGAGGCTGAGAAAATTGTATAGAAAAAGAAACGTAAAAAAAAAAAAAAACCCTATACTAACATAGACGGCATGCTTTCAGGACTAAACGAATTAAATAACTATCTGGCAGTAGAGAAACCAGACATAATGGGAATTGTGGAGACGAAATCAAAAGGTCCACTACCACCACCAAATCCCGTGGGACAAGGTCTATACAACCAATGGATGAAAAATAGAAAGGAGAAACAGGGTGGAGGAGTCATGTTTTTGACTAAGAAAGGCTTAAATGTGACAAATACAACAGAAGGTAAAATAATGTGGAATTGATTATGATAAAAGTTGAAAACAGTGGAATGAAAAGTAGAAAATATGTAGTAATATATGTGCCCCCCCCAAAACATAGTCTTGGATAGAGAGTGATCATTCCAAAACGTTGGAAGGCACAAAGAATGCATTGATTGAATTACTGAAAGAAAGAGGGAACATAGTAATTATGGGTGACTTTAACTCTAAAGAAATATGTTGTGAAGAAATGACAGTGAAAGGTGGAGAAGACCTTTGGGGAAATATACTACTGGATATGACCTTTGAATACACAATGACTAAATGGGTAAAGGAAAATACCAGATATAGAAACAATGAACTGTCGAGACTAGATTTAAAATTTTACGTCAGAGCCTGAAATTGTGGATAAAATGGAATACAAAATACCAATTGGGAAGAGTGACCACACACTAATAGAGTTCGAACTAAAAGAACAAATTTATTTGAGAAGAAATGAGAAACATAGAAAAGGAAGACTAATGTACAACAAAAAGGATTTTGAGAAAAATCTTTCAAAATGTAAATTGGGGAAACTTCTTGAAAGAAGAAACAAAGATGGAAGAGAAATGGAACATATTAAAAGAAATTTATAATAAGGGAATAGACAAATAATTACCAAAGCAGAAGCAAGAAAAGGTGTATATTTAGTACTGGTACAACAAAAAAATGTAGTGAGGCTAAAGATAGAACAGACAAAGCTTGGAAAAGGTGGGAAAAATGAGTAAGTGGCAAATATATATCAAACTAAGAAATGAATATGTAAAAATACGCAGGGAAGAAAATATAAACTATGAAAAAACCATAATAGAAAAATTCAAGGACCAACTTAAACTATTCTACAGGTATGTGAATAGTAAACTAAAAGATAAACAAGAAATAGTAAAAGTGCATCAAGAGAATGATGAATATATAGAAGATGTAGAAATGGCTGAAATTATGAACAAACATTTTAAATCTGTATTCACAATTGAAAGTACACAAAATTGGGAGTAAGGACAGGAAAATCCCCCTCAATGAAAGAAATAACTGTGACACAGAAGGAAATGAAGGACCAAATAAAAAACCTTGATATCAGAAAATCACACGGTCCAGATGGAATTACAAATCGGATATTAAAAGAATGTATAGATGAACTAACGGACAAAATATATAAGATATTTGATTACTCACTCAAAGAAGGAAAAGTACTACAAGATTGGAAAAATGCAAATATTGCCCCCCCCCAAAAAAAAAAGGAGGGGACAAGGGAAATCGAACTAACTATAGACCGGTCTCCCTTACAAGCACAATAGCTAAAATATGTGAAAAAATATCAAAAGTAGATGGATTAAACATTTGGAAGAAAATAATTTACTGAATTCAAAACAATTTGGATTTACACACAAAAGATCATGTGCCACTAACTTGATTTGCTTTTACTCGAGGTTAATCGAAATAATGCAAGAAAGGGACGGATGGTCGGATTGTGCTTTCCTAGATCTAACAAAAACATTTGATAAAGTACCACACAAAAAGCTACTTAGAAAATTTGAAACAATAGGTGATGTACAAGGAAAGCTATTGGAATGGCTGGAAGATTTATTGAACGGGAAAAAAATGAGGGTGGTACTTAGAGACAAAAACTCGACCTGGGAAGAAATGATAAGTGGAGTCCCACAAGGTTCTGTATTGACTCCGATAATGTTTGCCATATCTACAAATGAGATGGATGAAGGTGTGGAATGTTATGTGAAGTTCTTTGCAAATGATGCAAAACTACTAAAGAAAGTAACTACAGTGGAAAACTGTGAATCACTACAGAAAGACCTGGATAAAGTTTGGGAATGGAGTCACAAGTGGGAAATGAACTTCAACATCAAGAATTGTAGTATAAAATTGGTACAAAGGAAGTTAAAAAAGTTAGCTCGGAAAGGGACCTAGGAGTAATTATCAGCAAAGACATGTCACCAGACAAACATATCAACAAAATAGTCGGAGAAACCTTCAAATTACTAAGATCAGTGAAAGTGGTCTTTGACTACTTGGATGAGGAAATGGTAAAGAAAATATAAGTCACACTGATAAGACCAAGATTGGAGTACGCAGCGACACTATGGACACCCGGCTAATAAGAATATAAAGAAATTAGAAAGAATTCAAAGAGCAATGACAAAGATAGTACCACTTTCTAAATTGACATATGAACAAAGATTGTCCAAACTGGAACTACCAACCCTAGAACAAAGAAGAGAAAGAGGAGATCTACTGACCATTTAAAGAATTATGAAAGGGATGGAAGTCCTCAACAGAGATGATTTATTAAAGTGGGACAAAAGAAAAACAAGAGGACATGAAAAGAAACTCAAAAAGGAATTATAGAAGAGTTCTGAAAAAGAATAGTTTCCCACATAGAGTTGTAGATATCTGTAACAAATTGGATGACAAGAATTTAGGAACAAACTAGATGCTGAAAGATACAAAGACGGGTCACTACGAGCATAGCTCTCTTTCCGTATAATTATCGACATGTGCCTATCTAGAATACCTACACATGTATCGTCTGTGCAAGTAAATGTGCCATTACAAATATGTTGTAAATTCTAATTACAAATTTACTAGCACGTTACTTGAAAAAAATAAAAATAAATATTTTATTGGTACTTGACATGCAGTTACTCACACCTACCGAGACTTAGCACTTTTCCAATACCTAGAACCTTAAAAAAAATCTGTTAACCTTCCTGCATCAGTAATGAATTCATCAACTTCTATTAAATGTGTTTAAATCCCAATTTTGATAAATCTCGTTTCTTAAATTCCAACACACACCATTTACTCGTATATTCAATGAGCTCCCTTTAAGGGAGGTAGCCAGTCTGGGAACGCACCCATTCTCATTCATTCTACTCACCATCCCCATTCTGGGGTATTGACTGCATGTTATTGTGCAGTATACAGTAGATTGCACAGAAGAATGCAGCCAATGCTTTAAGGACTATTTTGGGGAGCCCCTGCGGACTAGAGCCACACATATGTGGTTACCACGAAACGGTCTTGCACCACTTCTTTGGGTATATTTTTATTTTCCCTTGTTTCCCCTTAGATAGGGAGAGGAAAATAATTCTGCCACCGTGTATACCATCAAAGTCGTAAAAGGTGACGAAATGGGACGGAGCGATGGGACTATGTATCCTGCCCCGTGTAAAAACAATCCTACAAAAAATAAAAACATACGAGGGTTTGGGAGTATTCCAACCAGCACCCTAAGGTTTGGGTCTTTTAATGTGCGTGGATGTGGTACAGATAAGAGTAAAAGGGAAGAGATAGGTAGTATGTTTGTGAGAAGAAAGATGGATGTGTTGGCTTTGAGTGAAACTAAGTTGAAAGGGAAGGGTGAGTGTAAGTTTGGGAGTGTAAGTGGGAGGTTATCAGGAGTGAAGAGAGGGCGAGGGAGGGAGGGGGTGGCTATTCTAGTAAGTGAGGAGATAGGTAAACAGGTAGTGGAGTGGAAGGAGGTTTCCTCAAGGATAATGTGGATGAAGGTGAAACTGGGAAAGGAGATGTGGGTCTTTGTAAGTGCATATGGGCCTGGCAGTGAGAAGAGCGTGGAAGAAAGGGAGGCCTTTTGGATAGATTTAAATGAGTGCATATAGGGTTTAGGAAGAAATGTCAATGTAATAGTACTGGGAGACCTTAATGCTAGGGTGGGAAATGGTCCAATCGATGGAGTGGTTGGGAAGTGTGGAGTTCCAGGAAAGAATCGTAGTTGAGAGTTGATGGTGGAAATGTGTCTAGAAAGAGAGTTGATGATAGCAAATACAGTGTTTCGGAAGAAAGTCAAGCATAAGTACACATGGGAGAGGGTGGTGGAGGGAAGGGTGGTAGATAGAGCGCTAATGGATTATGTAGTGGTAAATAGGATTATGATAGGAAGAGTTAAGGATGTACATGTGCTAAAGGGAGAGGGTGGGGGAATATCAGATCATTTTCTGGTGGAAGGTAAGTTGAGAGTGGAGGATAGATGGAGAAAGAGGAAAGGGACAAAAGGTAGGGAGGTTCTTAGAGTGAACTCCTTGAATGAAAAGGAAAAGGAGAAGGAGTACGGAAAGAAGCTGAAGGAGGAGTGGGAGGGAGTAAAGGATGGAGTAGAGATGGGTGTGGAGGAGGAATGGGGATGGTTCAAGGAGGGAGTCATAAAGTGTGCAAGGATGGTGTGTGGAACAAGAAGGACAGGGGGAAATAGAAGAAAGGGTAGTGAATGGTGGGATGAGGAAACAAAGAAGGTTGTAGAAGAGAAGAAGCGAGCATTCACAGATTGGTTACAAAAGAGGACGAGGGAGTCATATGAGAGGTACAAAGAAAAGAAAAGAGAAGTAAAGCAAAAGGTAAAGGTTGCAAAGAGGAGAGCAGATGTGAAATGGGGTAAGAGTATGACAGAAAATTTTGAAAGTAATAAAAAGATGTTTTGGAAAGAAATTAAGAGAGGAAGAGGAGGCGAATCAAGTAGAGAAGAAAAGGTAAAAGGTGCAGATGGAGAGATGATAATGGAAGAGAAGGCAGTAAGGGAAAGATGGGCAGAATATTTTAGGGAGTTGCTAAATGTGAAGGAGGATAGGGAAGGAAAGATAGCTGCAGTGGGAAATACGAAGAAAATGAGAGTGATGAGTGAGGAGAATGGAGGAGAAATAAGGAGGGATGAGATGAAGGCAGTTGTTAAGATGATGAAAGCAGGTAAGGCACCTGGTCTGGATGGATGCCATGCAGAATGTCTGAAAAAGGGAGGTACAGTGATTGTTGACTGGTTGGTGTGTTTATATAATTTTTGCTGGAGAGAGGGTAGAGTACCGGAGGACTGGAGGAGTGCCTGTATAGTTCCTCTTTACAAGGGAAAAGGGGACAAGTGTGAATGTAGTAGTTTCAGAGGGATTAGCTTGTTAAGTGTAGTTGGGAAGGCTCATGGGAGGATCTTGATTGAGAGGATTAGGAGAGGAACAGAAGGAGTAATTGGTGAGGAACAGTGTGGATTTAGGACAGGTAGAGGTTGTGTAGATCAGATCTTTGTGGTAAGACAGATATGTGAGAAAGCTATAGGAAAGGGGAAGGATGTTTTTTGGGCTTTTATGGATCTGGAAAAGGCTTATGATAGGGTAGACAGAAAGGCACTGTGGGAGGTTATGCAGATTTATGGGATAGGAGGAAAGCTTTTGGGAGCTGTCAAGAGTTTTTATGAGAGTAGTAGAGCTTGTGTCAGGATTGGAAATGGAGAGAGTGAGTGGTTTGAAGTAAAGGTAGGACTTCGTCAAGGATGCGTTATGTCACCCTGGCCGTTCAACTTATACATAGATGGGGTGGTGCGAGAGGTGAATGCAAGGGTGGTGGGTCAGGGATTGGAGATGGTTAAAGAAAATGGAGAAAAGTGGGAGGTGAGTCAGCTGTTGTTTGCGGACGACACTGCGCTTGTGGCAGGATCGGAGGAGGGATTGAGGAAGCTGGTGGCAGAGTTTGGGAGAGTATGTGATAGAAGAAAGCTAAAGATAAATGTGGGTAAAAGTAAGGTGATGAGATGTACAAGGGGTGAAAGTGGCAGTAGACTGGAAGTGAGCATTAAGGGAGAGCGACTGGAGGAAGTGGATAGTTTTAGATACTTGGGTACAAGTGTAGCAGGAAAAAGGTGGAGTGAAGGTGGAGGTAGAATGTAGATTGAGAGAAGCGAGTAAATGCCTTGGTGGATTAAAGAGTGTAATGAGGAATAGACATTTAGGAATGGATGTGAAGAGGAGACTGTATGAAGGAGTGATTGTGCCAACAGCACTGTATGGGGCAGAAACGTGGAACATAAGAGAAGAAGAGAGAAGGAGTTTTAATGTGTTTGAGATGAGGTGTCTGAGAAGTATGGTGGGGGTTACTAGGCTAGAGAGAGTGAGAAATGAGGAGGTGAGGAGGAGAACAGGGGTGAAAAAGGAGCTGGGAGATAGGGTTGATGAAAGAATATTAGGATGGTTTGGACACATGGAAAGAATGAGTGAAGAAAGACTAGTAAAAGAGGTATGGAAGGCAGATGTGGAGGGAGTGAACATGAGGGGACGTCCTAGGATGAGGTGGATGGATGGGGTGAAGGGGGCTTTGGGGAAGAGGGGAATGTCTGTTGAGGAAGGAAGTGAGAGGACGGAAGACAGAGGTGAGTGGAGAATGGTTGTATATGGATGATGTTGTGATTGCATGAGGAGGAATGGGCGGGGGGTGTGGGGGGTGAGGTAGTATGTGTGAGCAAATTTTGACGCAGCCCGAAGGGATTTCTCTCCGTCCTCTCCTTATATGCAAGGGGGGACGGAGAGGGGGGGTCGCCTATTAAATGAAGCGGCCTTGCTGTGGATGTGCTGTGTCTTGCGACACTGCTTCTGACCCAGGGCGGTGGGCAAGGTGGAGGGATGACCCGTCATCCAGGAGGTGCTCAGATGAGAGATGTGTGGAGTGTATTTAGGGATGAAATGGGTGGGAGTGATTTTATGCCTTTCCCTTTTTGGCTACCTCCCTTGAAAGGGGGAAAAAGCCTTGGTATATGTATGTATGTATGTATGTATGTATATATATATATACATATATATATACATATATATATATATATATATATATATATATATGTATATATGAATATATATATATATATATATATATATCACGCTCCTTGAGGCAAACTCTGATGGAGAGTTGGTTTTACTTAGCAATGTATGATGGGCGCCAATGTTATGATAGGGCTTGTGTTGAGGGTGAGAAAAGGGGGAGGTGACGAGACGGTGAGGTCACAACTGTGTTTCAAGTCGTGTCCCAACTTTGTCTGCTTGCGGGGGAGGGGAGAGGAAGTGATAAAGCAAGGAACAGTGAGCCAGGCTCACGTATGATGCTCCGAGGCGATTTTCATCTTCGGCGTTCGTCCAGCCTTTATATATACGGGCAAGTCGTGACCCGTGTTCCTAAATGGCGTGAGTTCAAGTGTGATGTGTGGGAAGTCGGATGTAAAACGTTCTGACGCTGGTAACTCAGAAAGACAGAGGGTATGCGCTCCTCAATGAATCCTGTTTTCATCATGTGGCTGGCCGAGGTGAAGGTTAGTCATCGCTGGCCGATGCTGGTCCTGTACATGTGTTCTTAATGAGGCTTTGTCCCACCCATGGGCCTCAAGGAAGCTCGGGGCCGATTCACGCGGCTAGGGGTGGGGTGGGGGGCAAGCGCATAGGATCACTTGCGGGTCAGTAAGGTCGGGGGACGGCCAGAGAAGAGATGAAGATGGGAGTGAGGACTACTCCGAACAATATATGTATATATATATATATACACACACACACACTTTCGTCGGATGGACGGCAAAGATTGGAGTTCTGAAGAAAAAGTGAAATTTATGTGGATCTCAACGCAAAGGAAGTACCTTATTGTATTTACAGGGAAGGGGAAAGCTCGTGGTGTAGTGGGAAAGTGAGGAAAAAGGAGAAGGGGAGGGATTACTGAGGGAAATGGAAGGAAATGAGGAAGGGGAGGACTTGGTCCAGGAGGCTAGGCGTCTTGTAAACAAGAGAAGGACCGATGATTTTGGTGAAGGAATTAACAAAAATGTAAAGATTAGAAATATAGATAAGAGCAGCACAATGGAAGGTGAGGATAATAATTTCCAGGGATTTAATGAGGGGTGGGGGCGGATACCAACCTTCCCCGATTAGCAAGACTAGAGGAAAAACTTGAACAAATGACCGAACAGTGGGAGAATAGGTTCGGTAACATAGCAAAGATTGCGCAGAGAGTTGAAAAATTGGAAGAACTAGAGAAGGTGAACAAAAACTTAACTAATGAAATAGAAGAATTAAAAAGACAGTTAAAAGAAAAGAGGAGAATGAAGAATTAAAGAGGAATAATAAAGACAACAAAGAGGCCATAGCAAAAGAAGCACAGGGTTGGAAAAAAATCCAAGAAAATAGTAAAGTTGCATTTACTGACATGATAAAACAGCAAATGAAAAAACAATCTGAAGACTCAGTTATTAAAGTGATGAGGCAGAAGAATATAGTAAGAGACTTAGCAGATAAAAATAAATGTATAATTATATTAGGAATGGAAGAGAAACATAACCTAAATAGAACCACAAGAATCAATGAGGAAAAAGAAAAAGCAGTTTACTAGAATTAGTTCAGGAAGATGAACCTGAAATCATGAAATAAATTGAAGAGATGTTTAGACTAGGAAAGTATAGTACAGATAAGACCAGACCAATTAAGATTAAATTCAGGTCACAAACGACGGCAGAGAATATCTTAGCAAAAACAGGGAGACTAGCAGCAAGTGAACAATATAAAAAGGTATGGATATAAAAAGAAATGAATAAAGAGGAAAGAGAGGAGGAAAAAATGAAAAGACATGAAGCTAAGGAAAAAAACGAGAACAGAACAGAGTCAGAAAAAGATAAATTCTATTGAAGAGTAGTGAATATGAAAGTAAGGAAATACGACATACTAGAGAAAAACAAAAGGGAAACAGAGAATACAATGGAAGTGACAGAAAACTAAGAGTGTCTTACACAAATATAAATGGATTAATTACAGGATTGAATGAGCTGAATGATTATCTGAAGGAAAAAGAACCGGACATAATGGGAATTGTAGAAACAAAATTAAAAGGTCCACTACCACCCAACAGTGTAGGACATGATGCATATAATTATTGGATTAGAAAAAGAGAGACAAAACAAGGGGGTGGAGTTATGTTCCTGACTAAGAAGGATATAAACGTGAGGTGTGTCACATATGGAAAGAATACAGTAGAGATGATTATGATCGAAGTGGAAGACAGAGATAAGAAGAGCAGAAAGTTTGTAATAAACTATGTGCCTCCAAAAACAGCCTCGTGGAAAGAGAGTGAACATAAAAGTATGTTAGAAGAGACAAGGATAACATTAAATAAGATAATGGAAGATGGAGGAAGAATAGTTATGATGGGCGACTTTAATTGCAAAGAAGTCTGCTGGGAAGAGATGACAGTAAAGGGTGGAGACGGCTCATGGGGAAATGTTCTACTCAAGATGATTATTGACCATACAATGACACAGTGGATACAGGAGAACACTAGGTATAGAAATGAAAAAGAACCATCGATACTAGACCTAATAATCACATCTGAACCTAGAATAGTGGAAAAGATTGAATATAAAACACCAATAAGTAAAAGTGACCACATATTGATTGAACTGGAACTAAATGAGGAAAAATACATGAAAAGAAATGAACAATATAGAAAAGGAAGAATGATGTATGAAAAAACAAACTTTGATAAAATAAGAGAATTCTTTCAAAAGGAAAACTGGGAAGGAATATACAAAGAAGAAACAACAGTGGAAGAGAAATGGAATATTTTGACAAAAGAATTATAAAAAAGGATTGGAAAAGTATGTCCCAAGACAAAAACAAGGAAAAAAATATGTAAAGTGCTGGTACAACAAAAGTTGTAGGGAGTTAAAAGACAAAAGAAATAAAGCTTGGACCAAAAGAAAGACAAAAGACATGAAAAATGGAAAATATATACTTGTTATAGAAATGAATATGTACAAGCGTCCAGAGAGGAAAAGAGAAAATATGAAAAAGATGTCATAGAAAATGTAAAGATCAACCAAAACTATTCTACAGATTTGTAAACAACAAACTGAAAAACAAACAAGATTTGGAGAAATTAAGACAAGGAGGAGTTGAATACACAGAGGAAATAGAAATGGCAGAAATTATGAAAAAACATTTTATATCAGTGTTTACAAGGGAGAACATACAACCTGAAGAGATCGAATGGAAAGAGAAAGTGCCCCCTATGAAAGAAATAGAAGTAACAAAGAATGAAATAATGAAACACTTGAGTAATCTTGATGTCAGAAAATTGCATGGACCAGATGAAATAGCAAACTGGATTCTGAAAGAATGCAGGAATGAACTGGAAGACAAAATACATAGCATAATAAACAGTTCCTTGAAAGAAGGAAAAGTTCCAGAAGATTGGAAAAAAGCAAATATAGTACCTCTATATAAAGGGGGAAATAAAGAAGACCCTACCAACTATAGACCAGTCTCTCTAACAAGTACAATAGCAAAAATTTGTGAAAGAATTGTCAAAAATAGATGGGTAAAATATTGAGAAAAAAACAATGTGCTAATTCCAAGACAATTTGGATTCAGACAAGGACGATCATGCATCACCAATTTAATATGTTTCTATTCAAGGCTAATAGATATAATACAAGAAAGAGATGGATGGGCTGATTGTGCATTTCTAGACTTAAAATAAGCTTTTGACAAAGTACCACATAAGAAGTTGCTTAAGAAATTAGAAACTGGAGGAATACAGGGCAAACTGCTTAAATGGATGGAAGACTTTTTGCAAGAAAGAAAAATGAGAGTAGTGATAAGAGACAAACACTCAAATTGGGATGAAGTAATAAGTGGTGTTCCAGAAGGAACAGTTTTGGCCCCAATAATGTTTGCTATATATATTAATGATATGGATGAAGAAATTGAAAGTTATATGAGCTTCTTGGCAGATGATGCAAAACTATTAAAAAAAAGTGAACACGGAAGAAGATTGTGAGTCACTACAGAGTGATCTAAATAAAGTATGGGAATGGAGTAGGAAGTGGAAGATGGAGTTCAATACTAAAAAGTGTAGTATAATGGAATTTGGAAAAAGCAAAAACAGAATAACAGGATCATATAAATTGGGAGAAGAAGGAATAAAAAAAAGTAGAAAATGAGAAGGACCTGGGAGTCATTGTTATGAAAAATATGTCACCTGAGAAACATATAAATAAGATTTTTGGAGAAACTTATAATTTATTAAGAACAATCAAAGTGGCATTTACATACCTGGATGAAGAAATGGTGAAGAAAATACTAATCACTCTGATAAGACCAAGATTGGAATATGGAGCAACGATGTGGTCACCAAGTACAAAAAAATGTATAAAAAACTTGAAAGAATACAAAGAGCAATTACAAAATTGGCACCAACACTCTCAAAACTATCATATGAAGAGAGACTAGCAAAACTTGAGCTACAGACACTAGAGCAAAGAAGAGAGGAGATTTGATAGCTATTTACAGAATCATGAAAGGCATAGAAATTATTGATAGAGAGGATCTAATAAAATGGGATGACAGAAATACAAGAGGACACGGAAAGAAAATCAAGAAAGACAGCTATAGAAGAGACTTGAAAAAGAACAGCTTTCCTCACTGAGTAATAGACAGTTGGAACAAGTTAGATGAGAAAGTAGTGTGTGCAGAAACAATACACGAATTTAAAAATAGTTTAAATAAAATGAGATATGAAGACGGGACACCATGAGCATAGCTCCCCTTCCCGTAAAATACAACTAGGTGAATACTAGGTAAATACACACGCACATATATATTATATACATATATATATATGTAAGTGTTACATCCAGCAACAACTGTATTTAGAACATTTTGCTAAAGTTCAGTAGTTTCCTTTTTCATAAAAGTTTCTTGTACTCTTGTTCTTGTTAAGATGCTAACAGCTTATCAACAAATACTGTACACGTACTAACATAAAAAAAATCTCTCATAGTGTTTACTTGGTTTAAGATGGTATGTAATTCATTCCACTGTGTCCTACAGTGCTTGGCATCACACCTATGACAACTCATGATATATGTGGTGGTAAGCCTTGGAGAAGATATTCGTTTTGTCCTTCTCTTTAAGGTCATATACAACAATAAAAGAGACAAAGCCCAAGGTATTCTTCAGCCTCACCAGTGCCATATGTCATTAACTGGAGTAAACTTTGCAACAGAGTGCTGTAATTGGCTAGACATGCCTACAGGTACTCCCTTGCGTTGGGTCCCATCACTACTACTGATTTCATCACTTCCTGTTCCTCTCACCTCTGTGAGATCCACTATTTTCAATCTAAGGTTCCAGAGCCGATGAAAAAGGTAGTCGGTTGTCCTTAGAGAAACAAAGCTCAAGGCACCCCCACGGAAATCCTGACGGAGGCTCACCCCGGGCCTGATTTAATTTGCCTTATTTGCAACACGCTGGAACCCTGCAGAGCAGGCTTGGTGATTTCGACAAGGTCAGGTTGCAAACCCGCTCCTACCATATGTGTCGCCTATATTTGCCATGTTGTCTATGATTTGCCCTCCCACTAATCGAGCCCAACAAGGGAAGAGCAGAATTTGGGTATACATATTAACCCAGCAGTTTGAGGCGTCATGGGAGAGTATACGCACCTGCCGCCTTGATACTAAGGGAAGATGGCGGCGGACTGTGTGGCATCGATCCAGGCGGTAGTTACTTGACTCAGGACGTGCCTGACCCAAGGATTCAAGTAAAGCAGCCCAGCTGATTTGCCTCTTCTACCCAAGAGGGACCATCCACCTTGGCCTGAATAGAGAACCAAAGAGGCATGTTGCTAGTCCCAGGGGGAAACAGTGCAATCGCAGCATTGGGACATCACTCAGTCTCCTGGACTCCCGTCCCCTGGTCCTGTAGGGATATCGCGTGGATTGATGACTCATAACGCAGTTGAATAGTCATTGTTTCAAAGAGTTTCTCTTTCTTTTTTATTTCTCCCCTCTATTTGGATGTCCAACATGCCCTAATCATTGGCAGATGACCAGCAGGGGAGCTGACAATTCGACCATGCAGCTAGTAGTACTGGGTTACATGGTATCAGTAGAAAGACAGCTGGTTTACCTGACACCTATTCACTATGAGAAGATTGGCCTGCACTTTCCCTTTGTTTAACTATCATGAGCGAGTAGTACCATAACGAGCCATTCGGCCAGCCACTAGATGGGGAGGCATCACACAAAGTGCCGTTTAGTTCTTGTAATAATATTGTTACATTGAATAGTGGAGTGGCTGAACATCTGGAGTTATTGAATCCATATATATTTCAATGTCTGCAGTAATGACTTTTTCCTGGACACTCATAGAATTAGAATTTAAAAAGTCAAACACAAACTAATCTTAAAATCCTTACTTATGTGATCTGTTTATTTTTTATTATATATGTTTTTCATCATTAAGGTCAATGAGGTTACCAAACTTGGTTTCCTACAGGCCTGTGGCAAAAAAATTTCCATGAATGGTAAAAAGAAAAATCATGATTATTGATAAGTAAAGAGAGTTGAATGAAATCTTAATTTGGCATGAGAATGTATCAAAACTGAAAATGCATTTTCTTGAAGTAATGACACCAACACAACAAAAAAGAAGACATAGCACAGTTCATTTGAAAAAGTTTATTCCAGTTACATCAATAGTTGTCATATAATACTTGATGAAGCAGTTGAAGTTGGTATTGACTCACGGGTGGACCTTATAGACCCGGCACACCATGTCTGACCAAAAGGTGTGCCCCTTCTTTATTCAATGTTTGCATATTCTATTGTTGGTGTACACAGGAGTATGGACCAGGGTTAGGTCAAATTTCTCACCCTCATCTGGGCTGTGCCTACGGTGATCCTGGACATGCTTAAGGACATCGGACATCCAAAGAGGTGCTGAAGTTGCCTGGAGAGATCCTTGCAAGGGGAGATGTAACTGATGTCTGGATGATAGCACCTTTGAATATCTGGATCCTGATTTCTTTTAGTTACAAGCTATTTGTAGACAGCCTCTCAGTACCACCTGTGCATGACCAAAGTATAAATTATGCTGATATCATTGGTGTATGCAAATAGTCACAAATACCACCTCTTTCATTCTTTGGGAATGTGATCAAGGTGCACTAGGATGTCATACTTGCCAGTCTCTCATATTGGCATTGTGGAACTTGAAGACCTTAGAGTAGCCCATTTCCTCCTTTCTCGTGGTTTGACTGCTGTGCTGGTGGACTGATGACGTGCACCCTATCCCCGTAACTGTTGACAACAAGGTGATGATCTTCTGTCAATCATGTACAATATATCATAAACATTACAGGTCACAGCACCAAGCCCTGCAGTACCTCACTAGTCACTTCCATCCAACTTGACATCTCATCCTTTTGTACTGTTTTTAAGAACTTCATCCATTTCAGAATGCTCCATTTGAGCCCTCCATCATTTTCCAACTTCCACATTAATCCTCTGTAAGGCACATTATCAAAAGCTTTTTCACACAGTCCTTCTGACCATTTCATACTTCACTACAACTGCTCTCAAATTAACTCCACTGTCAATGTTGAGGAACATTTACTCGGAATTCTTGTTTTCTAAAGATATCTGTCTCTCATCAGCTTTTTCCTCCTTAAGATGGCGACTCTTCTTAGCCTTATATAAATCTCTTCTTCATGGTGACAGCCTGTTATACTCAGTGTTCCACAATGCATTTTCCTCTCATTTTAATGTTTCTGTAGAACACATTGTGGCAGGTTTCCTCTGCAGCTGGTTATTTTTCATGTAGAGAAGTTGAGAGACTAAATTATTCACACTTGTTCACAAATGTAGATATTTGGTCCTTCCCCTTACCTTCCCTCTGTTCCTGTCTCATTTATTTAGTCTTTATAATACCAAGTCACTATTTTCATATAATATACCGAAGAAAGATTCTTTTTTGAGTGCCTATGTTCTCATTCAACAAGCAGGAATACATGAACAAGTTTATAAGGTTACATTAGTGTTTCATGTCATGATCACACTTTAAAATTCCAAGTGATAAGATCAGAGTGGCCTGTGAGACATACATGTAGGCATTGTAACAAAACAGTGTTTTTTCTTTTCCATTCTTTATTTGTTTTGTATTGATCAAGTAATATTCTAACCATTCTGTAACATCAGATTCAAGCCTGAATTAAACTCTCTCAAAATTATTACTTACACATAAGTGTATCTCAAACAATAAAACTCTAACATAGGGCCGTATTCATAAAGAAAAGGATATGCTTATACTTACAAAATATGAAGGAAATCCTTCTACTTGTATTCATAAAACATTCAAGCAAAACCTTTTACTTGTCAATTAAAAGCATAACCTTATAATTGCATAAAAGTAAATGGTTATAGATAAACAAGACCCTTTACTTCAAATAAAGAGCATATGCTTCAAGAAGGCTGAGTCTGGTCAGTAGGAGACTACAGTTAGAAGTGAAAGGTTGTTTTGTCCAACTCTCAGCACGATGGCAGAGTTTGTGGATGTGAGGCATGTTAAACATTACATGCCCCGTTTAACTACACCTGATCGTGATTTTAAGATGTTATTCCGTTTTGAAGAACAAAATGTACAGTGGCTTGCGGACAGATTTTTCGGCACCAATGAAGAAACTTGGGGAGGCGCCTTGTCATCTGTCCATAGAATGAAGATATGTTTGCATTATCTCAGTGATCCTGGCTATCAAAAAGGTATCGGTCAAGAACTTGGTGTTAGCCAAGCTACGGTATCACGGACTGTGAATGCAGTAGTTGATAGCATAATTGCTCATGCGAATGAATGGATAAAGTTTCCAACTACCAACAGCGAATTAGTAGAGGCAAAACAGGTATGGCAAGGGAAGTATATGTTTCCGACAGCTATTGGTGTCATCGATTGTACTCACATAGGGATACCGAAACCAAAACTGCATGGAGATGAGTACATTAATCGAAAAGGTCGGTCTACCCTGAATGTTCAAGCCACTTGTAATGCCAAAGAAATGTTCACTAGTGTTGATGTTAGTTGGCCTGGATCCGTGCACGACTTGAGGATATGGAGAAATTCACAAGTGTGTTTACAATTAAGAACTAAACGTAATGTTGTGCTACTTGGTGACGACAGGTATGGGATAGAGCCATGTCTCATGACTCCATTTCGGAATCCTACATCTCCTGCTGAGGTAAAATATAACAAGCTTTTCAAAAAAGAAAGAGTAATAATTGAGCGATGCTTTGGCCAACTCAAACGCAATAGTAAACTCATGTACGGGAAACAGGGACATCACATCAGAAATCTTACGAGTTACGACACGTTCAAACATGTAACTATGTAACCCGGCGCTCCCGAAACACCACTCATTCTTTTACTTCTGCTTGGAGGATATCCTCCCAAGTATAAGGTAATCATTATGAATATGGAAAGGATATGCTTATATTTCTACCTTTTGCTTGAGAGCATTACCTTATACTTCTAATGTATGCTTGCAAGGATATCCTTCATTTTTATGAATACGGCTTCATAATTTGTATAAATCCACTACTAGAACAATAATGGGAAAATACAAACTGCTACATCTAAAAGCCACGAAGAATGAATACAAATTACCAAACTACATTTCTGCTTGTTTCACAAAGACACTATCACATAGAAAATGGACTGGCCCCTCTGCCAAATGCAGCTTGTATTATGCTGCATTTGCCAATATAACTTATAAAACTATGTATGCTGTCACCCAGAGCACAGAGATCAGCATTAAATATTCTAATTGCAATAAACCCGTAACTAGTACTTTCATCTCAAAACATAATTCTATTTGAGGCATACCCCATCTACTCTCCATGAATGACACAGAAGTGACAGCAATAATATGACAATAATCAAGACCTTTAACTTCAGCTATCCCTTACATATTTTTAAGGATGCAATGCCATTTTTCAGTAAATTAAATTTCATTGTATATAAATCAAGAAGTTAATTGGACTTTAATATCTTTTGGTCTATCACACTAAACTGTCCAAGAAAACTACTCCACTGGTGTGTATGACTTCACTCTTTTCTGAGTAGTAAGTAACATTTATTTTTTCCTTGAATGTCATATATCAGAGTTCCAATCCAGTGACTATCTCACCAAACAGCTCCAGTTTTTCCTGAGAAATGTGCAAAACAATGACATACTAGAAAAGTTTCTCTCTTATGTGGATTATCATGGGACTTTTGAAAACATCTCAAAAGAAATCTGCATTAGACAGATGACACTGGAAAGGCTTCTCTCCCTTGTAGATCATCATATGCTGTTCAACATTACTCCTTTGTGAAAAATCTCCATTACATAGATTATGGTGGAAAGGCTCTCCAGTGTGGGACATCACATGTTATTTCAGATTGCCCTTTTGTGAGAGTTGCATGTCACAGATCAGAGTGCTTCAGATACCTTTCTCTGGTCTGGGTCATCACGTGATATTGGAAAGCATCCTTTTGTGAAAAAGCTGCATCACACAGATAAGCACTTGTGGGTAAGCACTTGGCACTTGAGATGATTCTTCTGTGAGACAGCTCCATTGCACAAGTCACACTGGAAAGAACTAACGAGCATGGGTCCTTATATGCTGTTTGAGACCTCTCTTTTGTGTGAAAGCAGAATCACACAGGTTGCACTGAAAAGGCTTCTCACCTGTGTGAGTCACCACATGATTTTTGAGGCTACTCTTTCGTGAGAAATAGGCACTGCACAAGTCACATTGAAAAGGTTTCTCTCCAGTGTGAGTCACCATGTGATTTTTGAGGCTACTCTTTCGTGAGAAATAGGAATCGCACAGGTCACACTGGAAAGGCTTCTCTCCAGAGTGGGCGTCCATGTGACGTTTGAGACTAGACTTTTGTGAAAAAGCTGCATTGCACAGGTCACACTCAAAAGGCTTTTCTCCAGTATGGGTAATAATGTGACATTTGAGATGACTCTTGTGTGAGAAAGTGGCATCACACAGATCACATTGGAAAGGCTTCTCTCCAGAATGGATATACATGTGACCTTTGAGACTACTATTTTGTGAAAAAGTTGCATTGCACAGGTTACAATGGAAAGGTTTTTCTCCTGTGTGGGTATACATGTGACGTGTGAGACTACTCTTCTGTGAGAAAGCCGCTTTGCACAGGCCACAGTGAAAAGGTTTCTCTCCAGTATGCGTCACCTTATGATCTTTGAGATAACTTTTTAGTGAGAAAGCAGCATCACACAAGTCACACTGGAAAGGCTTCTCTCCAGAGTGGTTGTACATGTGACGTGTGAGACTACTCTTTTGTGAGAAAGCTGTATTACACAAGTCACACTGGAAAGGTTGTTCTCCTGTGTGGGTAAGCATGTGACATTTGAGATGATTCTTTTGTGAGAAAGTGGCATCACACAGGTCACATTCAAAAGGCTTCTCTCCAAAGTGGGTGTTCATGTGAAGTTTGAGACTACTTTTTTGTGAGAAAGCTGCATTGCACAGGTTACACTGGAAATGTTTTTCTCCTGTGTGGGAAAGCATGTGACATTTGAGGTGACTCTTTCGTGAGAAAGCTGCATTGCACAGGTCACACTGGAAAGGCCTCTCTCCAGTGTGGGTCATCATGTGACGTGTGAGGTCACTCTTTCCTGAGAAAGCTGCATTGCACAGGTCACATTGGAAAGGCTTCTCTCCAGAGTGGGTATTCATGTGAAGTTTGAGACTACTTTTTTGTGAGAAAGCTGAATTACACAGGTCACACTGGAAAGGTTTTTCTCCTGTGTGGGTAAATATGTGATATTTGATGTGACTTTTTCGTGAGAAAGTGGCATCACACAGGTCACACTGGAAAGGCTTCTCTCCAGTGTGGGTCATCATGTGACGTTTGAAGTCATTCTTTCTTGAGAAAGCTGCATTGCACAGGTCACATTGGAAAGGCTTCTCTCCAGTTTGGGTCACCATGTAAGAGGGCTGTCCCATAGACATCACACTGGATTCTCTTTGTTGCATGATGGATATATGGAATCTAGGAAGAGCTCTTGCAAAGAAATGTTGATAGTTACCCTCATCCTGAAGAAGAAAAAAAGTAATTAAAAGATCAACATCCAACTTTTTGGTATTGTGTAATAACAGAATACAGACTATTCATACACAACTCATTTGATATACTAATCCTATTGTACCTAAATCAACCAATCCATTGCCCTTGGTCTATCTTGTGGAGGACCCTAACTAGACCCTATGTACAATTCCCTTAATATAGAATAAGTAGAATCACTAACCATTATGGTGCTACATGGTGCACTCCATATATTTTATGTACTGAAAAAACAATAGCTACATACATATTCACACCATCACCAGAATGCCTCTAGGAAGGTTCATTCAGTTCATCTCACTCATCTGACTCGAGAAAGTGATGCAAAATACACTGGTAAATGGTACACCTATGTTCCTATTTTAACAAAATGTAATAAGTAAAATTTATCTTATAAATTGTAAAAGTACTATCCATATTTTTTTGTCACAATTAGTAATATACCTGTTCATCTAATAGTAAACAACTATCAAAAATATCTACTAAGAAAAATATTGACTATCAAATGTGCAATCCCAGTAAATGTGGAGATACTACAAGACTATAATGGGAGCACTACTGCTTTAACATTTTTGAATCACAGGTTGTTGAAACTGGAGCAATTTAAATATATACTCAGTCACCTTTCGGGACACCTGATACAACTGTCAAGATTAACTAATGTAGAGTTTGATGTTTTGTGAGCTTTGATCTCATTCAAATGTTCCCCACACTACTACTTCTTAAGTGGACACTTTCCATATAAGTGATTTTTACAAGAACATACTACAGAGCATATGTATCAGTAGGCCCTTTCCCAATGAGGGGTAGTGGAGTCAAAGCATACACCCATTTTTCATTCATTCCACATCCTTCTGTTGTTCCTTCTATCATAGCTCCCTGGAACATACAGTACTCATCACAAACCTAAAGCTATTGCTGGAACATCTTTCGCAAATGTAGCTGTGGGTTTGAATCCTGTACTTCTCTCTGATTCCCAGTGACTATTCTGACAGCCAAAGCACATACAGCAAGGTGATGGCTTTGGCCACAACCATGCACCTCCTGGCATAGGCTCCTCGCTTTCCTTTGTAAAATTTCTAGAGGTCCACCATCCATCCCTCAATCAAGGATGTCAGATAATGGTGCCCTGTAGCATATTTACCTAACAGTATACAGGAAAAGAGCAATGCTTGTTGGGTCTCACGTCTTCTCCAATTCATTACATCTAGCCTTGATTTCATGTATGGTTCCAACTTTTCATTTACATTTAGATTTGAGTTCATATATTGTTCCAGCTTGGGCTATATCACTTTCTAAGCTATTCCAAGAATCTATACAACTATATGAAAAACTGTACATCCTTTAGACATGCAGTCTTCCATAATTTGATCTCATGATCTTTTAAAGCCCTGTCAATGCAACCTATCCCCTTTAGTGATCTGAATGCTGTAATCATATCACTTCCTTCTCTTCCATTTGCAGACCCACTGTTTTCCTCATATGATTTATCTGCTAAGCTGGGGACCTGTTTGGTTGCTGCCTTTTGTATTCTCTCGATCTTGCTTATGTCCTTCACTCTGTGTGGGGACCATACTACTGATGCATATTCCAGTCTTGGATGGATCAAGTTTTCAAAGTATTTTATCATCTCTTCATCAATATATTGAAAAGCCACTTTAATATTCTATAGCAGTCTGTATGTCTCTCCCACAATCCCGCTGATATATATTTACCTAATTGTAGTATACAGGAAAGGAGCAATGCTATTTGGGTCCCATCTCCAACTGTCTAATTTTCTAACAACACACCTAGACTCAACTTCATGTACTGTTCCAACTTAACCTATATCTTTGATTTCCAAATATCATACTTAGATTTGAACTCATGTATTGTTTGAACTTGGGCTATATAATTCTCTAAGCAATTCCACACACTTATACATCTATATGGAAAATGTGCTTCTTCAAATCTTTTCGATATGCAGTCTTTCTAAATTTAATTCCATGACCTCTTAAAGCCCTCCCATCTTTAAACAGATTTCTTCTATCCCCATAAACTCTCTAAGAAAACTACTCCATTGGTGTGTATGACTTACACTTTTCTCTGACCTGAATACTGTAATCATGTAACCTTTATTTCTTCGATCTTTCAAAGTTGGCAGAACCAGTCTTTCCTCATATGGTTTATGTGCCAGGCTGGGGACCAGTTTGGTTGCTGCCCTTTGTATTCTCTCAATCTTGCTTATATCCTTCACTCTGTGTGTAGACCACACTACTGACACATATTGGTCATATCAGGGTTTCGATGAGTCTTTTCATCTCTTCATCCATATAATGGAATGCCACTTTCTTCTGCAGTAGTCTATATGTCTCTCCCACAATCCTGCTATGTCTGTCACACAGACATATCACACAGTCCACCCGCCTCTCACTCTCTTGCAGCACATCAATCACTCTCAAGTAAAAGCTTAAAAGATTTGACACACAGACCTTCCAGATCTGAAACCACATTGTCAGAATTTTCATCTTTTTAATATATTAGGTCCATTGATCTTTCACAATCCTTTCACATAATTTTACTTTCGTGCTAGTTAGTGATACTGGCCTAAAATTTAATGTTGTTTCCTTGTTTCTGCCTTTGTGAACTGGCACTATGTTTGCCCCTTTTCCAATCAAGCAGCACAATGCCTTCTTTCAGTGAATATGTAATAAGACTGGATCTTGTGTTAATTGTTCCCTTCCCTACATTCTTTAAGAATCCAGTTTGAGATCCTGTAAGGTCCTGAAGCTCTTGTCACATCCAATGATCCCAGGAGATTGAGCACTTCCCTCACTTCTACATTTATATCTGCTAAACCTGGTTTTTTGCTCCCCTTGCTTTTCTTCAATAAATTGATTTCTTTTGTGAAGACCAATTGGAAACCTTCATTCATTATTTCTGCCTGAGCTTAGGCCTCTTCAAAGACCTCACCACTTACTTTTGACTTAGTGATTTCTTCCCTGTGTCTTAATTTAGCATTTATAAACCTGTAAAACAGTTTTGGTTCATCTTTGCATTTCTATACTACACCTCTTTCAAAACTGCTTCCTTCCTCCCTGCAAATTCCTGTATAGTCATTCCTAGTTTGTTTGTAAGCTTCTTTTGTTTTATTGGTTCTTTTCCTCTTCCATATTTCCCAAGCCATATCCCTATCCTTTTTTGTGATCTCACACTTTTTTTTAAAACCAGTCCTATTTTTGCTTCTTTCTTTCTCTAGTCTTTGGCACATGTTTGTTCACTCCTAGGCTGTAAATGTCTGACATCACATTTCCTCCTTATTCCTGTGGTATTCATAAATTTCTCCCAGATTATTTCTTCACAGAATTTTTTCAACCCTAAGTAATCTGCTTTCCTAAAGTTGAGTCTCCCTTGTCTGTGTGATTCATTCCTTGGCTCTATTTCCTCATCTTCCAGCTAAAATTCAATTGTAACACGGTCACTTTTTTTTCCTATTGGGCAAAGGTAGTTCAATTAGCTGATGATGTCTGGCTCTTTGGTTAGTAACAAATCTAATTTTGTGGGGGGTGTCATCTCCTCTTACCTGGGTCACTTCCTTTACCCACTGGGTCATTATGTCATCCATTGCTATACTCAACAGGGTATTTCCCCAGGAATCTCCTTAGGCACTTGCTTACCAATCCTCCCAGTTGACCTCACCACAATTACAATTTCCAGCAAGGACTATGTTACTACTTTGTTCAATATTTTTCTTTAGGAAAAGAGTTGTATTCATTAAAATTTCTTGATATTCAGTTTCATGCCAAGCTCTTGTCTTAGGGGGAACATACCATCATAGTCTTTTTTATTGTGCCTTTTAGTACTAATTTTTAGGTGAATTGATTCAGCCCTGCTTTCACTCAGATTTGCTTTTTCCACCTTTATGCCACTTCTCACCAAAGGTGTGTCAGGTGACAGGTTGTCTTATCAACACTTCCAAATATTTCTCTGCTTTAGTCTGCGTAATGGATTTACTTCCCAAGGAATAGTTTATACACAGTCTTTTGCAACTATTGGCCATTTCCAGTACTTTGCTTTTTTTGGAATTGAAATTAATTTTCCATTCTTGGCTCCATACAAAATCAGTGTCTTAAATATTTTTTCAATTGTCTATAGTCCTTGCTTTTCACTCTTTTCATGATTTTTGCATCACCTGCAAACATTTTGGCATAGCTTGTTATACCATCCACCATGTCATTGATGTTGACAAGAAACATTATTAGTGAACGCAAGCAGTGGAAAACTCTCCTCATTACTGCTCTCAATCTTGACATCCTCCTTTGCTACAGTCCTCATATATCTTCCCTTCATAAAGTCTTTCAACCATTTGAGTAGTTTGCCTCTTTGTCCTCCAATTTCCATATAAATCAACTGTGAGGTACACTGATCATGAGCATTCTCTAGATTGAGGTACACAGTCCACCCATCCCTCTCTTGGAGCACATCAACCATTCACAAGTAATAACTAATAAAGGTTTGACACACATGATCTTCCAGATCTGAAGCCAAACTGTCTGCCAGAATGTTCATTTCTTCAAGGTATATGGTCCATTGATCTTTCACAATCTTTTCACATTACTATTGTGTTGATCAATGATACTGGCCTATAATTTAGTGGTGTCTCCTTACTTCCATTTTTGTAAATTGGTACCACATTTCCAATTTTCCAATCTAGCATCACTATGCCCTCTTTTACCAAATATTCAATATGACTGTGAATCTTGTCCACTAGTATTTCCTTACATCATGTATACAGTTTGAGATCCTGTCAGGTCCTGAAGGTTTTGTCACATCCAGTGATCCCAAAAGATTGAGCACTTCCCTCAATTCTACATTTGTATCTTCTAAACCTATACTGTTGCTCCCTGGTTTTCTTTAAAAAAAAAAAAAAAAAAAAAAAAAAAAAAAAATATATATATATATAAATATATATATATATATATATATATATATATATATATATAATATATATATATATATATATATATAAATGAAATAAATGTGAAGACTGATTGGAAACTAACTTTCATTATTTCTGCCTGAGCCAAGGGCTCTTCAAAGACCTCACCAACCATTATTAGCTTCATGATTACTTCCCTGCATCTCAATTAACCATTTATAAACTTGTAAAACAGTTTTACTTAACCTTTGGTTTTATCTACTACACCCCTTTCAAAATTACTTTCTTCCAACCTGCAGATTCTTATATAATAATTTCTAGTTTGTAAGTTTTTTTTTGTGTTATTGCTTCTTCTCTTCCTTCATTTATCTCAAGCCATGTCCCTGCCTTTTTTTTTTTTTTAATATCACACCTTTTGTTAAATGAGTCCTGTTTCTTCTTCTTCCTTCCACTAATCTTTGTCATGTGGTTGTTCATTCCCTGGTTGTAAATCTCAAGAAATTTTTTCCATTTCCTTATTATTCTGGTGGTATTCATGAATTCCTCCCAGTTTGCTTCTTCAAAGAATTTTTTCAACCCAAAGTAATCTGCCTTCCAAAATCGAGTCTCCCTTGCCTTTGTGATTCATTCCTTGGCTCTACTTCCTCATCCTCAAATTGAAATAAAATAATTATAGTCACTTTTTCCTATGGGTAAAAGGTGGTTCAAGGCACTGATGATGTCTTGCTCTTTTATTAGTAGCAGATCTAATCTTTTGGGAATATCATCTATTATACTGGTCACTTCCTTTACCCACTGAGTTATTGTGTTTCCCAGTGGTATATTTAACATAGTATTTCCCCAGTAATCTTCTTTGCCACTTGCTTCCCATTCCTCCCAGTTGATCTCATTGCAATTAAATGTCCAATAGACTAAAACTACTATTCAATTTAATTTGGACACTACCCTTTTCTTAAGACAGGGAAAAAAGAGTTGTGTCCAGCAACAATTGATATTCAGCTTCATTCCAGGCTCTTCTCTTTGGTAGGGATACATACCATCATAAATCTCTTCTATTCTGTCCTTTAGTTCTATTTTTGTGTGGATGGCTTCAGCCTTGTCTTCACTCAGATTTACTTCTTCCAACGCCAACACTCTTCACAACAACCATTACCCCTCCCCCCATTTCATTTTCTCTTCTCAAGGTGTTTTTTGTTCCCCAACTGAAGATCAACTTTCTTGGGGAGTTTGGTGAATATACCTTACAAACCTAACCAAATCTTTCTACCTACACCCATGTGGGGAAAGGTTAGGTAAGACTCAACCACCTGTCCCCGAGGTAGGATTGCTTATAGTTATGGTTACCCAGTGAGACCAGACACTTTAGAGGAGCTACATTTACTTATGTGCTAAATTTATGTCCTATGGCAAGCTTAATCGGATATTAGACTGACAGCATAAGACTATTTTCAAATTAGATTATGGTGAATAACGATTTGTGGAACCTTCTGATACGATTTAAACTACCTCCTGTTATTCTGAAGCAATGGTTCCTTTTGAGAGACAAGGCTTTCATTGTATTTTCAGTACTCCGGACCAAACTATAAAAAATCTGTTGCACGAAAATATGGTAATCTTAGAGAAACATATTCTCCAATTAGTAGCTTCGTATGCATACCCGGCATGCGGGAATGTAAATATTTAGGAAGTGTTTTGACAAAACTTTACTGTCTGTGAAATCAGCAGTGCCTTTATTCAATTGGAACATAAGGCAGTGGACAGACAAGAAACATAATCTCTGCCAAACTATTAATATACATACATGATTGATGAATGCTTACAATAACGCTTATATATCTGACTATTGTGCTTGTAAATTCGATGCACTTCCTGATGTTTTATATGTCCCAGGAACCACATTCTTACATGTCTCTGTATTGCAATATTTGCCAAACATAAATAATAAATATTGTGTTTACTTGGCATTCCAAATCTTTATGAACAAATTGATATAGAAAACTCAGATACACGGATTACTAACGGGTGACCTTTTTGCTTCGTAGATGCCAGGGTATCTCTTACTTAAATTCGTGAATGCACTCCTTTAGTTTCTATACGGTTGCACTCGCGAATTCAAATTAGAGGTACTAAACTACCTTATTTCTATACTATAGAAATAAAGTAGCTTGGTAGTGGGCCCACATTTGGCACTCGCTACACGCTGACCCCGTACCGTGGCGTATTTGTAATTTCGTGCAGGTGTAGATGAATATCAATATAGCCTGTTTATATTTATATTTGATGGGACGCCACTTTGTCTTCATCGGTACTAATATCACAAAATAAGAAATTCACTGCCTGAATTCTCAATTCACTGTGAATAGATAGTATTCTTCAGAGTAAAAAATTGACTTTGTTCACTCCACATGCCCATTTCATATTACTGTGGTTACAATCCAATGTTTTATATTTATAGTATGAACGATTACTTATTAGACATGGAATTTGCAAGCACAACAGTAATACATGTAATACGCAAGTGTCATTGTGGGCACTCGTCAATCGTGTACATGTATATCTATATCTGATGAGTAACACATCTGTGGTAAGTGACACACAGTACTTTCTGGTAGGAGTTTATTGTGTAGGTCTACACATAAGTATGGCAGGAAGTAATCTGTCACCAGCGAATGCTAGGGGGCCCTTGGCATCATGACGCGCTCGTGCCCTACTTCCTGATACATTGTTGTCAGGCGGGAAAAAGATTGGGCAAAACAATACATACAAACATCACTATAAAGTAATGTCGTAGCACATTGATAAAATAAACTTTTTATCCCACAGTCGGAGAAAAGAAGACACTAATGTCGAACGTTCTGTATATTTCGATCACTAACTGTGACCCTCTTCAGCAGAATGAATACATAATGGAAGGCATATGCTTATATACAAAAATGTGAGGTGAGAAAAGGAACAAGCTCAGGTTACGTGACCGATGCTCCGCAGGTCGCGTGGGGTTTTGTGACCTTGGAGTACATGAGGTAGCACATGGCTGACTGCTGAGGTAGTGATGCAGCACATACAAACATCTCTAGGTATATACATAAGAATATACAGAAACAAGAGAACAATTACATATAATGAGGAATATGCATGCAAAATGGTTAAGGGTAACATATACTAAATACCTTAATGCTATGATACGTAAAATTGGCATGGACGCATACGTATGTAGCGTACGCCTAATGACGTATATATAATCGGTTATATAATTGTGTATAGGGAACTTATATAATGTAATGACTACATAGGCTTATACAATACATTTATTACAAATTTCCTGGACAGTGGAAGGAGGAGGAGGTGGTTGAGGGAACGTGGGGAAATACGTACCTCAAGGGAGTGAAGAATGGAGGAGGATGATAATCTCAGTGGGGAACCGAAGTCCAGGAGATTCGCATTACCACACGGGACCACGCGTGCTTCCTCACAGCAAGCGTGTATGTACGTAAATCAAAGAGGGGTGTGGGGACAACTCATAAAGATAACCGTCTTTGGGTAATGAAACCCAGAATTCCTATTATGAGTTTTAATGAATTGAATAATTAAACACTAAAATTAAGCTACTTGACATTAAATAAGGGTTTTAACAGTTGGATTCACATACATACATACATCCTATCTATTCCCTGCGCGCGTTCCTAGCTTAAGAAATTGTTATTGAATGAGTACTTATAATTGTCTTGCTTGTGGAGACGTCTTCAATTAGCATGATCTCCTGCTGAGCTTCGATCGGCGCCACTTCGTTTGGTGGGGGCGGGGGGTGGACGGCCTGGGCGCGCTGTGATGGGGGATGTAAGTCACTTCGTCGGCGTACTTTTCCCGGTCAATCGCACTACACTCAGTTTTTGCTTGAGGGGTTTATACCCAAATAATCGACACTCGATTTATTCAAGAGGTTATAAATCCCCAACAGTCACTTGAGGGAGGAAAGGACGCGCTTATTCTTCCGAGATCGAGCGGTCTGACCTCCTTTTTCGAACTCGATGCTTAGACTGCCTGTGTCCTGCGACAGGTCAGGTCACGATGTCCGCTAGCCGGCTTCCGACGTTGCCAATAGTATTATGTCTCCGTCCCTAGTTGCGAAGGGTACTACGAATAATGTTCATGCGGGATGGTGACACAGTTCCAAGTGTTCTTTGAGGTAGACACTGTTCAGGAGCGGGTTAAACACAATCCTAATAATTCTAATTGCCTAGCTTAATAAAATATGTGGCAGCGCGCAGGGGGGGGGGAGGGGGTGTGTTTGAGTGCTTTGTGTGGGCGCGAAAAACGTTGAGCATGGCTCCGAGAACACAAATCAAAAGGGGGGGGTGTTTCTCGATATTAGAAGTCTCTCCCTTCGTTAAGGCATTGAATTGGTTGTCAAAAATGACATGACAAATAAAGAGGATAACGAGGAGGAGAAAAGACAGGATGTTGCTACTAGAAGTCTTAAGGACTGGAAATTCCCCCGAGTATGGGGAATTAAGGGCTGATACGGAGAGAAAACAGACGAGAAAATGGGAAGGGAGACAACGAGCTGGGTGTCACAATTTAAAAAATTGTGACAACATTTACAATAAATATATGTTGATATTAAGTACTCATGTATAATAAAGAAGTTTTACATATACAATAAAGGAGATACATATACAATAAATATATACAATAATCAAGTAAGGAAAGGCTTTCCTACACATCTCCCACACGGCAACCCACGGGCCACGACTCGCCTTTATTACGAACGGTTACGCCGTTGGAGATAGGAGTACTTAGGTCACGTCCCTGGCATGAGGACTCCCCAGGTAAGGTACCTAGCAGGAGGACTGCCCAGGTAAAGTACCTGGCAGGAAGGACTGCCTTGGACAAATCTTTGATGGGGTGGACATTCTACAGTTAGTTATGGTTTCGATATATAACCTGACCTAACATTCTACAGTTGATTATGGCTCGTGATAAATATATAATCTAACCGACACTTTGTTAGAGTGGAGAGTCTACAGTTGATCAATGTGTGTGTGTATGAAGGATTCTACAATTGCGTGAAGTTTGGGTGGGGATTCTATAGTTAATCAGTGTGTGTGTGTTGGGGGGGGAGGTCTACAACTGACCCGTTTAATTTTTGGGCTTCTGGTGTTTCTGCAGAAATTTAAAAATTTTCTTGCAAATCCTGTCGTTGGTGAGGTTACCCCCCGAAAATAGAAAATAAATTATTTGCTGTAGAAATCAATATAATATTCTTATGAATCACTCAAATATTGAATTATATCCTTGATTGGTGTGTGTATAGTGGCCTTCGAAAAACTGACAATTATTTCCAATTATACAATTGTATCCTTCACCATACACCGATTTTTTATCCTCTATCTCCTTGAACTGTTTATTCGGCTACTCTTCTGCCATATAATTTCCTGGTTATTTTTCTTTCCTAGTCTCTTTTTCATAGTTTCTGCTCACCTCCATTTTTTTTTTAGTGTTTGTTCAACCTTCCATTTCTTCTTCATTTGAGTTCTTTGTTCCCTTCCTCTACTGTACTTTGATTAATGCATAGTATTTGTATTCATTCGTGACACTCATATGAGATGTTTTCTAAAATTTAGTTGTCAAGCTTATAAAGTATTCAGGGCGAGGGTAATATCATTATATCCTTAGAATAGGTACCCGCAGATTCCGTATATTCGTCATATGACAGAGTCTGCGACACAGCTATCTCACAAGTCATCTTAAATAACTTGTGATGATCCACACTAGAGAGAAGCCTTTCCAATGTGACCTGTTTTATACAACTCTCAGGAAAGACTGCTCACAAATATCACACCTTGACCCACACTGTAGAGAAACCTTTCAAGTGTAATTGTGCGGTGCAGCTTTCTCAGCAAAGGGCAATATCAAACAACACGTGATGACCCACACTGAGGAGACCTGTGTTATGCAGCTCTCCCAGGAAAGACTGCCCTTAAATATCACGCGAAGACCCACACTGGAAAGAAACCTTTTAAGTGTAGTATGTATGATGCAACCTTTACACAAAAGTGAAGTCTCCGATATCACGTGATGACCCACACTGGAGAGAAGCCTATCCAATGTGAACTTTGTAATAGAAGTTTCTCTCGTAAGGCCGATCTCAAATATTACATGATAACCCACACTGGAGAGAAACCTTTCGAGTGTGACCTCTGTGATGCAACTTTCTCACGAACGAGTCATCTTAAACGATACGTGGTCACCCACACAGGAGAGAAGCCTTACATGTGTGACTTGTGCGATGCAGCTTTCTCAGAAAAGGGTACTCTCAAACGTCACGTGGTGACTCACATCGGAGAGAAGCCGTTCAAGTGTGACCTGTGTGATGCAACTTTCTCGCAAAATAGTAATCTCAAACGACACGTGGTGACCCACACTGGAGAGAAGCCTTTAAAGTGTGGTCTGTGCGATGCAGCTTTCTCATAAAAGAGTCAAATCCGACGTCACGTGCTTATCCACACTGGAAAGAAGGCGTTCCTGTGTGACCTATGTGATGCAGCTTTCTCAGAAAAGATTACTCTTAAACGTCATGTGGTTACACCGGAGAGAAGCTGTTCCAGTGTGACCTGTGTGATGCAACTTTCTCACGAAAAGGTCATCTTAAACATCACATGGTTACCCACACTGGAGAAAATCAATTCAAATGCACTAATGGATTTTCCTGGGTTCTATTTTCTTTCCATTGTTCCTGCAGTGTGGGGGATCGCATAAGTCAGAATCTTCATGAATGGTGAGGGTGAATGCACACAATATTACAAGAGAGGGGTAATCAAGGCATACGTGAGGCGGGCAATTCAGGTTTGCTCTTCTTGGCAGATGGCATCTGCTGCATACCAAACTCCAGCACTTACGTCAGGTGTCAGTTAGCAATGGTTACCCTAAAACAGACTTTGATCAAATGACTAAATACTAGATCGTTGTGTCTCAGAGAACTCTTCGTGTCAGAAAAACAAAATCACATTTTTCTACCAAAATATAGCAGTTCGTACCGGGAAGATGAAAAACGTATTAAAGACATCGTCTTCAGAAATTGTAAACCGGTGGATGACAGCCATGTCTTACGTATTGTGATTTTCTATAAGAACCCTCGCACTTGCTCCTTAGTGCTGAAAAATAGTTTGTCTCGTAAGTCTGGGACTTTGTTAAAAACTAATGTTGTGTATAAATTTAACTGTAATTTTGGATACTGCGCGCTCCATAAATGTGCATACATTGGGTTTACAACTTGTAGTCTCAGTCGTCGCCTAACGCTTCATCTTCAACAGGGAGCGATTAGAAACAATTTTCAGTGCGAGCACCAGTCTACCCTTGATAGAGCAACCATTGTTAACAACACTGAAGTAGTTACCCAATGTAATGATATTAAAGAATTAAAAATGTTAGAAGCTATGTATATTAGGGAATGGGCTCCTACCATTAATATTCAGTCTAATATGGTAACGGCCATTCCCTTATTCAATAGCTCTTCAAGACATGTGAGAACTAACCATACCAATAGTGGAATTGTGTACCCCCCTTTTGCATTGCCCACTGCTCCGACTCCCCCTCCCCTACCTCTGAGATGATCAGCTCGGGTCAGGTCGGAGTGCCTGTTTGATTGTGTTGATTTGCGATTTATTATTTTGAGAATGACTCCTTGAAGTTGAAACGTCAACTTGTGTGTAATTAAAATGGGTAACTTTGGACAGCTTTGGACAGCTTTAGACAGCTTATTCTCCCAAACTCAGAACTATAGTGAGGACAATTGAAAACAATATAAAGAAAATTAATAATTGTGATAATGCAGTGGCGTTTAACTCAGTTTGAATTAGAGAGAACCTGCGCCTCCAGTTTTCTTCCACGCTAAGTTCCCCCGCCGCATGCGGTCTGGGAAACTTAGCGTGGAAGAAAACTGGAGGAGACTGGCGGTTGATGTAACCCACTATCGGCTCTCGATGGTTGACTGCGGCCCGGGACGCTTCGCCGTCTGGCGGGAGCTGAAGACGGAGACTGGAGAGGAGATTGTAAGGATGATGAATGAGATATTTCTGGAACGGGGCCCAGTGGATGAAATCCTGATGGATAATAGCGCCGCATTTCGGTCGGGGGCGCTGAAAGACATGTTGTACAAGTGGAGCACGAGACGCTTCTTTTGGGCTACTTACCGACCGAGCGGAAATGGAATAGTAGAACGACACTATCGCTCGATTAAGTCCATCGCCGAGAGTACGCTAATACCACCCACAGAGGTAGTCGTCTGGTATAACATGTCCTCCAGGTCAGGCCAAGATGAAGGCTCGGTTTTACAAAGAGCCTTATTTAAATATGATTAGCGACATCCCCGGGTAGGGCCGGGGCTACCATCCAATACTGAAGAAAGCCCCGCCTCAGTACAGGTGGGGGAGGAGGTATGGTTGAGGCCAAAGGACAGTAAATGCACGTCACAGTGGACGAGAGGGATCGTAACGGAGGTGAATTCGCGGAACAACGTCTCTGTCGAGGGAGTGCCGCGACATATCTTGGAGCTTCGTCATGTGGTGAATGATGGAGAAAACGAGGAAGAGGGTGACGGAGAAAATGAGGAAGAGAGTCACGACATGGTGGTGAATGAGGGGTTGGTGCACCGGCGACCCCACCGCAACAAGCGGCTTCCAAGATGGCTGCAGGACTATGAAGTAGGAGATGAAAAAAAGGTCGATCTCGAGATCAAGGGGAGGGGGGGGGCTGAGTGTGGTGAATGTGGCACAGACGGGGACGCGCGGTTGGCACCCCCCGGGGCGGGGTCAAAAGGCGCGCGCAGTTGGTGCCCCCGGGAGGCGGGAATGCCCGCGCGTCGGTGTAGGTGGAAGTGCTGTGAGTGTCACGTGGGCGAGTGAAATGGGGGGGACGCGAGAGGGACTGTGTTAGAATTTAGGTGTTAGATAATCTAGCATAGGAACTGTGTGGTGTGAATCTAAGAAGGATTAAACAGTGAAGCAGAGGCAACCGCAGAAACGGGATTTCTACAGAAATCAAGTAATATATCGTTCTCCTTACAAAAGGCTTTAACAAGGGTGAGACAAACAAGGCCATCATATCAAGACAACAGGGCAGAACTCACAGTAATGGGTTTAAATTGGACACATTTAGCTTTAAGAAGGAAAGAGGAAAGAACTGGTTTACTAATAGGATGGTCAACGAGTGGAATAGACTTAGTAACCATGTAGTGAGCGCTAAAACTATCGGTTGTTTTAAGAAATGGTTAGACAACTTTATGGATGGGGATGTCAGGTGTAATGGACATGGACCTGCCTAGTGTAGGCCTTATGGGTCTCTTGCAGTCTCCCTCATTCTTATGTTCTTAATATGAGTACAGTGCAAGAACTATTTACCACTACGGAAAAGAATAAATCAACAGGGGAAAAGAAAAGATGCAAACTGTGCAATGATAAGGAGGAGGAAGACCTAATACACTTCTTACTACATTGCAATGAACTAGAAGAACAAAGGAGTAAAATTAGATAGTTAAATAGAAATACCAACAAAGTTTAATTAGCAGTGGGGGTATTCTTATTCCGGAGAACAAAAACAGAATGTAAAAGAGAAGATTGATACAAACTATGGAAAGTATAAAAAAGAAGTTGAAAGAAGGGGAAGGTGTATAAACTGAAGAAGCAATGGATGCAGAAACAAAATCGAAACACTTCCGAGTAGTAAATAGTTTACGAATAAAGGTGTGCCAAAATTTGGCAAAACACCACGAACCTACACCTATAACAGGTTACACTTCTTGGATACAAAAACACAATTTAAGAAATTCACTAATCACTGCCTACTCCCTCAATAAACTGCACTGTCACAATATTCTTAAGAGTAAAACTTAGTCCACTTCACAGGAACACTTTGTAATTTATTACAAGTCGGTGTTTTATAGTATACAGTCTTAGTTCAGACTTGCAAGAATACTTACTTGGTTTACTTGGAGAAGTTTCGAGGTCTATCCTCACAGCCGTAGTGATCTACCGCTGCTGCCAGTCCTGCTGTCCCTCCTCACAAGAGCCAGTTGGTCTGTTATTGTGTTGGAAGACAACCTACTGATGGCGGTGTAGCCTGGCACTGGGGGCTCGTCTGGCACCTTCCATAGAAATCTGTCCAGTACATGCTTGAAGCTGTCCACCGAGCAGTTGGTTCTCTCTCTCACTTTTTTTTGGAAGAGTGTTGAAATTTTTTGGATTCTCGTGACCTAGGCTGGATGCCAGTAAGGCCTTAACCTTCTCTGGGGCTCTTGATGGGAGTGTTTGTCTCTCACACATGCGTCCATGCCTTACACTGTGATATGGCTTAATTGTTGAGGGCGTGGGGTCAGGAACAAGGCCCTCCTTTGTTGGGAGTAGAGTCCCAGTGCTTCCAAGCGATCCCAATAATTGAGATCCTTCATCCCTCTAATATGCCTGGTGTACTTTCTTTGGACAGCCCCAATCCTCTGGACATCTCCCTATTTATGTGGTGGCCAGAATTGGTTACAGTAGTCCAGGGTAGGTTGAATAAGCGCCTTCCAAAGGGTTAGCATTATCTCTACCTCTATTGAGGAGGAAGTCCGTAATACCCAGCTGGCCATCCTCCGTGCTCTTTTTACGGTCTGCGTGATGTGGTGCTGGAAAGTGACGTCATCACCTAGATATATACCCAGACATTTTACATGGGCTTTGGGTGTGATTTTCATTACTCTTTCCGTGTACAGTCCTGTGTTATCTTTAATATCTTGGTGCCATATCTCATGACCTCAAACTTCTATTCATTGAACTGCATATTGCAATCGTTAGCCCAAGCATAAACCATATTGAGGTCGTCTTGTAGATGGCGTACGTCTTCACTTCTCAGCACTGCACGACTTATGTGGGTATCGTCGGCAAAAGACAGGAGGGTTGAGTCCACTCTCCTATTTATGTCATTCATATGAATTAAGAATAGGAGGGGGCCAAGGACAGAGCCTTGTGGTACTCCGCTTACTACTTTGGTTTCACTGGACTTCAGGCCATCAATTGCCACTGTTTGGGTACGGTCTGTCAGGAAGTTGTGAAGCCATATTCCTAGCTTCCCTGAGATTCCTAGGTCCCTTGCTTTGTGGAGTAGGACTTCTTTGTCTACCTTGTCGAAGGCTTTGGCAAAGTCTAGAAATACTACATCAACATTCTTTCCCTCTGACAGGTTCCTTAGCAGCCAGCCGTAGTGTGTCAGTAGGTTTGAGAGGCAGGACCGACCTTTTCTAAAACTATGTTGGTTCTCTTTTATGAGGTTATTCTTTTCGAGCTATGCGAACAGTTTGTCCCTTACGCATTTCCCAATTACTTTGATGATGTGGGACGTGAGGGCAACTGGTCGATAATTCTTTGGCAAAGTCCTGTCTCCTCCTTTATATATTGGGCTTATTATGGCTTGTTTCAGTAACGCCGGGATCTTACCTTTGTCTAGGGAAGATTGCCACAACATATAGATTGGGACTGTTAAGGTCTTGCTGCATTTTAGGAGTAGGATCGCCGGAATGCCGTCTGCTCCAGCGGCCGAATTTATCCTTAGCTCCTTTATCGCCTTTATGATGTCCTCTACTGTGACTTGGAAGGTCGATGAGTTGCTTTTGATTGGTTGTTTCTTTATTGAAAATGTTGCGGGGTCGTGGATTTCTGCTTGCTTCTTTGGTATGCTAAAAACACTGTTGTACTGGTGTCCCAGCATCTGGTAGGTTTCTTGTGGGTCGTCTGTTGTGGTTCCTTAGTCGGTTACAAGGGGTCCAATCTGCGATTTGGTCTTCAAGAATTTTTTGCAGTAACTAGAATAATTTGGGATTGTGCTTTATATTTTCTATAGCTTGGTTTTCCTCAGTTCTTCTCTGTTCCTCGCGTGAGTGCTTGATTTTTTTTTTCAATGTCCGCTATTTTTGTAATGATTGAGAGCTTTTGGGCGTCATTGTTACTTTTTCTTATTTTATCGTTGAGGTTAGTACGTTTTCTCATAAGGATTTTTCTGTCACGTGGGATGGTGTATCTGTAATATTTTCTCTTATTTTTCCGTGGCACATAGGTAGTACACATCTCCAGCAGTATCCTCAACAGTATGTTTAATTTGGTGTTGGGATCGGGTTCCTGTAGTACCAGGTTCCAGTCTATTTTCCTAAGCTCCCGCTGCATCTACACCCAGTCTACCTTTTCACTGAATAAGTTGAAGCTGGCAAAGGGAGTCATATCTGTTGGAATCGTGCGTTCCTGAGGTGTCCTACTTTTCCTGTATGTTGTGTTAACTAGAATTATGTTGTGGTCAGAGAAGATTGTTTTCTCTATCCTATAGTTGCTGGCTGAATCTTCATTATTGGTGAAGTAGAGGTCAAGAATGTTGCCCTGTCTTGTTGGCTTCATAATTTGTTGGTTTAGAAACAGTTTGTCAGCAGTCTCTAGAAGGAGTTTGGCTTGGGCTTGGTCTTCTAGAGCAGGGTTTCTCAACCTCTTTTGTTCTGTGGCCCCTTTCGATACGATAAAAAAACCTTGTGGCCCCCCATGCCGACTCCATCCATCCCTCACCCTGATCACCCAAAGAAGTGAAAATATCATGGACTCAAAACACTTCAGACATGAATCAAATAACAATATTAGCTGGATAGATTTATTTGTTGAATACTATCAAAATGATTAAACAAGAATGCATATAGGCGAACTTGACTCTTTTTTTCTAAAGTTTCAGTGGGATCCCTGTGACTGATGCAGGGCTGCCAACTTATCGATATTTTTCTCCAGAGATGCCAGAGAAAGACATAAATCGACTCTTTTTTCTATATCAAGGCGGTGTCGAGTCTTTGACAGCAAGTGCATCACCAGACTGAAACCAGTCTCAACTAAGTACGATGTGGGAAAAGCAAGTAGAAGCAACTTCACTTCCTTCCAGAGCAGTGGGTACTTTTCATACACATCTTGATTTATCCACAGCTTATGGCGCCCTCCACACTTGAACCTTGCTCGAGCTGTTGTGTCATTGTGCAGTTCAATGAGACTTTCTTGTAGGGTGACATCAACTTTAGATGCATCAGCAATGAACGGGTCCATAAACCAGTCAGGCACGGTCATTTGAAGTAGGTCAGAAAAGCGAGTTTCCATATCATTATGCAACTGCTTCAGATGGTCGACATACACTGCTAGGTCAGTATCAAGCAGCTCGGTGGATATACTTGCTAAGGATGGAAACTGGGCAAACTCCCGTCTCCCAAGGTTCAGCCAGAACAGCTTGAATTTCCCTATAAATGCAGTGATCGCCTCCTAGCATGAAAACAAGGTGGAGTCATTTCCTTGAAGCTCTTTGTTCAGAACATTTAGCTTTTCAAATATGTCTGACAGGTAGAATATATCGCTCTTTGCATCAGCAAGCTTTTATCCGAGTTCCGTCTCACTCAAGAAAGAGATAACGCCGTCCCAAAGTGCAACAAAACGTTGCAAATAATTACCCATATACAGGCACCTTACTAGCGTGTGTAACACAAGTCGTTCGAATTTTTCATTATTCTTCCCACATAGTTGCTGAAAAAGGCGATCCTGCAGAGCATTCTTTTTTGTCGAGTTGACAGATTTGATAACATGCCCAAGTGCTTCATGCAGACGTCCTGCTAAGTTTTGGCAACAAGGTGCTGCCGGTGAACAACACAGTGCACACAAACGACGTTGGGGACATTTTTATTTCAAGTACGCACTGAATCCCCGATACCTTCCGATCATAGCAGCAGCGCCATCTGTTGCACAAGTCACGATGTTCTTGAGTGGAATGTTGTTTTCCTCAAAATATGCCTCAAGTTTTTTGAAGATTAACTTGTCTTTGGTGTTAGTTGTTAATTTCAGTGCAAATATTAGTTCTTCACGTATTCCATCAACATCAAGGAACCTTGCGAACGCCATCAAAAGGGCAGAATGATCAGGTAAAGTAGTTTCGTCAAGTTGAAGCGAGAACTCATTCACCTGCAGTTTTAAGACTAATTGGCTCTCAACATCAGCAGCCATTTCATCAATGTGTCGTGATACTAAAGAGTTGCTAAGCGGAATAACACTAGTGACCTCTTGTGGACTGTAGCCAAGCCCTTTCTTGCTTAATTATTGTATATATTTATTGTATATGTATCTCCTTTAATGTATATGTCATACTTCTTTATTATACATGAGTACTTAATATCAACATATATCTATTGTAAATGTTTTGTATAAGTAAGCCTATGTAGTCATTACAATATAAGTGCCCTATACATAATTATATAACCGAATATACATACGTCATTAGGCGTACGCTAAACGCGTATGCGTCTATGCCAATTGTACACGTCGTAGAATTAAGGAACTAAATATATGTTACCCTTAACCATTTTGCATGCATATTCATCATTATATGTAATTGTTCTCTTGTTGCTGTATATTTCTATGTATATACCTAGATATGTTAGTATGTATTGTTTTGCCCAATCTTTTTCCCGCCTGGCAACAATGTAACAGAAGTAGGCCACGGGCGCGTCTTATGCCCAGCTAGGCCCCCCAAGCATTCGCTTGTGACAGATCACTTCCTGTCTTACTTGTGTGTAGATCTCCGCAATAAACTTCTACCAAAATACTGCGTGTTTGGCACTTACCACAGTGGTGACCCCGGAGTGACAGTGCCCAAGTGACCCTAATACCCAGTGCTCCATACCTAAGTGATTTAGGGTCATACACATTACGTGGTTAAGTGCCTATGCGTATTCATAAACTGTGACTCGTCACGCGCACGGAACTACGCATTTACGAAATTCAAAGTGCGCATGAAATAATCGGAGTGTGCGGCATTGTTCAGTTCTGATCTACACGCAACACGTATACGATACGCAACACGTATACTGGGAAACATCCGACAACAACAACATGAATTCCCCTTCTCCGCCTACAACCACTGCAGCCACTTCAACGACGACAGCAGCAGCAGGAAGCACTTCTTCCTCTACGCATTCCACGACTTCCGCCGCCGTCGCCGTTCGACCTCCACCATTCGACGAAGCATCGCCGGCAAGATGGTTTTCGTTGCTAGAGGCGCAATTTGCACTAGCTAACATAACCGTCCCCCAAACTAAGTTCAACCATGCACTTGCGAACTTAACCATCCCTGTGCTCAACCAGCTCGACGACGATGTCGTTACTTCCGGTGACTACGACCGCTTGAAGAAGGCGCTAATCGACGTCCTTACCAGGTCTCCGCCGGAACTCTTCGATGCCTTGGTCCACCAGAACAATATCATGTATGATAAGCCGACGACCTTCCTACGAGAACTTCGCACCATAGGTAAGCAACTCGGTGTCGACGACGACTTCATCCGCCTAAAGTTTTTACGTGCAGTGCCAAGTGACATACGACCACTACTTGTTACACACGCAGGTTCCCTTGATGAGTTGGCCCGTGTTGCTGATACTCTCATGGCCCATGGCCACGGAAACAAAGGGATAAGTGCGTCATCGGTGAACAAGCCTGTGCCAAGGGCTCCACGTAGTGATAGTGTGCCAGTGTTTCGTAGTGGTAACCCCACTACACGTGTTTCAACACCCACTACCTTTCCACTCGGATTAACTCCCTTCTACGACGGTCAAAGACCACGAGTGTGCCGTTACCACCTCTTCTACGGCAACAGTGCTAGATCTTGCAAACAATGGTGCATATTGTCCCACACTAGTGCTAACGTGTTGCCCAGTTCACGACCTAACTCACGTTCTTCATCCCCAGGACCTCAGCTTAACACGTCGGGAAACTTGATGGGCAGTCTGTAGAAGTATCCCTTGCAACCGCAGGACTGCCTCTCGTCATTAGTGCCACTATAGGTTGCAAGAACTATGAATTCCTTATAGATACCGGTTCTCAAGTCTCGCTCATTCCCTACGACCCAGGTTTAACTCCACTGCTCCGTCCCACGGTAGTACAACTTACTACTGCTTCCGGTACCCGTATTCGTACGTACGGCGAAGTCGACGTGGAACTTGGGATTCGACGTATCAGACGTTCTCTCCCATGGTCATTCGTCGTTGCTGATGTTGTCCGCCCAATTCTTGGTACCGATTTTTTAACCCATAATTCACTAGTAGTTGATTGTAGAAATCGCCTCCTCTCTGATCCTTCCACTGCATGCACCATTCCCCTTAAGGCTTCTCCTCTCCCTATCTCTTCACATGCGGTACATTATGGGGATATTGATTCAAGAGCCATTGCTCTTCTTTCAAAATTCCCCGTACTTACCGCGCCCCGACAACTGTCTGATCCTCCACCATTAGAAACTACAACCTATCATCATATTGATACAGGTGATTCTTCCCCTATATCCTTTAAAGTAAGGCCATTGACAGGTGAGAAGCTCAAAGCTGCCAAGGATGAGTTTCAATTTTTGCTTAATGCAGGGATCATACGACGCTCCAACTCACCTTGGGCGTCCCCACTTCATTTGGTTCCCAAGAAAGAACCACATTCCTGGAGACCTTGCGGAGATTACCGAGGTCTCAACAATGTAACTGTAAATGACAAATATCCCATACCACACTTGCGCTCTCTCACCATGTCACTTAAGAATAAGGTTATATTCACTAAGTTAGACTTACAACGTGCATATCTGCAAATTCCTGTAGCTGAACAAGATATTCCTAAGACTGCGATATGCACGCCATTTGGTTTATTTGAATTTTTGTACATGCCCTTTGGATTGAAAAATGCCGGAGCCACATTTCAGCGCTTTATAGATACCCTCTTAGCTAACGTAAACAACACGTTTACGTACCTTGATGATGTACTGATTGCTAGTGAGACCCTTGAAGAACATATTTCAGATGTTCAAACTGTTCTTTCTATTTTGGCTCAGCATAACATGCGACTTTCTCTTGACAAATGTCAATTCTTCAAGTCAAATCTTACCTTTCTCGGTTACGAGATTAGCTCACAAGGGATTAAGCCACCTAAAGACCGCACTACGGCCATTTCCGATTTCCCTTTGCCTCAGACTTCACAGGCTTTGCGCCGTTTCATGGGTATGATCAATTTTTTTCGGCCCATGATTCCTAATTTTGCAACCGTAGCCTATTCCCTTACTGAGCTTCTTAAACAATATCCTTCTTCAAAGTGTCTCACTTGGACTGACGCAGCAAAGGACTCCTTCAATAATTTGAAGCAAGCCTTACTGGACTGTCCAACCTTAGCTTACCCTTCCCTATTACCGACAAACTACCAACTCGTGACTGACAGTTCAAGCCTAGCCGTTGGCGCCGCTCTCTATCAAGTTATAGACGGCGAGCCAACGCCCCTAGGATTCTACTCGAAGAAACTCTCTGACACACAACGCATCTATTCCACCTACGACCGCGAGTTATTAGCTGCTTACCTCGCAGTTTTGCATTTCAGGACTCTCATTGACGGACATACAGTTACCCTATTTCTTGACCACAAACCCCTCGTAGCTGCCTTTTACTCTAAATCTCTTGCTAAAACTGACAGACAACAACGACAACTCTCTGTTCTTTCTGAATACGTTTCTTCAGTCGAGTACATTCGTGGCGAAACTAACGTCATCGCTGATTGCTTATCTCGCACGTCGTGCGCTGTTACACTCGACGCTTTTGACTTAAGTGGCATAGCTCAAAGTCAGACAACAGATGACGAACTGGAAACTTTCAAGCCTAGACTCTCTAAATTCACTTTACCCTCTGATTTAACACTCTGGTGTGATACCTCTACTAACACTCCTCGACCTTTTGTTCCATTACCCTTACGTAATGACGTAGTCTCTTCTTTGCATAACCTTTCTCATCCTGGTGTTCAGTCTACCTCTAAGTTGGTAAAACAACGTTACTTCTGGCCACACATTGACAGAGATGTAAAGACATTTGTAAGACAATGCCTTAGGTGTCAACAGTCTAAGACTACCCGCCACACTTCCTCTCCTGTTTCTCCTATATCTACTCCTACTGACCGCTTCCAATCGGTACACATCGACATTGTAGGACCGTTGCCCCCTGCTACTCTTCCTAACTATCCTTACCCTCTCCCATACAAATACTTGTTGACTTGCATTGATCGAGCTACTCGTTGGACTGAAGCAATTCCCCTCATTGACACTACTGCCACTTCTGTAGCAATCTCTTTTGTGAATGGCTGGATATGCCGTTTCGGTGTTCCACTTCATGTCATCACGGATAGAGGTTCCCAATTCGAGAGTGAACTTTTCTCTAAGCTTTCATCTATCATTGGTTTCCACCATATGCGTACTACTAGTTATCACCCTCAAGCTAACGGCATGATTGAACGTTTCCACCGTTCTCTGAAATCAGCTCTCCGCGCTAGGCAAGATAACTGGTTTTACTCCTTACCTATCGTCCTTCTTGGCTATCGCATGACACCTCACGTCACCAAATTTTCCCCATTTACCGCCATTACTGGCGCTCACATGTTATGCCCTTCTGTCGCCATTACTCAGGAACACACCCACTCCTCGGATGACACAACCATCCTTCGTCTTATCAAGGAAATGCAGTCTGTTAATTTCCAAGATCTCGCATCCGGTGACTGCCATACACTACCTCCACCCTATCTCCCTCACGACCTTCATTCTTGCTCTAAAGTTTGGTTACGAGTCGACAGAATTCGTAAGAGTTTGGAGGCTCCGTACTCTGGTCCATATGACGTCATTCGACGTGAACCTAAGTACTTCATCCTTAACCTACCTCAAGGCGAAACCTCAGTTTCCATTGATCGTTTGAAACCAGCTTTCCTCCCTGTTTCTCCTCGCCCTAAGACCCGTCTCCATGTAACCCCAGACATACCCTCAACACCTTCCACTCCTCCTCTTCCTACTTCATCCACTTCTGACACTTCAACTGTCATCCCACCGAATCCCATACCACCCACAAATGCCAATGACCTCGGCCACCCTATCACATCTTCCCCTCCCTCCCACCCTCATACTTCCGCTCTCCCATACAAAAGTCGCTCAGGCAGGGCAGTCAGATTTCACAATAAATCTGATTTTTACTACTACTAAAGACTTTCTTCACTGACGCTACTCTCTCAAGGGGGGAGTACTGTAGCCAAGCCTTAATGTATATGTCATACTTCTTTATTATACATGAGTACTTAATATCAACATATATCTATTGTAAATGTTTTGTATAAGTAAGCCTATGTAGTCATTACAATATAAGTGCCCTATACATAATTATATAACCGAATATACATACGTCATTAGGCGTACGCTAAACGCGTATGCGTCTATGCCAATTGTACACGTCGTAGAATTAAGGAACTAAATATATGTTACCCTTAACCATTTTGCATGCATATTCATCATTATATGTAATTGTTCTCTTGTTGCTGTATATTTCTATGTATATACCTAGATATGTTAGTATGTATTGTTTTGCCCAATCTTTTTCCCGCCTGGCAACAATGTAACGGAAAGTAGGCCACGGGCGCGTCTTATGCCCAGCTAGGCCCAAGCATTCGCTTGTGACAGATCATGTCTTACTTGTGTGTAGATCTCCGCAATAAACTTCTACCAAAATACTGCGTGTTTGGCACTTACTACAGGACTTTGTTTCATGAATGTTGAAAGCACTATGGCCACTGCCGGCATGATGAGAGATTCACCAATAGTATGAGGTTTGCCTGCTTTTGCGATCACATTGGATATCTTGTAAGAAGCCAGCATTCCTTTGTCTATTTTTACCACTTTTTGGGTCAACATACGATTCACTGTCATCCTTCCTTGGAACTCATCACGTAAATTCTTGAAAAACTCTAGCGGCTTGTCTTTCTTGTCTCTAAGCACAGTCTCCAGATGTTTTTTTTTTTTTAATTTGCAGGGGCACATACTCTCATTTGACATGAAGGTCTTGCATATCAGGCACATGGGCATTGCAGAATTTTGTGGGGACTCGGTGAATCCATAAGCAAGATATTCGATTGAATATTGCCTGCATTTTTTCTTAGATGCACTGGCCATATTTTTCTGGAACATAAACAAACGAAACTTATTCATATTAAGTACCGTGCTAACTCTGCGGCGCATCTATGCGGCTACACCGCCACAATCCCACTGACACATGAATCACACGTTCTTGCTCACACGCTGAATTGCATCGACATACAGTTGTCATGTGCCACCATTTATCCTCGCTAACAAACGAAATTACCCTGTGGCACCCCATGACCTCCCGTGGCCCCTATCTCTTAAAATTGGCCGCGTGGCCCCCTGAAAAAATCACATGGCCCCCGTTGAGAGACACTGTTCCAGAGCGCCCCCACAGCATCTGCCATCTGGCTAACATATAAAGGGGAAGTTGAAATCACCACACACTATAATATCTCATGGCGAGTGAAGTAGACTCCAATACTTCATTTAATCTGTTCGTTGCATTTGTGAAGCTTGCTAGGCTACACCAGGGTGGGCAGTAACAATTTATTATGATTAGGTTTGTTTGTGTTATTTGTAGGACGATGAGTTTTATTACCCCGTTTGAGTGGGAGAACAGAGCCTTGGTATGTGCAGCTAGATCGTTTCTGACATAGATCGTTGCACCACCATGGCTTCTTTTTTCTCTATCAGCTCTAAATGGGGTGTAGTTGGTTATTTCTATCTCAGAGTCCTTCACATGATTTACCAGGTGAGTCTCCATTAGGGCAATGAACATAGGGTCCTCTTCTAATGTTAGTTCTCTCAGAAAGGAAAATTTACTTTTGTTGCTTTTATGATAGAGGCCCTGCATGTTGCCCATTAGGGTAGTCTCTAGTTGGTTTGGACGACGGATGCCCAAGGGAACATCGGCTGAGCCTGAAGCGGTGGCCAGTTCTTGTGTTTGTCTTGCATAAGAGTGGACAGTATCACGCCTTGTGACTCTATAGCTTTGATTAGTGTTAGCATTGTGGTCTGTAGCTCTTTCGCTATTTCTAAAAATAATGAGTTTTTGTTTGTTAGAGAGTCTGGGACTGCTCCTGGTGCTGTCCTGTATCTGATGTTTTCTGGTTAGCTTCTCAAGCAATCAGCTTTTTTGTTGTTGTTGGTGTTTGAGTTTGCTATCTGAGTTTTAGATTCATTTGGCTTCCACGTTCCTTTAACGTGCAGGTACTTACAGGACTCAACACGGCATATGTTGTGCCTTATGGAGTTTCTGCACATCAATGGGTGGAACTGTGGGCATTTTCTCCCTAGTTTGCAACCACGGTCATCTCGTGTACCATGCATCAGTAGCTTGCGGCATGGTTTTGGGTGTCTGAAGTTGCATTCTCTACCCGGATTTCCAAGTTTACATTGCCCCTTCCTATAATACCGACAAATAGGGGTTTCTTGGCAATTTTTGGGTTCAACTACGGGTGAAGAGGTGGCAGATTTAGCTTTGGTATCCAGGCCGTTAGGCCTATCCCCGTTTTGAGGAGGTTTGTCTAGGCCTAAACTTTCAGATAGGCTTGCCTGAGTGGCCTGGGTATTTACCTAGTTGTATTTTGCGGGAAGGGGAGCTACGCTCGTGGTGTCCCGCTTTGTATCTCGGTGTCTAGTTTGCTCTTGAACTCATGAATGGTTTTTGCGCACACTATTTCATTGTCCAGTTTGTTCCAAGTGTCCACCACTCTATGTGGAAAACTGTCTTCAGATCTCTTCTGTATGTATATATTTTTGTTCTTTCCATGCCCTATTGTGCTTCTCCTGTCCCAGTTTAACAAGTCCTCTCTATCGAGTATTTCTGTGCCTTTCATGATTCTGTAGATGGTCAGTAGGTCACCTCTTTCTCTTCTTTGCTCCAGAGTCGGTAACATCAGTTTAGCTAATCTCTCCTCATATGACAGGTTTGCAAGTGTAGGTGCCATTTTTGTTGCTGCTCTCTGGATTCTTTCTATTTTCTTTACATTCATTTTGGTACTGGGTGACCGCAATGTCGCCGCACATTCTAGTCTAGGCCTTATCAGTGTGACCAATATTGTTTTTAATAATTTCTTTGTCCAAATATGTAAATGTCACTTTTATTGATCTTAGCAAGTTGTAGGATTCTCCGACAATTTTGTTGATCTGTTTGCCATAGGACAAGTCGTTTGAGATAATTACACCCAAATATTTTCGGATCTCTCCTTCTTTACCTCCTTAGTGCCAATTTTATATTGTCCTGATATTCTGTTTTTGCTTTTTCCAAACTCCATTATGCTACACTTCTTAATATTGAATTCCACTTCCCATTTCTGACTCCAATTCCATACCTTATTCAGGTCTTCCTACAGTGATTCGCAATCCTTTTCAGTTTTTACTTTCCTTAATAGTTTGGCGTCGTCTGCAAAGGAGCTCAGGTAGCATTTCACATCATCATCCATGTCATTCACATAAATAGCAAACATTATTGGAGCCAATACAGATCCTTGCGGTACTCCATTGATCACCTCTTTCCAATCTGAATATTTTTCTGTGAACACTACTCTGCGGTATTGTGAACCTTAGCCTTAGGAGTTGCCCCAGTGGGATGAGATTCTTTTAATGTTTTAGTGTGGTCAGAGCTTGGGTTGTCAATTTCCTCCGCCTTATTAGCGATTGCCCCTGTATCTAGGGTAGATCTGGAGTTGCTGTTTACCCCAGTTTGTCCCTTCTCTGTAGTCTTGGGCCTAGTCCCTGTGTGTTGTTTTAAGGTTGGTTCAGGTATTGTGTTTGATGGTGTGATGTGTGTTGTTGGTTGAAAGATCGTTGTGTCCTTGTTTTCTACACTTTTCTGTGTAATTGAGTGTAGTGTGTTTGATTTAGGAAGGTTTTGTTCTTGCCAAACAAGGGCGTCCTCTGCTTACTTTGCTTCGATCATCGCGTTATCATCGTCGCGATGTTTATCATCGAAACATCTACACATGTATATCCTGTTTGTTTTCATGAAAAAAAACATTAATTGATATAGTGGGAGTCCTGTGCAGAAGTAGTGATGCCATTTAGTGCATCCATTGCAGTACATGGAGTGCTGGAAAAAGTACAACGGCGAGCCACAAAACTGATTCCAAATATCAAAAATAAATCATACGAAAATCGACTAAAACATATGAATCTGTTTTCCCTAAAAAAGCGTAGACTCAGAGGTGACTTGATACAGGTCTTTAAGATTTTAAAGGGAATTGACAACATCAAAAGTGACAAAATTTTCACATTGAATGAGAATCAGACAAGAAACAATGGTCTCAAACTGTCCGGAGATAGATTCAATTTGGAAGTAGGTAGAAACAACTTTGCCAACCGTGTAGTTAATGAATGGAATAAACTTCCTGCACAGGTAGTGCAATGTAGTTCAGTTCGAAGCTTAAGAATCATTTAGATAAACACCTAAGCAAGATGCTGTAACGATTATAATTTATTTTATATTTGTTTTTGTTTTGTTATAATTTGTCTGTCTGATTTTCATTTATTGTTAGTTATATGTCAATCTATTATTATTTACTATTTACTTGTTTGTTCATTAATTAACTATACCTGTGCATTTATTTATGTATTTTATTTGTTATTTACATTATTATATTTTTTATTTAATATTTTATTATTATTATTATGATTTTTTTCGCATCCGACCTAGATATGGATCAAAAGGTCTCCTGTCGGCATGCTCCGCCTTTGTAATCCTTCATGTCTCTGTTTTTTCCGCAAGTCGCACAATCGCTTGTTTGTTTTGTTTCTGTGCGGGCCGCCATAATTTCTTTGTTGTCCGAATGAGTCGATACAGAAATGTTTTAAGCTATATGACTCAAGAAAACTGTGATAATTTTTCACTCAAACGTTCGCAGTACACTTACGATATATTCACACATTGATTAAGATGTTTATATGGTGTAATCAATGTGTTTTGGCAGTATTAGGTGATGAAATATGGGTCGCACACACCCACACGCACGCGCACACAACGTGATAGAATTGTAAGACGTCATCAATCGAAGTGTCATAGAATTTGGAAGCACAATCGTGCAGGTAATAAGACCTTGTTATTATGAGCACTCGTCAGTTATATATAGACATGTATTTATATGTTCATTGCTTCATGTTGCTTGGTTTGTTGTGAATTCCGAGCTCACATAGCCATATGCATCGCCAATTTGGTAGCCAGAATGAAGGCTGGGCAAATGCTATCATTATTGCCAATCCTAGTAAATAACGCCCGGTAGCGACCGGTGTATTCCCATGGTGCCCGGGCGTTGTGTAAGCCTGTTTTTTCAGTTCCAATGGTTCATATCATATGAATGATTCGTCGGTCATCGTCCACTAGTGAATTCACAAAAAAATCGTTGAATTTAGAAGGAGAAACGACGCACAAAGCGGAAAATCCTATGCTGAATTTAGCGCCCGGACCGTGGCTGTGCCGCCATCTTTATTTTTGTCCGGTCGTTGGAAAATGTAGAATGGCTGAATTACCGGCGGGTAGGTTAGGTTATGGCCTAACCTAAACCACCGCCACGGTTCGGGCGCTAAATTCAGCAAAGGATTTTCTGCTTTGTGCGTCGTTACTCCTGTTAAATTCAACATTATTTTCGTGAATTCACTAGCAGACGAATCATTCATATGATATGAACCATAAAAAAAAAAAAAAAAAAAAAAAACGCCCGGGCACCATAGGAAATCGCCGGTCGCTACTGGACGTTCCCGGTCGCTGCTTCGGATGCATGCAATAACCATTGATGATTGACACAAAACCACAAATTAGTGGACGCGTTTCTAAGATTACTATATTCTTGGCTAGTGTTTTTTAATCTAAGGAGCCGGGCTACAAGAGTGTCATACATTAATTTGGTCTGGAGTACTCAAAACTCGAAAGGAATACAATGATGCCCTGTCTCACAAGAAGAACCATTGGCTCACGAAATATTAGTAAGTGGTTTACTTTAAATCAGAAGGTTCCAGAAATAGCCCCATTCACCATAAGCTAACCAGAAAGTAGTTTTATGTTGTCTTCGTGCATTACGAGTAAGATTGCTATCACAAAAAAGGCTTTATTTTAGTTATGCACAACTACACGATACACCATCAGAAGATTAAATGTTTTGTGAATCATATGAACGTAACATGCGATTTTCGTGGCGGAAATAAAAAACAAAAAACCTTGCTACAAGCAAATTTACAAACGAACAAAGCCGCTAGGATACGGTGCGGATGCCATACCAGTTCAGTCACTATCAGACGAAGCCTTTCACGAAGTGGACCGGGTGTTTTCCAACTCCCGGTTACGTTAATAAGCATTGTCTAAAAGACAATAGGGCTTCCTTGAACTTTATGAGAGAACACTGGGTTCTGCCGTCGTCTGTTAATTGTTCGAGGTACAATAATAATCAGGCCGTCAGCATACGTGACGACGATCTTTAGGATTTGAGGTACCGAATTGTTAAAAGTTGGTTAGGTTTAGTAACCAATAGACTAATTTATCGTCCTTTCATTTCTTCGACCTTGGCATCTATCAAAACAAACATGGTGTATCATTCAGCCGCCGCGACTTCGTTCGTTAGAAAATAGGTTTTAGCAACTTTTTTGTTTTTGATTTCCAAGAAAATCGCATATTACGTTGATATATTACAATTTACAAAATAATTAATTTTCTATTGCTATATCGCATAGGTGTGCACAAATAAAAAAAATAATTGCAATGCATTTGAAGTGGCTGTTTTGACTGAATAGCTATAACTCAACCAACTACATCCACCATGTGCCTTGTATTAGTGGTTGAAGGAACAAAGTAGGCGGTGGTGAGTCCTAATCTAGGTATAGGCAGGGATATGGTTTGATTAGGGTAATTAAATTCTCACTCTAATATGATAGAAGTCGCTTATAGATTTATGGACTTATGGTGTTTTTTTCTACTGAAATTCTATTTCTATCCAGTCCTGCAGGGTTAGGGAATGTGTCCCCCTGGAAAATGAAAAACGAGTGGTTTGCTGTAGAAATCAATAAAGGATTTGCAAGTCACACATTGGTTTCTGACATCCTTGATTGTTAGGTGTGTGTAGACCTATGCAAAAATTTGACCAAGACTTGTTTCCAATTATATTGTATCCTTCATCATACTGACATTTTTTATGTGTCTTCTTTCTCTTCATAGTTGTTATTCATCCACTCATGTGGCTTATTGTATCCCTATTAGTTTTCTTTTTCATCAGTGTTTTTTTTTCCAGCTTCTGTTTTCCTTCAGTTTTAGTACTTGTTCTATCATCCATTTTTCTCTTTTCCTGTTAAGTTTCTTTGGTACAGGTTGTTTGTTCTCTTTCCTTACTGCACTTTGGTTTATGCCTCAATGTATTTGTATATTTTCTTGATGCTCCTATTACATATATTAAAAAAATTAGATGCCAATCTTATAGTTTTTCAGGACAAGGGTAACCGTTAACATGTCCTGGGAAGAGGTACCTGTAGATTCCTTGTATTTGTCATGTAATAAAAAGAATCTGCTGTGACATTCACAGGACATCTATCTGATGAGTCATCATAAGTATCACGTGATGGCCCAGACTGGAGAGAGAGGCTCTTCCACTGTGACCTGTTATCATGTTACTCTATTGGGTATTAATTACTTTAGTATTTTTTTCAGAGTCAATTAGAATGATGGGATAGAGATTTTTGAGACCTTTCCAGATGAGAGGGAGGAGGAAAATCATGAACATTTAACAAATGTTAGTTTATTACAAAATCTTATTCATGCATTAAATTACTATTAATAATCATATAACTATTTTACACTTCATATATAGACAAAACCCAATGTTATATAGGAAAATATGTGAGAGGCAGAGAACATCCAAAGGCTTCTGTTTTCTGGAGAGAACACTTAAACAGAAAATTTAGTATGTTGATTGCTGAAGATTGACAATGGGCACATACACCTATTTTAGAGTCAATAGACTCTCCTTGGTCAGTTTGGAGAAGGACACCAACTTTGTTGCAAAGTCTTGGGGAGGAGTCACATGCATATGTTCAGCCTAGGAGCTGCAGGACTTCCACAAGGTTGTGAAGTCTTGGAGAGGAGTTGTAAGTCTTATGTTCAACCTAGGAGCTGCAGAAGGACTTCCACAAGGTCATGAAGTCTTGGAGAGGAGATGTACACCTATGCTCAGCCTAGGGGTTGCAGAATGACTTCCATAAGGGCATGAAGTCTTGGAGAGGAGTTGTATGTCTATGTTCAGCCTAGGGTTGAAGGACTTCCATGTTATTGTGAAGTATTGATGAAGAGACATACTATTCTAGTCAGTGACAGGGCTGAAGAAGGACTTCCATGTTGTCATGAAGTCTTGATGAGGAGACATACAATTTAAGTCAGTTGCAGGGCTGAAGAAGAACTTCCACATTATCGTGAAGTCTTAATGAGGAGTTGTATGCCATAGTTCAGCAGAGGGGCTGACGAAGGACCCTTATGATCTTGAATAAAGGAGAGGCTTATGTCTGACTCTCAGTGATTTACATATCTTCTGTAGCATGCACTTTGGTTCTTGTTTACAGGGTATGTAGTGGCAATAGTGTGATGTCACATAAAGAATACATTCAGAATGTTATGTGTGTAATGTATTAGATTCACTGCTTTGGAATGTAATTTCCATTTCTTCCACTCTCACACCACTAGGTGAATCACACCCACAGTGAGAAGGCATTCCAATTTGACCTGTGTGATACAAATTTCTCACTAAATAGTCATCTCAAATGACATATGGTGACCCACACTGGAGAGAAGCCTTTCAAGTATGACTTGTGCAATTCAGCTTTTTCACAAAAGAGTAAAACAGGGCTTGTCTTTTAAGGTGTGCATTTTCACACCTGCTCCACAACATGCCTAAATTCAAGATGAACACTAAAAAACTGCACACCTATGAAAAATTTAAGTTCAAATTTTGCGTACCTCAATGACGATGTTTACCGCACAAGGAAGCCAAGCATCGCAGTATATTCATCAAGTAAGCCTACCTCATTTCAGGGCTTTACTGCTTGGGTTCTTGTAGGATGCAAACTGAGGTAGGACAGTAGAAGAAAGACCCTGGAAACAAGGTTGCAAGTAAGCTAATTCTTGTGTAAAATGGCGACAACCTCATATTCTAACTATAAAATGGGGGTTTGAAGCCCAAGGCATCAAGGGAAAAGTGGAAGCAATTTAATATCTCCCACTTATTATTAAGGAGGCAGGTAGGCTCCTGTAATATATTCACATTTTAAAGAAAAAAGACATCTCTGTTTAATGTGTCATGGTTCAATTCCAACAATATAAAAAAAGTGCTCACCTAGCAGTCATGAAGAAAGTTTAGGCGAGTACTTTTTTGCTCGCCAGTTATTATGCCAATATCAACTGAAAACAATGAATATCATCGGAGTTGACAGTAGTTGTTGGTAATTAGTTCAACCCAGCAGTTACACTTAGAGTTGCAAGAATCTTAGATTCATGGGACATGTATGTGATCCAGGTAATAAGCAGTCATTATTATAGGCACTCACTAATCCTGTGTATGTATTTGTTGTGTAACTGAGGTTATATGGGCACTGTCAATGTGGTAGGCAGAATTAAGGCTGATCAAAACATTTATTCAGCGTTTACATTCCCATGTATGAGGTATGCAACAACCATGCAAAGTTACTAATTAGTGGGCATGATTGTAAGGTTACTATATTCTTGGCAAGTTCTTTTCTATGTGAAGGCTACAGGGATACATTATTTGGGGCTGGAGTATTCAAAATACAATGAAAGCCTTGTCTCACAAAAGGAATTGTTGCCTTACAAAATATTAGTATGTAGTTTGCATTGTACTAGAAGGTTTCATAAATACCATAATTCACCAAAAGTTAACCAAAAAGTAGTATGTTTGTGATTTATGAGTAAGATTACCATGGTGCAAAATTTTATTTTCATACAAATTCAAATGTAATTTATTTGAAGCAGCTGTTTTCGCTGGATAAACATAACTCACTAAGCTACTCCCACTGTGGTCCGTGTTTTGGTAGTAAATAGAACAGGGGTAGAGGGGTGTGTGATTCTAACCTAATCTAGGTATGGGTAGGGGTAAGTTAAGTTAGGTTGACTAGAGTAATTTACTTTTCACTTGAGGATGTCAGAAATCAACAGATTGTTATTTTTATGGGCTTCTGGTTAAATTTCTACTGACATTTACTTGTTTTCTTCCCAACCCTGGGCATAAGAGGGGGCTGTCTCCCAAAGAAATTGAAAACAAGTGGTTTTCTGTAGAAATCAATATAGTATTCACAAGAATCACACAAACATTGATTTCTGACACATGATAGGTGGGAGGGTGGCCTTTGCAAAACTTATACCAATGTTTCTTATTTCCAGTTATGCTATTACATGCTACATGATGCCCTGATCACTTTTCCTTGTGTCTTATTTCTCTCTGAAGTGTTTATTCATCCACTTCTATTACATATGCTTAGAAAATAATATTCCATTCTTATTACATATTTCAGGGTGATGATAGCTGTCAACATTTCCTTGGAAGAGATATCTGTAGATTCCATATATTCTCCATATGATAAAGAGAAATTGGTGTGATGTCTGTGGCACAGGTGTCTGATGAATCATCTTGACTATCTTGTGATTACCTATGCTGTAGGGAAACCTTTCCAATGTGACCTGTGTATTATAACTTTCTCAGGAAAGAGTGCTCTGAAATATCACATGAGGATCCACACTGGAGAGAAGCCCTTTCAGTGTGACATATTGATGTAGCCTTCACAGCAAAGGGTATTCTTAAACAATACAAAGTGACCCACACTGGAGAGAAGCCTTTCCAATGTGACCTGTGTAACACAGCTTTCTCAGCAAAGGGACTCAACATACACTTCTCACCATACAACTTTACCAAGCAGGATTAAACCACTGTGGTGAGGTACAGAGGCTGCATCATCCCTCAGGGGTTCTCAGCAGAGATCCATCTCAGCTACATCAATAATGGACAGAATAATTTTAAATTTATCAAACATGTGATGACTGGCACTGGAGAGAAGCTCTTTAAATGTGAGGTGTGTGATACTGCTTTCTCCTGAAAAGGCAATTTCAAATATTGCATGATGACCCATACTGGAGAGAAACCTTTCCATTGTGACCTGTGTGTTGCTACCTTCTCACATAATAGTTATCTCAAATATCACATGATGACCCACACTGGAGAGAAGCCTTTCCAATGTGAACTGTGCGATACAGCTTTCTCACGAAAGAGTGATCTCAGATATCACATAATGACTCACACTGGAGAGAAACCTTTTCTTTGTGACTTGTGTGATGCAACTTTCTCACGAAAGGGTGATCTCAAACGACACAAGATTACCCACACTGGAGAGAAACCTTTCCAGTGTGACCTGTGTGATACAGCTTTCTCAGGAAAGACTGCTCTCAATTATCACATGATGACCCACACTGGAGAGAGACCTTTTAAGTGTGACATGTGTCTTGCAACCTTCAAGCAAAAGTGTAGACTACAACGTCACATGATGATACACAGTGGAGAGAAGCCTTTCCCATGTGACCTGTGTGATGCAACTTTTTCTGAAAAGACTGCTCTCAAATATCATGTTAGGACCCACACTGGAGAGAAGCCTTTTAAATGTGATCTGTGCAATGCAGCTTTCTCAGCAAATTGTTGGCTCAAACGACACCTGGTAACCCACACTGGAGAGAGGCCTTTCCAGTGTAATTTGTGCGATAAAAATTTCTCACGAAAGAGTTGTCTCAAGGATCACATGATGACCCACACTGGAGAGAAGCCCTTTCAATGTGAGATGTGTGATGAAGCCTTCGCACAAAAGTGTAAGCTCCGATATCATGTGATGAAACACACTGGAGAGAAGCCTTTCCAATGTGACCTGTGTGATGCAGCTTTCTCAAGAAAGATTGATCTTAACCAGCATGTGAGGACCCACACTAAAGAGAAGCCTTTTAAGTGTGGCCTGTGTGATGCAGCTTTCACACAAAGGTGTAGTCTCCGAAATCATGTGATGACCCATACTGGAGAGAAACCTTTCCATTGTGACATGTGTGATGCAACTTTCTCAACTAAGGGTAATCTCAAACAACACATGATGAGCCACACTGGAGAAAAGCCGTTTAAGTGTGACCTGTGCATTGCAGCTTTTTCTGCAAAGGCTAGTCTCAAACGACATGTGGTGACCCATACTGGAGAGAAGCCTTTTAAATGTGACCTGTGCAATGCAACTTTCTCTGCAAAGGGTGATCTCAAACAACATGTGATGACCCACACTGGAGAGAATCCTCTCCAGTGTGACCAGTTGTAAGGATAGATATACTTCTCTAGTTCTTTTACTACCTAGAACAACTTGGATTTCCAGTCTGAATTTTCTAACTTAAATTTTAATTGGAATATTAGGCTCAAAATTTGGAATTTGTGCTGCCACCAGTTGGAACTTTAATGTGTCTTTTGAGTTACAGCAAATACGAAAAAAATATTCCCAGGGATAAGATGATGAGTTAGCGACCCTTGGGATGATGGAGGAGGTTATGGTGGTTTATGAGGATGAACAGAAGAACAGGGAAGGATACACAAGGCCATAGGACCAAGGAGAAACTGAAATGCTAGAATATCAAGTCTGCAATACATAATCGGGCAAATGCATAGAAAGAAGTCATTATAAAAACTGGAGAATGGGTGGTCTCACCTCTTCATGAATGAGGGTTTTAAGGTTGACAACTTCCACCTTTACCTATGTACTGCAGATGAGATTGTAGCTGCTGATGATGTTCAAAAGTGGGGTGACAAGGATGGTGGTATTCCTAGCTATCAGATCATGTCCGATGCCGAGATTGCTGCACCTATGTCTGACCTGCAGGCAGGAGGCACTGCTGTTGCAGGTGGGGGTGAGGATAACAATGACGAGATTAATTCCCCAGTTATACACTGTGTAAGCATTATAAGAGGACCTTGACTTCATTTTGGAGAAGGCAAGCACCTGAATTGTGACAGGGAAATGGTCGGCCTCAGCCTTGTGGCAGATATATGTTTCTTTCATGACAGTTATTTGTTGCCTGAACTGTTAGTCCTACTCTTAGGCCATGATCAATATGTTCTTCAGGCCTATGACCTCACATCCTTGATCTGGCCCTTTCATTTCTCAGGGTTATGCCAGCCCACCAATGGGGTACATACAGTATGGGGGTGGTGAGGATGGTTTTGGATGTGATGGGGATGGGTCTGCTAATCATAGGGTTGGGTCTCAATGTTCAGGCTGGGTCTGTACATAATGTATATAGTACATGCTTGTGTTTTACAAGGTTTCTATTAATTTATTATTATATTACAATCATATTACAGTGTACATACAATAGAATAGCTTAAAATGACCTCTGGTTAGTTACAAAGGATTGTTATCTACCAGCTGGGACCCAGTGCCCATATCCATATAAATCCATAACCAGACATCCCTTTAGCATCAATTCAACAGATAATGGATGGATTACTGTATAACCAAATAAACCAATACACTTATCAAATGAAAAACAAATATGTAAATATATATATATCAAGGGATTTTTCCACCCCTTACAAAGGAGGTAGCCAAAGTCAAAAGGCATAATTCCACTCCCACCCATTTCACTCCCATTCACCACCCCTCCCTCCCTCTCATCTTGGCTCCTCCTGGATGATGGGTCATCCCTGCATCTTGCCCATCACCCTGGGTCAGAAGCAATGCAGCAAGACACAGCACATCCACAGCAAGGGATCTTCATTGATGTTGCCCAAAAGGATTTCTCCCTGTCTTCAATGTTTCTGCATGAGGGGATGAAGAGGGGACTCCATCCCCTGATGCAGAAACATTGAAGACAGGGAGAAATCCCTTTGGACAACATCAAAATATCATTCACACATAATCACTCCCTAACCCCTACCCCCCATCCCCAACTCACTCCCTTCCATGCATCACTGTATTATCCATACACAGCTTATCTCCATTCATCCCTACTTTCTGCCTTCTCCCTTACTTCCTCAACAGATATCCCTCTCTCAACACCTCTTTCAACACACCCATCCATTTTATTCTTGGTCGCCCCCTCATGTTCACTCCATCCACCCCTGCCACTTCTTTTATTAATCTTTCTTCACTCGTTCTTTCCTTGGGTCCAAACTATTCTAATACTCTTTCATCAACCCTATCTCTCATTTCCTTTTCCACCCCTGCTCTCTTCCTCACCTCCTCACTTCTCACTCTATCCAGCCTAGCAACCCCTATGATACTTCATAGACATTTTATCTTAAGCACATTTACGCTCTTCCACTCTGTTCCATGCCTCTACCCCACACAGTGCTATCAGCACAAGCACCCCTTCATACAATCTCCTCTGAGCATCCATTCCCAAATGTCAATTTCTCATAACAGTACACTTTTTAATCCCCTAAGGCATATACTTGCTTTGGGGGGATCAAAAAGTGTAATGAGAAATAGACATTTGGGAATGGATGCTAAGAGGAGATTGTATGAAGGGGTGATTATATATGTACACAATAAACATTAGAGATATACCCAAGTCAGATTTCTTTAAGTGATACATATAATAATTACTTTACAGCCAAAAACTTATAAAAAGCTAGGACAACATTTAGATCAGATTTTATCTTGTGCACAAGCGATCACCTTCAGATATTTCTCTTTAAAACAATGGGTTCTCCTTGGGGTGACTCTTCAGTTTCCTATCGTATATTCTAGCTCTTGACTAAAATTAGTTCGTTGCACTTGGGCTAGAATGGTTGGCCTCTTCAAGTTCTACTGTTCTCACACATATTTCAATCTCATAAATACCTATGTGCCCATATATGCCCATAAGACCATATCTTATGCTCACCGCCTGAAACAAGTAGAAACCAGTTTGAAATTGGGATTTTGCTTAATTCATAGTGCCAGTGTTCAAATTCTATGTGTAAAAGTATTTATTTTTTATTTCAATTCATTTCACTTCCCCTAGTCTATATGTATATATATATATGTATATATATATATATATATAAGAATATTGTTATATTTTTTCAAAAGGTATCAAAACTATTGTGAATGTTTTTGTGCTAAAAATTTTACACACAGGACACATAGGAACACCCAGAGAAATTAGGTTGTGACTTACACATATGTGTTTGGAAGGAATATGCATTAACTTCCCCATGCCCTATAGAGGATCAGTGCATCCAGTTAAAGGTGTAAACTTTTACTGGAATATGTTTCTAGTACTTATTAGTCAATAATAGCTAAATAAATTGCACAAAATCTTTTGGTTTTTTATTTATTGCCTGTATGGGGTATTGGCTGCATGTTATTATGGTGTATAATTTGCACAGTAGCATGCAGCTAATACCTTAGGGACTATATGGGGCACCTCTATAGGCCAGAGCTATACATAATTTTGTCAATGTTAAAGGAAATCTCTATTCATAAAGATAATATTTTATTGTATAGCAACTGTCCCTCTGTTATGCTGTCCTGCCCCCCTTTTTTAATACTGTTTTGTAACACTTCTTTGAGTATAATTTCCATTTTTGTGTCTGTCCCCTGTGGTAGGGGGAAGAAAGAATACACAGTCCTCCTACTCGGGTCATAATTGCAGTTAAAATGGGACAGAGTGATAGTACTAGGCATCCTGCTTTCTGTAACCCTGAGGGGTACATTCCCATGAGAAGTCAAGGCAAAAGAGGGACTGGGAGGAATTTTCCAAACAGAACTCTAAGGTTTAGGTCTTTTAATGTGTGTAGGTGGTACAGATGAGAGTCTAAGGGAAGAGGTAGGCTGTATGTTTGTGAGAAGGAAGATGGAGAATGTCACAACCAATCTAAGGGCTAGGCTATATTATATAAAAAAAATAATAATAAAAAAAATTGTGAGGCCTTGGATAGTTTGCATGAAGGGTTAAGAGAATGACAGGGTAATTAAACTCATTATTAAAACAACTGATTTTTTACAGTTCATACATCATACATGGAGCATATAACTTAGAAATGCACAGAATAGAATATAATGACATGAAAATCAAAGTATCACAAATATGACATATTTCATAAACAAAATGGTATTCAAACCATTACATGGTTAGCTAGGTTTGAGCAGGTTTTGTATGCAGGAACAGGTGAGCAGACATCTTTATTATGATTGATAGAAGACTCACCAATGTAAATTAACTGGAACATCTTGTTCAATAGGTAGTTATAAACATGCTCAATTTCTGGTTGTAGGGGAACACTTTGGAGATCTAATCGTCTGTAGTTTGGAAGTGGGAGAGGGACATACTCAGCTTTCTTCTTCTAGTAGTTGGTGAGATCTCTGAAATAACTTGGCAAAGCAACTTGCAACTTCACATAAACCATACACTGGTTGGGTTAAGTGGATGATTTGCTTAGCAGCAATTGAAGAGGTCCAGAGGACTGTTTACTTGAATTTTGTCATAGTTATGGAGTTAAGAAATTCTACATAGTTCAGAAGTCAACTATAGTGGCATTACATCTTTGAAGGGACTGCTTTCTCAGCTTGTCTCTTCTTCTTGGTCTCTGTCCATGCTCTCCCTTGTCTTCACAGCCAGTCTGCCTTATATAGTTTGAAAGTAGCTAGAAACATAAGTTTAATACCAAAACATAGGGTAGTTTGTGCTCTGGCCAGTGTGTGCATGCATTTGGCAGCCTGTGAGGAATATGTTTTGGGTTGCTGATGTCATTGGAGTAACAATTTGAGGTAAGTGCATGGCAACAATGAAGATGTGCACATACAATATTACTCAAATATTCCTCACTACAAAATAGGTTTACATATCTACAGCGAATGGTATGAATCATCATAAAATTACTAAACATGCATTTTATTTACGTAAATGCTGTGATAGGTGCTAGCATTAAATAAAACTTAGGTTAAAAGGGAGGGGTGGTTTTGAATTGGGAGTGTAGTGAGGTATCAGGAGTGAGGAGAGGATGGAGAGAAGGGGTGGCTCTACCAGTGAGGAGATGGGTAAGCATGTAGTGGAGTGGAAGAAAGTTTCTTAAAGATTAATGTGGATGAAGGTGAAACAGGAGACATCTTTGTAAGCACATATGGGCCTAGTAGTGAGAAGAGTGAAGGGCAAAGGGAGGTGTAAGGCCAAGGATGTAATTGAGTATTATTATAATTATTTTTTGTGTACATGATTTATAACACGTAGGGTTGGGGAGATTACATCTCTCACTCCACCCCTCCATTACATCATGAGGACACGTTCATAGGTATGAACCAATTAAAAAAATCTTAAATTTTGGTGAAGGTGAAAAATCCCCATCCTTCAGTTCAGGATTCCAGCAGAGAAGCATTTTTAGGATTTTAGGACTAAAATTCCACCACAAAACGAGGCAGCGAAAAAAAAAAATGAACTCGGCCCCTCTCCAGAAATATATCATTTAACAGGCGCAATTTCCTGTCCTGCCTCCGTCTTCGGTTCCCTCAAAATGACGAATCGTCCGGGGCCACAATCTACCATTGACAGGTACATGCCTCGTCGATAGTGAGTAGTTGACCACTAACCTCCGCCAATTATTTTTCAAGCTAATTTCTCCCGTTGCATGTGGCTTCGGAGCGGGATCTATTGGTTGACATCATATACACGCTCTCATAGATCGCTGGACTTCTTCCCTTGTGATATTTAGGTTAATTCTCCTGGCCAGGAACAGCGACCTGTCAACACCCAGGTGATGCGCCCCGTGTAGCTCCTCCACTTTTAAGGATTCTGCTGCACGCACCTCGATCTCTTCTTTTCGCTCGTCCGGCACTCTCAGGCAACCTTTCCTTACTCTGGTTAGCAGGCCGGTTTTGTTCTCTTCCGACGGCACTCTATGTTCACCTTCAAGCTGAACTCGCCTATCAACTCCTTCAAGATCCCAAGGCGCCGTATCAAAATGGCTTCTGCTGTCCCTTTCGTCCACACTCTTTTCTCTGCGGTGGGCATTGAGGTTCATCCCATCACCGTGGCTGAATCGGTCCTGTTTTCGATCTCTCGCAACCCCCCATTTCAGCATAAAATTTACTCCCTTTACAACCACGTCCAACTCCGACACGTTAATGTGATAACAATCCTTTTTTTTCTGCCAAGCTCCTATTTCCAGGACTACACCGGTTGGTATGTTGCTCACTTCACACCTAGTTGAGGTGCATGCCATCGTCCTTTCACTAGATCGTCGTATCTCTTGCTGTACAACGTCACGGATCATTGTGAGCGTGCCCTCGTCAACCTTGCCCCTACCCCATTTTTTCCTCATGGCCTTCTCTTAATATGGCTGCACGCCACATGGAACCATCCCCCGATTGGGTAGTGGCCGATTAGTTTGCCCATCTTGCTCTAATCGCACTCCCAATACTGTCCCTCCGCCCATTGGTTCCAGTTCCTTCGAGACCAGTCTAAATCGTGTTAGGTGTTTTACTACTTCTGACGCTGGCACGAAGTGTTATCCACAACTATATCATCGATGTGTGAATCCGTGCCCTTCTCAATCACTTGATCTTCTTCAGCACAGTCTTCAGGATCGCCATAATCCGCGGGGCTGAGCATACCCTGACCCCCAGTCTGGTTAAACAGTATATTTTGCCCTTCATTTTTACTTGTTGGTATTTCCTCAACTTCACGCCGCAGCGTGAACCTGCAGGTACGCTGCCCGCAAATCCACAAGTGTATATGTCCCACTCCTCTGTTGTCACCTGCGCAGTCTCGCTACATTCGCCTACCAAATCGTTTGTATGACACCTTAAAACGGGTTCAGCTCCCTAATGTCCAAGACAGGTTGTACCTTGTTCTTGGTCGGCTGTAGTACTGCCATTAGTGGTAAGACTCTTCGAGGGAGGGGTTGGACTTGCTGTCGTAAGGGCGGGGCTAGATTGGACCATAGAAGACTTGGGCTTCTGGATCAGGAACGTAGCTGTCTACAGACTTAGCTCCCAACTCATCACCCACCAAGAAGTTATGAAAATAATAACAATGATGATGGTTTTGCATTATTAATAAAACATATATATATATATATATTATATATATATATATATATATATATATATATGTAGAGACATTGGGACAAATTATGGGAAAGGTCTTTATCTGATTATCGAGTTTATTCCTGACCGGTTTCGCTTACAATAGCTTCCTCAGAGGAGTGTTACTCTGGGTCGAAGTTGGCGGTGTATATAGTGAGTCAGGCCCACGTTCCCTCCTTGTGGAGTGGTTGGTTCCAGTATATGTCAAACAGCACCGGTACAATATAATACAATAATAGTAATACAACACAACACGATCTACGATACAATATACAATATAAATTATAATATATAATATAATATACCAAATCATATCATGGTATATCACATTATAATACAACATATATTTATTCTTATTATTATTGATTATGTATCGATGCTAATTATTATGTTGTATTATGATGTGATATACCATGATATGATTTGGTATATTATATTATATATTATAATTTATATTGTAAACCAACCACTCCACAAGGAGGGAACGTGGGCCTGACTCACTATATACACCGCCAACTTCGACCCAGAGTAACACTCCTCTGAAGAAGCTATTGTAAGCGAAACCGGTCAGGAATAAACTCGATAATCAGATAAAGACCCGTGTTTCCTCCACCTTTATATATATATATATATATATATATATTAGCTGAGGACTCGAACCGCATGAGCAGTTCCCCTCCTAGACCACTATTCCACGGAGTAGTGGTCTAGGAGGGGAACTGCTCATGCGGTTCGAGTCCTCAGCTACGTATCAAGAATTACGATATATATATATATATATATATATATATATATATATATATTATATATATATATAATAAACTTTATTGATAAATATTACCCTTTACACTATCTAGCTCTGAATAACATTCATTTCAATGCATGGTCACATATATTCTTCTGGAAATATACAGAGAAAAAGCATACAAATTAATGGCTCTACGAAAGAAATTTCGGGTCTTGACTATAGGCATGGATGTAACAAAATTTGGCAAAACATTTTCAGTAAAATTAATATTAATGTAATTTTTTGTGAATAGTATGGTTATTCATGAAATACTGAACTTATAATAAAGTCTTATAATAACCTTATTTCAATATGAGATTAAAATAATTTAGAATATTAAAATTTCCGAGATATGCAGTGCTTAGGTTTTCCCTTGATAATCAACAATACATAGACATTAAATTATTGTGTTGCATGGTGTTGTGATGTGTGCTAAGTCGTGTAGCAAAATAATATCATTAGTATTATTTATATAAACATCACCTGACGTTCCGCTAGTACTATGATATACATGATTCAACCTTAAATGTCACAATTAGTACACCCAGTAGAAGACCTCAAAAGTTAAATTTTATGGACTCTACCAATGGTGTTGGAAATAGTTCTAAATTTTATGTCATATACTTTGAACAACTTAGCAGCAGCATCGCCACGTATGGTGGCATGCTCAGGCAAACGAGTCGAAGTACTAAAGCAGACATGTGACGCGGTGAGTGGGAAGGAGTCATTGTTGTTGTTATCGTTCCCTAGACTATCTACATCAGTGATTCTTAACCTGTGGGGAATGGCGGAGTTGCCAAGTGGGGAATGACCGGTTGGACAGAAGAACCACTGTCTTTTTTTTTTTTTTTTTTAATCGATGTGTTTTTGTTTCTGGTGTCTTCTTGTTGTCACATTTCGTGAATTTGTTTCCACCCACAAATAATCGATAGTGCTTCAAAATTTAATACATTACATCCAAATGTTGACTTACTTTACAAATCACAACCATTTACAGACTGTTTTAATAACAAAAACAACCAAACATATGAGGTATTGTAAGTCATGTTTGGGTAAAAGTGACAACACTGTATATTTACGTACTAAACACTGCATGGGTTAAAATCGAATTTGTCAAAGACCGATGCTGTGGTGGGAAATGGAGAGTTGGCTCACTAAAAAGTGGGGAATTGGAGAAAAAAGGTAGAACCCCTGGTCTACATGAACAGTCCTGTATCTCTGAGGAACGCCATGGCTGGGATGGGGGTTTCCCACAAATCCTTTATAGAGTATGTAGCGTGCGTATTTGTGTGCAATGCAGTCTCCCATAATGTTGTATAATATGGAGTGAAGTGTTACATCGAGGACAGCTATCTGCAATACAGTCATCCAGCCACCTCTGGTAACTTATAAAGGATGGATGGTGGTCGCACCATACCCTGGCGTGTGGGTGGGTGTAACATGCGGGTGTATGTTACTTGTGGCTATTGTGACATAGGGAGAGTGATACGCGGTTTGGCTTGTGTAGTTTATTCTAGAAGATACGTGTGCGTCGGCCTAAGGACGGCCGTGGCGTGGTCTCCAAGTGGGGGGCCGACCGCGAAGGCCTAGCGACGCGTTACGGTGCAGAGGTCAGACTAACTGAATTGTCTGAATCTGGCCGGCCTGCCCACTCGGGGCAGGCAGTATATATACAAGAGACCGACCTCACGCCTGACCAGACGCGACCTAATTGGGGTGACCCATTCTAGCCTCCGAGCGTTGAGTCAGGTCAGACTGCCACACAACTCTACCATACATCAACTCGCACCTACAAGCATGCTCGTGGGGTACATGTACTGTATACACATTACCCTCCGTCCCCTGCGAAGCGTGGGGAGGCGTCAGAGTCCCCAAAGGCATTGAAGGCGGGGGGGCAGAGTAGCAAGAGACAGAGGGTGGGAGGCGACACTGATACAGGTGGCGGCGGTGACGTCGGAAGTGGGGCGGCCGTGAGTGACGTAATGGCTGCGGCAGTGACGTCGGAAGTGGGGCGACCGTGAGCGATGTCAAAGGAGGCGATAACCCCCTGGAGATGGCGCAGACAGCAATACTGGAAGCGGTGACATCCCCGGCGTAGCGACGTCGATCTGCGTTGATCGTGACGTCGACCTAGCTACGGCAATCGTGACGTCGAGCTACGGCGATCGTGACGTCGATCTGCGTTGATAGTCACGTCAAGTGGGGAGGCGGTCGTGACGTGCCGCAGCGGCGGTGGCTGTGATGGCTGTGGCGATGACCACAGCGGCGGTAGCTGTGATGGTTGTGGCGGTGACCACAACAGCGGTGGCTGCGAATGTGGTGGGGTTGACGAACGTCCAGGTAGTCACAGCTTGTCGATGATCCAGGATCGGCTGGGTGCGCTCGCGTAAAAACTCCTAGGGTCACCAATGTAACATACAGGTGTATGTTACTTGTGGCTATGGTTAGAGAAAGTGATGCGCGGTTTGGCTTGTGAAGTTTATTCTAGTAGATACGTGTTCGTCGGCCTAAGGACGGTCGTGGCAGTGTCCCCAAGTGGGGGACCGACCGCGCAGGCCTAGCGACACGCTATGGTAGAGGTCAGACTGACTGAATTGTCTGAATCTGACCGGCCTGCCCACTCGGGGCAGGCGGTATATATACAAGAGACCGACCTCACGCCTGACCAGAAGCGACTTATTTGGGGTGACCCATCCTAGCCTTCGAGCGTTGAGTCAGATCAAGTACCACACAACTCTACTATACATCAATTTGCACCTACAAGCATGCTTGTGGGGTACATACAGGTGTTCTGCCATGTAGTATAGGTTGTATTTGTGGAGACTGTGGCAAGTGTTTGTGTACCTTTCTTGTCAAGGTGATCTTTAACTTTGAGAACTTTCGTTTCATTTTCGAATGTTGTACCTCCAAGTGATTGAGACTGTATTTTGTCTTTATGTTTGTGTTGCGTTGTTTGAACAACATAAATGTATCATATGTAATTGAGTCTGTGTATTTTGTCTTTATATTTATGTTGTGTTGTTTGAACAACATAAATGTATCATATGTCACGCCAAGAATCTTGGGTGTGTGTGGTATGAGGGCGTTGTAGGTAAAGTGGTGTGGTATGTACCTGTGTTCTGCTGTTCAGTTGGTGAGAAGTGTGGCTGTGGATTGGTTGGGGCTATTTTGAGCTGGTTGTAGTGAACCAGGTGTTGAGTGTGTCTGTATGTCTGCAGTATTTCTGCTGCTCTGTCTGCGTCACAGTGTGTGCATGTACTTGTTAAGTCATCTGTGTAAGAAGAGATTTGTATTTCTCGGGTGTGAGGCATGGGTATATGGTGCATGTATAGATTAAGGAGTGTGGGTGATTGGACAGAGCCCTGAGGTACTCCATTCCTAAAGTTCCTGGTGTGCGATAACTGGCCATTATATAACACATAGTCATTTCTACTTGCCAAATAATTGGCCAGCCATCTTTTGGTATCTCTGTGGATGTCTGTGTTCTATATTTTGTTTGTGAGATTGTGTCAGGGGATGGCAACAAAAGCTTTACTAATGTTTAGTGGGGTCACATGAAGAATTGTCATCCCAGAATGCCCACATGAAGAATTGTCCTCCCATGAGATCCCACCTGAAGAACTGTCACCCCCAGTACATTGAATATCAACAATGGAATAAAGATCAGGTTAGGTTAAATTTGGTTTGGTTAGGTTAGGCTAGGTTAGGTTAAGTTAGACTAGGTTGGTTTAGGCTAGGTTAGGTTAGGTTGAATGAGGGTTTTGCTTATTGTCATCAATTTATACAACTGAAGAATCGTAAACCCATGATGTCCCACATGAAGAATTGTCACCCTAGGATAGCCCACATGAAGAATTGTCAACCTGTCGAAGTCTGGGGTGACAATTATTCATGTGATCTGTTTAGTGTTACAAGAAGTGTTTTGTGTGGGGGCCTATCTAAATTGATGCTGTCGAAAACTCCTTGTGTAAGAACTATCAAAAGAGTGTTGGTGGAATATAGTGGTCCAAAACTGTATTGTGATTTAGCAAGGGGTGAAATGTGGTGTGATGAGTTGTGGTATGGGGTGTTCTATGACTTTGGAGAGGGTGCTGAGGAGTGTGATTGGGCGGTGTGATGCAGGAACTGTTGGGTTTTTGTTAGGTTTGGGGATTTTGATGATTTTCCCATGCTTCCTGATGTTGGGTATAGTGTTGTGTTGATAGCTGTAGTTTGCAATGTTGGTGAGTACATGTATTCAATGTGGTCTGAGGTGTTTTAGGTGAATGTTACTTATATTGTCCAGACCACAAAGGGATGAGTGCTTGAGATTATGTTTCATCTGGATGCATAGTTTGGGTCTGTGGGTGAGTCTTACACCTGGATGATGCATCAGTTGTCAGTCAGGGTGAGGGATCAGAGGCTTGTCTGTGCAATGCAAAGTTGTTTGTTGTTTGTTTGTGGGTATAATGGCTGTTGTGGCATTTGCTGTGTGAAAGCATGTTGTGTTGCTCTTGGAGAGTGCAATACTATTGAATGTCTAGTACAATTTTTGTGCATTTGTTTCTTGTTTGAGCTGGCAAAGGTTTATCAATTTTTTTTTTCATCTATCTTATTGTTGATTATGGTGTTAAGTGTATTTGGTCTGTTACATTTTGAGGGTTAGGTGTGGGGGTGGCATGTTTGAGTGTGCTGCAGTGTCTGATGAGGCCTTGAATTTCTGGTGTGAAAATTGGGTTGTGTGACTTTCTGTTGCCTATGGGGATGTATTTCTTGTTTGGGTTCTGTATGGTTTTACAAAGATTTTACAAAGGCGGAGCATGCCGACAGGAGACCTTTTGATCCATATCTAGGTCGGATGCGAAAAAAAAAATCATATTAATAATAAAACAATAAATAAAAACTATAATAATGTAAATAACAAATAAATGCATAGGTATAGTTAAATAATAAACAAACAGGTAAATAGTAAATAATAATAAATTGACATATAACTAATAATAAATGAAAATCAGACAGACAAAACAAAAGCAAATAATATAAGATAAATTATAATCATTACAGCATCTTACTTAGGTATTTATCTAACTGATTCTTAAAGCTTCGAACTGAACTACATTGCACTACCTGTGCAGGAAGTTTATTCCATTCATTTACTACACGGTTGGCAAAGTTGTTTCTACCTACTTCCAAATTGAATCTATTTCCGGATAGTTTGAGACCATTGTTTCTTGTCTGATTCTCATTCAATGTGAAAATTTTGTCACTTTTGATGTTGTCAATTCCCTTTAAAATCTTAAAGACCTGTATCAAGTCACCTCTGAGTCTACGCTTTTTTAGGGAAAACAGATTCATGTGTTTTTGTCGATTTTCGTATGATTTATTTTTTATATTTGGAATCAGTTTTTGGGCTCGCCGTTGTACTTTTTCCAGTCTGTCAATGTCTTTAATGAGATTCGGTGACCATACAGAAACAGCATATTCCAAATGTGGACGAACTAACGATTTATATAGCTTGTTAATGAGTGATGGACTTTTGAAATCAAAAGGTATGCACATTAGTGTCTATGTTTGTGGTTGGTGTACTGTTCAGTGTCTCGCAGTGTTCTGTCTCTTTAGTGAAAGCTTCCCAGCTTGCTCTTTTATAATTAGTGGTATGCATGTGGGCAACTGGTGTGTATCGTGTTTTACTGGTAATGATGACTGGATGGTGGTTGAGTCCAAAGGCGCCGTCTACCTTTCAAGATGCTGGGGTTGAACAGAGGGGGCAGAAAGTGATGTCAAGAGAGGAGGGGTGTAGAGGGTTTGATGGGGGAATAAATATGTGATTATGGATGCTGTTCGTGATAATGACCAACGACTTGGCATTGAAGTCACCACCTAGGATAAAGTTGGAGATTGTGATGAGTTGGTTGAGCATAGGCCTGAAGTTGTTGGGTACTGTGTGGGGTGTTAACTATCTTGATTTTGGATTTGTTACCTGTTCAGATTTGGATTGATTGGGTTTTGGCGGTGCTGTCGGTGGGAGGCATGAGGGCTTTGGTGGTGGCACTTGTGTTCACAAAGCAGATGGATTGGACTAGGGTGACGAGTCCACCGCTGTTACCGTCAGTCCGGTCTTGTCTGATGGTGGTGAAATTATGAAATGAGGGCAATTTTTGTGAGTGTCAGAGTTTTGCTTCTTGTATGATGGCAACATATATATTGAGAAAGTGTTTAGGTTCATGATTTTTCGTACTGACTCCATCAATGCTTAATTGTAGGGTGTTGATACTATATGTTCTGTACATGTTGAAGGGTGCTGCATAGGGTTGGGTATGGGTAAGTGAGGATTAGGATTAGGGTTGGGATACGGAGGGGGTGTGGATGGGGATGTGGGTGAGTATGCAGGCTGAGGGTGGGGAGGTGAGGGTGAGGTCAGATGTAGCTAAGGGGAAGAGGTCCAGGTGTTTGTGTAGTGTTTTATGTCAGCAAGTGAGGTGGGGCCAGTTATTGCATAAATTTAACTGAACTGATCCCTTTGTCTGATAGCTTGAGGTGATGGGTTTGGAGCATGTTGGACATGCGTAATTTTTGGTGGGTCCAGGGTTGCTCTCTACATCTCTGGCTAATAGGTGAAGAAGGATGATCACTATAGAATTACCCCTCGGTGTTGATAAAACGTTAATGTGTACTTCTGGGTAAGGGTTGTGGTATTTGCCCCCTGGGGGGACCAAAACTGCTCCCTGGGATTCATGCCATCCGGAAGGGTGGCAAGGGCTTCTTGTGATGGTTTGGCCCCCAACTCTTTTCATGCTGGGTTGGGAGGTTGTCCTATGAAGTATACACTGCCACACCAGGACTGGAAAAAGTTGTATCTCCCTTTGGATTGGCTATGAACTCTGATATTCTACAGTGTCATATTTGATAACAATGTGTTATTAGGAAAACATTGTAACCTGCCAAATGTTTGTGGATGAAATACCACATAAAATGTTCTTAATTGTAAGGGGCTGTGTGAATTAAACTGACCACAAAAGTGCCAGTCATGTCTAGTTTCCCAAGTTGTGTTTGGAGGAGGGGTGAGCACATTCCTTTCTGAGGAAGTTGCTCCTTATGTTAAGGAGACTGTAGTGGGGTGGTAGCTGAAATTCAATGTTTAGGTTGGGAAGTTGTTCTAGTGTTTTGTTCCTCTTTGTTCAGCTGCTAGTGTGCCTAGCCAAATTGGGTGGTGTGTGTTCATGTCACCTATTTGTATGAAATTTCTAAGTTGAAAGGTTGGATTTGAGGGATGTAAATGCCAGGGGGCTGATGGGGTGGGTGGTATAGAGCTATCAGTGATATTGTAATTTTTCTTTATTTGATTTGGAATTGTGATTATTTCTATTGTGAGGTTTGAAAGTGATTTTTTTCCCTGGTGAAGGGTTTTGCTGTTACATATTACTGTTATGAATCCACCTTTATGTTAAGTTTTGTCTTTCCTGACAGTTGCATATGTGGTGAATGTTAGAGTTACAAGTACTACTATTACTACCAGTAATAATAACAATAATAACAATGACAATAACAAATATAATATGAGTTATACATCATATACTTATTCATGATTTTATCATGCATGGATCACCACACCACTACTGTCAATGCTCTTCCCTGTAAAACCTGAATCATACATTCTCTTGAGAAGGGTTTCACATAATGGGGCATCGTACACCATACAACATCACTCTTGTGAAAAAGATACAATACATAGATCACATTAGACAGATTTCTCTTCTGTGTGGGTCATCATGTGACATTTAAGATCTTTCTTTCTTAAGAAAGAAGCATCACATAGGTCACACTTGAAAGGCTGCTCACCTGTATGGGTTGTCATATGATATCTGAGATGACTCTTTCGTGAGAAAGCTGCAATGCACAGATCACACTGGAAAGGTTTCTCTCCAGTGTGGGTCATCATGTGAGATTTGAGAGCACCCTTATGTGATAAAATTGTATCACACAAGTCACACTGGAATGGCTTCTCTCCAGTGTGACTCATCATGTGAATTTTTAGATGACTCTTTCGTGAGAAAGTTGCATCACAGTGTTCACAAGGAAAAAGTTTCTCTTTTGTGTGGGTCATCATATGCCGTTTGGCACTATTCAATCGCGGAAAAGTAGCATTACACAGGTCACATTGGAAAGGCTTCATTCTAGTGTGGGTCACCATGTGACATTGGAGATGGCTATTTTGTGAAAATGATGCACTACACAGGTGACACTGGAAAGGCTTGTTTCCAGTGTGGGTCATCATATGACGTTTCAGTACTCCCTTTCGTGTGAAAGCTGCATCACACATGTCACAACGGAAAGGCTTTTCTCCAGTGTGGGTCATCACATGATATTTGAGAGCATCCCTTTTAGAGTAAGCTGCATCGCACAGGTCACATTGAAAAGGTTTTTCTCCTGTGTGGATAACCATATGCTTTTTCATATCACTCTTTTGAAAAAAAGCAGAACTGCACAGATGACACTGAAAAGGCTTCTCTCCAGTGTGGGTGATCATGTGATTTTTTAGACTAGTCTTTCTTGTGAAAGCTGAATCACACAGTTGACACTGGAAAGATTTCCCTCCTGTATGTGTCCTTATATGTTTCTTGAGACTAGTCTTCAGTAAGAAAGCTGCATCACAGAAGCCACAAGGGAAAGGCTTCTCTCTTGTGTGGGTTTCCTCATGACGCTTAAGATTACCCTTTCGTGAGAAAGCTGCATCACAAAAGTTACAATGGAAAGGCTTCTCTCCTGTGTGGGTCATCATATGCATTTTGACATCAAACCTTCGTGAGAAGGTTGCATCACAAATGTCACACTGGAAAGGCTTCTCTCCTGTAATGGTCATTATATGACTTTTGATATCCAATTGTTCTGAGAAAGTTACATCACACAACTCAATTGGGAAAGGCTTTTCTTCTGCATGAGTCATCATGTGGAATTGATCTTCCTTGTGAGGCACCAACATATGATTCACATCAAACTGAATTCCCTCCATTTTTTTTTATCAAGTCTATGGACCCTATGAATAGTTATTCTACAGAAACATTGATGGTTATCTTCATTCTGTCAAAGAGAGAAAAAAAGACAATTCACTTGTGTGAAATTATAAGAGTGACACAGAGGTTTTAAGAACATGTAACAAGAATGTAGACTTCATATACAGATCATCTTGTACCTAAATGGTTGCTTTGTACACACAATCACTATATACCAAGAGCTTTTTTCCCCCTTATAAGGGAGGTAGCTAAGTCAGAGGTACATACCTATTCCCACCCATTTCACTTCCCTCCACCACCCTTTCCACACCTCCCATTTCAGCTCCTCCTGGATGACGGGTCATCCCTGCACCCACCAACTGCCTTGGGTTGAACACAATGCAGCAAGATGCAGTACATCCACAATAAGGCTGCTTCGCTTAATTGGCAAACCCCCTCCCCGTCCCCTCATACAGAAAAAGAGAAGACGGGGAGAAATCCCTTAGAGCTGTGTCAAAATATCATTCACACATAAGCATCCCCTACCCTCCCTTCCTTGCATAACAGTATCATTCATACAGTCATTCTCCACTCCTCCCAATCTCCTGCCTTCTCCCTTCCTTGCTCAACAGCCATTCCCCTTTTGTTCAACACCCCCTTCACCCCATCCATCTCATCTTTTGTCATCCCCTCAAGTTCACTCCTCCCAAACTTCTTTTACTCATTCTTTCAATGTGTCCAAACCATCATAATAATCTTTCATCGGCCCTATCTGCCATCTCCTTTTCCACTCCCACTCTCCTCCTCACCTTGTTTCTCACTCTATCCAACCTTGTAACCCCTACCATAGTTCTTGGACATTTCACCTCAAATACATTTAAACTTTTCCTCTCCACCTCTCTTAAATACCAAGCCTCTGGCCCATACAATACTGTTGACACAAGCACCCTTTCACACAATCTCCTCTTTGCATCCATTCCCAGTTGCATATTTCTCATAACACTTTTCAATCCCCCAAGGCATTTACTTACCTCTCTCAATCTACGATCTACCTCTACTCTCCCCTTTCCTGCCACATGTGACTCCAATTATCTATCACTATCCACTTCCTCCAGCTTTTCTTGCCTCAAACTCACTGCTATCCTCTACCCTTGTACATCTCATCACCTTGCTTTTACCCACATTTAACTTAAATTTTCTCCCATCTCATACCTTCTTGAACTCCGTCACTAACTACTTTAATCCCTCCGACTCTCACATGCGCAGTATCATCAGTAAACAACAACTGGTTCACCTCCCACTTCTTTCCATTTTCTTTAACAATCTCCAGTCCCCTGCCTTGCCCTCGCCTTTACCTCCTGCACTACTCTGTCCATGTACACATTGAACAGCCATGGCAACATAACACAGCCCTGATGTAGTCCCACCTTTAACTCAAACCACTCACCCTCTTCATTTCTAACATAGGCTCTACTACTCTTGTAAAAACTCTTGACTGTCCTTAATAGCTTTTCCCCAACCCCATATATCTGCAAAACCTGCCACAGTGCCTTTCTGTCTACCCTAACATAAGCCTTTCCCAAATCCATAAAGGCTTAAAAAACATCCTTACCTTTTCTCAAAGCTTTCTCACATATCTGCCTTACCTAAAAAATCTGATCCATGCAACCCCTACCTTTCCTAAACCCACACTGTTCCTCACCAATTACTCCCTCTGTTCCTCTTCTAATCCTCTCAATGAAAACCTTCCCATAAGCCTTCCCAACTACACTTAAACTGATCCCTCAGAAACTATAACACTTACATTTGTCCTCTTTTCCATTGTCAAGTGGAACTATATAGGCACTCCTCCTGCATTCTACCCTCACCAGCTACTCCATTATTACTGTATCTCCCTTCTTCAGACACTCCATCTAATCCAGGTGTTTTACCTGTTCTTATCCTTTTCAGAGCTACTTAGACCATCTTTTTTTATTTCTCATCCATTTTCCTCTCCCATCACCATAATTTTCTTAGCACCTACTGCTACTACCAATACCTCCCTATCCTCCTCCACATTCAACAGCTCTGAAATACTCTGCCTATCTTCCCCTTTTCCATCAAGATCTGTCCTTCTGCACCTCTTACCTTTTCTTCTCTACTGACTCGCCTCCCCTTCCTATTCTCATTTCCTTCCAAAACATCTTTTTATTGCTTTCAAAATTTTCAGTCATACTCCTCCCCCATTTTACATCTGCTCTCCTTTATCTTTTGTTTTGTTTCTCTTCTTTTTCCTTTATACTTCTCATATTTTTCTCTCATCCTACTTTGTAACAATTCCTAGAATGCTCACTTCTTTTCTTCTACTACCTACTACACTTCATCCCACCACTCACTACCCTTCCTTCTATTCCCTCTGATCCTTCTTGTTCTACATATAATCTTTGCACACCTTGTCACTTCCTCCTTTAATCATCCCCATTCCTCTTCCACACCAACTTCCACTATGTCCTTCACCACCTCCCACACTTCTCTCAACTTCTCCTTGTACTCCTGCTTGTAAGCTGTTAAACACCAAACAACATTTATGTTTATAATTGTTATGATTAT
>NC_134787.1:49311303-49341303 GCF_046742065.1 Oratosquilla oratoria
TCGACACAACTTTGTTCATTTGTGCATAGCTTTTAGCAATGTTTTGATATTGATTTCTGCCATGAAAAATATTTATTACATATTTAATTCTTTAATGCTATATTGCATAGGTGTACACTTCTAAAAAAAATAGCCTCCTGCTTTCCAGAGATTATTTCTTAATATCTGTTTAGATGAGCACAGGAATAACTTATTTTTTCCATATGTATAGAATATTTTTTCTTGAATACATGACATTTTCTACTTAGGAAATAGAATAAAAAGAAGAGATCCCTCCAAAGTAACAATTTTGCACAATTCTCAAATCAAACTAAGTCAGGTTTAGTTAGGCGATGCTCCCTCTCCCACTGTCTTCACCGTACATGTATTGCAGTAGTCAACACAATACAGCCTGCATCATTCCATTGAAAGAGCCAACAAGTATGCAGGTTTACTGTATTATTGTATATGAACCATTCATAGAATGCTTAACCTGATCAGCTTTATGCCTGAATTTAAGCTTCATTTAGCAGTATTTTTCTGAGTATTTAGTGATACATAAAAAATTAATTGAAATTTCAGCCTTCAAATTGTATAATAAAACAGACATGCTTATAGAATGCCCTGTCAGCTTGTCATACTTAAGTTCTAACACTTATATTCTATGGAATTATCAGTATGAAATAGCTGCAAACAATAATGACCTCATGGTTTAGGGCAAATTACAAAGCACTTGATACCAAGGGAATAGAGGCAACCGTATGTACTATGTAGGAAAGGACGGTGATTAGGTCATGTTTGCTATAAACATTAAAAAGATCTTACAAGAGTACACAATAGTAGCCTAGATGAGATGTGTTTACCAATATGTGACTTAGCAATAAACAACTGCCACATGCCTTCTTTGCTTTAATTAAAGATTTAATGCGCACTTTACACTGCAACTTTCCTAAGAAGGTAATCTGCTTCCAACCCAGGTAGATCCTACATAAAAAAAATTGTAAGTAAAGTTCCCCCTCTCTGTTAGGTTAGAGCTAACAGATAACGCTTGTTTATTACATGCGTGACTAACTTGTGCATATATAAATTCTATGACACTTATGGATCTCTTACATGTATCAATACTTTAAAAAAAATCTTGCAACTTCATACTCGGCAGTCACTTTCAAGCATTGCCCCACTTTGTTTACTCCAGACCGGAGAGTCGGAAACAACCTAGTATGTTAAAGAAAACTCAGAATTTAATGAGGGGTAACATTTCTAAGTCCCCTCGTTGCGAGGATGGTTTCATGGACTACCAACGTTTCTTCTTGTGCTCTTCACCTTTCCATCAATGCTTATGTGGTATTGATTCGTGCATCTATGATATGAATGCACAATTTGCCTAATCTACCTGTCTCTGTCTTCATTTATGGAACTGCTTTAAACCCAATTTTGCTCTCCGCGTGGATATTTCCTTCTAATTCATCTCACAGATTAACGCGCCTATACGGAAACCTCTATTTCTTTACATCCTCCATATATTCCGTTTGATATTTCTATGATGTTCTCTTAATATTATTTCATCCATATAGAGCCCCTATAATTCTTCCATATCCATTCACAAATCTAAAAGGTTACCGTCTAATCGCTTTATTTTCTTTCTTCCAGTGTGGACAATACCAATTTCTCTAGTCTTTCCTCACATGTTCCGTTAGCCAAGCTTATATGGAGATCATGGCATTCTCACTTGGTGGGTTTACTTCCCAAGGTCTCGAATTAGTATAGGGGACCAAGGAAGCTGCATTCTGCTGACGCGCCAGCCCGTTTTAGTGATATGCAATATTCAATTTCAGAGAGCAAAGGCTGAAGACTGCAACATAGGTGTAGTAGTTTTAGTTCGGAACAACGGCAGGACAAATTAAAAGCAACACAAAATATCTAATCTCTTTCTTTTGGTAATTAGCCACAAGGTGCGACACTAGAAGTGTCACATGAGAAATATAGGTGAAGCTCGGACTAAGGCCACAGCTTAGTGGAGCTTATGGTTGTAGCTGAACGTGGAGCCTAACGTCAGCTAGGCGGTAGCAGATGATGACGGCGAGGCTCGATGGGACGGCTAGAAGACTGGACGAGGAGATGTAGTGTGTGCGCTGGTTGGTACTGTTCTGCCCATCTCGGCGAAACGCCGACCTTTTAAAGGAGGCTGGCGGGAACGTGAGGAGCTTTTCAAGTTCCTGATTGGCTGACCGCCCTTGCGAACTACGCTTGCCAACTACGGGAACTTGGAAAGGCTAGCTCCGAAGATCTCTTTGATCAGTGTGTGACGGGTCGTAGGATGCATCACGTCACTACACCACTCCCCCCGCTCTTCGAAAGCGGCCGTCGAGGAGGATAGGGAGCGACGAGCGCGACGTATTTGAACCGGTCTGGCCTTCGGATCAATCGCCCCGAACGAGTGGTCATGCCGTCAGGGGGCATGTCTGGCGAGGAGGGCCTTGATGGAGGGGGGCTCGAATGCAGGGTGGTGTTGTCGAGGTCGGAGGCCTGGCGATGGGAGGTCGGTTGAGTATGGAGCTGTGGAGACATAAGGTTGGGAGAGAATTGTTGCATTGCATGGTAGAGCGGGGGCGTGGGGTGGGGAGGATCTTGGGGGGTGCCGGGAACAGTTGTAGAAGGGTGTGGTTGTGGGATAGGAGAAGGATAAGGGTTCGCCGTCGCGTACGCGTGTTCTGTGTGAGTTTGGTGGGGGGGGGGCTGCTGCAGGTGCTGTGGTGGTGGGGAGTTAGGGGCAGGAGGGGAGTATTGGTTTGGAGGGAAGAGTTTTTCGGAGGGTGGGGAATGACTTGGTTCGGTGGTGAGGATGGGGTTAGGACCATGTTGTAAGATGTATTGTAGTGGTCCTGGAGTTTTGTTAGGGGGAGTGGTGGGGAGGTGGGCCGGCTTGAGCCTGTCGATGGAGACGCGATCCGGTTTGGCATCTCGGTTGATCACGAAGTGTTTTGTTGATCTGGTGAGGACTCGGAAGGGGCCATCGTATGGGCGTTGAAGAGGAGTTCGTTTGGAGTCTCGCCTGAGGAAGACGTAGTCACTTGTAGACAGGGCCGGGGGAAAGTGCTCCGGTTGAGGTTGTGGTGGGCGAGAGGGAGTTGGACGGGTGTTGGCGAATGTCTCCTTGATAAGTTGGAGGAGGGCGTGACGGTCAGGATCGCCGACGGCAGGCGTGGCAATTTCCCCAGGGAGGCGAAGGTTCTCAGAGTAAAGTAGCTGAGATGGGGAAATGTCGTTGTCGACCTTTGGTGTGACGCGGATCGTGAGAAGCACCAGGGGAAGGGCGTCGACTCAGTCCCATGAGGGTTGTGCCTTAAGCGACTCCTTCAGTTGGCGGTGGAACCGTTCCACGAGTCTATTGGCTTTGGGGTGGTAAGCAGTAGTCCGGTTGCGTTTGGTGCCAAGGAACTTGAGGAGGTTGGACCATAGGTCAGATTCGAACTGAGGGCCCCTATCGGTGACAATGATGTGAGGTGCGCCGAATCTGGATACCCAACCGGAGAGGAAAGCACGGGCGGTCGTCTCGGCGGATATGTCCGGAAGGGGGATCGCTTCTCGCCACCTGGTGTACCTGTCGATACACGTAAGGAGGTAACGCATGCCACGACAAGGCGGAAGGGGGCCCACAATGTCCACATGGACTGACTGGAAACGTGCCGTGGGTGTAGGAAAACGCTGGAGTGGTGCGTGGACGTGGCGCGTAACCTTGGCCGTCTGGCAGGGGAGGCAGGTCCGGGTCCATTGTCTGACATCATTGTTGATGCCTGGCCAGACGACTCGATCCGTGAGGAGGTGTTGTGTCGCGCGGATGCCCGGATGCCCGGATGACTGTGGTCATGGAAGGAGGAGAAGACGTCCTTACGGTGGCAGGCGGGGATGTACGGGCGGGGTTTGCCTGTGGAGACGTCACACCACAATGGTATGGGGTTGTTAGGAAGCTGTCTTAGCTGTAAGGATGAGGTGTCGTGCATACGTAGGAGGCGGAGTTCACTGTCCTTATTGTGAGATGCGGCGATGCGTGAGTAGTCTATGTTGTGGTCAGGGAGGATGCTGGAGGTATTTCTAGATAAGGCGTCGGCCACCTGGTTATCCTCTCCCTTGATATACTCAATTCGAGTATCAAATTGGGAGAGGAATGACAGCTGCCGGGAGACTCTTGGGGAGTGATGGTCGGAGACCCTGTCTAGGGCATGGGCGAGTGGCTTGTGGTCTGTAAGGATGACGAAAGGCCGGCCTTCAAGCAAGTAAAGGAAGTGCTTGACGGCCGAGACTATGGCTAGGAGTTCCCTGTCAAAGGCGTTGTAGCGAACTTGAGGAGGGTCCAGACGTTTGGAGAAAAAGGCGATAAGCTGGAGCTGGCCGTTGATCTGTTGGAGGACGGCGCCAATTGCTGAGGAGGAGGCATCGGTGGTAAGGAATGTGGGGGCGTGAGCTACCGGGTAGGACAAGCGGGCAGCCTCAGCGATTGCCGCCTTGACTTGCCCGAATGCTTGGGTCGCTTCGGAAGACCACTTCACAGGTTTGACCGACCGCTTGGAATGGTTCTTGGTGAGGTCGTTCAAGGGAGCGAGTTTTGCAGCTGCGTCGGGGACGAATCTATGGTAATAATTGACGATTCCTAGGAATCGTCGGAGCATTTTGATGGATGTTGGCTGTGGGAAGTCTTTTATGGTGTCGATTTTTTTAAGGAGAGGATACAGGCCTGCCGTTGAGATACGGTATCCGAGGAAGTCGAGAGATGAAACTCCGAGGAGACACTTGGATGGGTGTACCCGGAGGCCATAATCTTGGAGGCGGCGGAAGAGGAGGCGGAGGTGTTGGCGGTGCTGGTCGTGAGTATCGGAGGCTACGATGATGTCGTCGATGTAAACGGTGATGAAGTCGAAGTCTCTCAGGGCATGGTCTATGAACCTCTGGAACGTCTGGGCGCCATTCCGGAGGCCAAAGGCCATCATCTTCCATTCGAAGAGGCCGAACGGAGTGGCCATGGCTGTCTTCTGGACGTCTTCCGGCGCTACAGGGATTTGATGAAACGCCCTGACCAGGTCGATCTTAGAGAAGACCTGTTTCCCGTGAAGCTTGAAGTGGAAGTCCTGAGCGGGAGGGATGGGGTAGCGGTCGGGCTTCGTGATGCGGTTAAGTTGACGGTAGTCACCGCAAGCCCGCCATTGGTTGGGCGGTGGGGGTGGCTTGGGAACCATGTGGAGTGGTGATGCCCAAGCACTCTCCGATGGTTGGATGATGTCCTGGTCTAGGAGTTCTTGGAACTCCTGTTTGGCAGCGGCCAACTTTTCTGTGGAAAGTCGTCGAGGCTTGCTGTATACTGGCGGTCCCGATATCTGGATGTGGTGCATGATATTGTGAGGGGTGGTGGTGGTGTTGGTCTTGTCTGGCGATGTTAGCCGGGGAAACTCCTGCAGGATGTGTGCATAATCGCCATCGGGTTGGAGTGACGATATCTGGTGGGAAGTTGCGTTAGTGGTGGTTCCTGGTATGCTTGTTGTGCCGTGGTACAAGCAGTTGTCCTTGGCGCTAACTACCATATTGTAGTGCTGGAGGAAGTCGTAGCCAAGGATGGGTTGCTGTACCGCTGCTATGACGAATGTCCAAGGGAACTTGACATCGTGGAGTTCCAGGACGCTGTGGTGGCTGCCGTACGTTGCGATGGGCGTACCGTTGGCTGCAAGCAGGTCGTAGGATGGCCAACGTGTACCGTGGTTGGGTTCTTCCGTCGGGGGTATGATGCTGACGGCTGAACCTGTGTCTACCGGGAAGGATAGGCCAGAATGGCGATCATGCACTGAGAGGAGGGTGTGGGTATGGTTAGCGGGGGTAGGGGTGGTTACCGACCCCCCGCGTTTGGCGTTTCCCTGCGACCAGCTGCATGGTTGCGTGCATCTGAGCGCCTTGGCTCCGAAGCGGGTATGGTACCAGCAGGAGGTAGTATCCTGTCGTGGAGCGGGGCTACGTGGTGGTTGATGGCTTCCCTTCTCGGCTAAAAACTGGTTGAGCAAAGTCTTCATGTCGGCCACTTCCTGTCGTAGCTGCTGCACACTTTGGCCACTGGCACTATATGACACGGGAATGTTTTCACTCACAGCACTAATGCCACTAACACCTGGGTCGTCACTACACTGAACACTTTGCACTGGTTTGTCATTGGGGTGGAAGCTGCTGGCTGACCGGACTTGTACCGAGATATGACGTTGGAACAATCTATCTGCTATTTCGCAGTATTGTTCGTCGTCCTTATCGCCGGCTAAAGCTTCCAGGTGTAAGTGGAGGGCGTCCGGTATCTTGGAGAGGTGAATGGAGCGGAGGAGTTCCTTGGGCAATGACACCTTTGCCCGGGTGTTGAGGGCGGCCATACGGGTGTATAATTGTGACGGGGTGATGTCGCCGAGTTCACTATGCTGGATATCTCGGTAGAGCTGGTCGTTGGGCTTGGTGTAAAGCTTTCGTAAGGCAATCTTGAGGGCGGAACACTTGCCTTCTTGTGGAGGAGAGGAGACGACGTTACGGACAAGGGCGATGACGTCCGTTGGTAGAGCGGCGATGTACGCGCCGAAGGCTTGGAGGTCCGGCACGTTACCTTGAGTGGCTAAATAGGCCTCTGTGTGAACTAGCCAGCTCTCCAAGTCACGGGAGAAACTGGGAAGTTTCACTTGTGTGTTTTCCATAATCCTGGTTGTCCTTCACCGGGGTCACCACTTTGTAGTAGTTTTAGTTCGGAACAACGGCAGGACAAATGAAAATCAACACAAAATATCTAATCTCTTTCTTTTGGTAATTAGCCACAAGGTGCGACACTAGAAGTGTCACATGAGAAATATAGGTGAAGCTCGGACTAAGGCCACAGCTTAGTGGAGCTTATGGTTGTAGCTGGACGTGGAGCCTAACGTCAGCTAGGCGGTAGCAGATGGTGACGGCGAGGCTCGATGGGACGGCTAGAAGATTGGACGAGATGTTGTTGTATGTGCTGGTCGTGCTGTTCTGCCCATCTCGGCGAAACGCCGACCTTTTAAAGGAGGCTGGCGGGAACGTGAGGAGCTTTTCAAGTTCCTGATTGGCTGACCGCTGGCTGACAGGGACACCCTTGCGAACTACGCTTGCCAACTACAGGAACTTGAAGATTTCTTTGATCAGTGTGTGACGGGTCGTAGGATGCATCACGTCACTACAGTGTCATTTCCTGGGTGCCTGGACAGCCTAGTAGGGCGGAGTCCAGATCGAGACGTCAAATGATGTCATTCAGGTACCCCATCTTTGCTGAATAAAATCCCTCGCCGCTACACAAGGGGGATGTATGTAAGGTCATACCATGAGAAGGGGCGGATCTCGTAAGAGTCCGTCATGGTAGGAGGATAAGGCAAAGATGAACGGAGGTGGTCCTCCACCCCGTCCCCCAACCCGACGGTCGTCTGATTGGGGGGGGGGGGGTTCCTCATGAGAGGGGCCTTTCAGTCCTATACCCGCCGCCGGCGCGGAGGGGCGGAGGGAAAGACCAGGAGTGTGTGTGGGAGAGGGGGCCAGAGCCGGAGGTTCGTTAGAAGGCTGCTCTGGAGGTGTGTGTGTGTGGGGGGGATGCTCTGGTCTGCGCGGCCTGAAAGGCCGGATAGCGAGATAGGGCAGAGTCGAAGACGGAGCCTATCAGGGACGGAAGGAGGGTGGTGCCGTGACCGGGATGTGGAGGGTGTGGACAAGCTGAGCGTCCTAGGCCTCTTGAGATAGAACTCTTTCTCAAGCGGGACTTCCTGTTGGGTCTACGTGAGCGGCTCCGGGAGGAAGGTGGGCTCACGGACCCGCCCGAAAAGGCAAGCCGAAAGGTGCCAGAGGGCCACGACGGTCGGGGGCACGGGGGCCGCCGAACCTCAGGGCAGCCACCCTCCGCACCACCCGACACGCCCCCCCCCCCAAGGCCGCCCACCCACGGGCGACCCAGAGACGTCGGACGACGGAAGAGGTCAAAGTCCACGCCTAGGGTCTGACGAATCAAGCCGTGAGGCATTAGAGGACCATTGATGGTCGGAGGTATGGGGCTGCCGAGAGGCCTGATGACCCTCAGGAGCGCCACCCCCCGTATCATAAGACACGTCCCCCTGTCCTCCGAGAGGCCCGGGTTCTTACCACGGACGGCCCGGAGACGTATGGGGAACTGATTACGAGCTGAAAAGGTCGAAATCTACGCCTAGTGCCTGACGAGGCAAGCCGTGAGGCGTTAGAGGACCATTGATGGTCGGAGGTATGGGGCTGCCGAGAGGCCTGATGACCCTCGGGGGCACCACCCTCCGTACCACAAGATACGTCCCCCTGTCCTCCGAGAGGCCCGGGTTCTTACCACGGACGGCCCGGAGACGTATGGGGGACTGATTACGAGCTGAAAAGGTCGAAGTCTACGCCTAGGGCCTGACGAGGCAAGCCGTGAGGCGTTAGAGGACCATTGATGGTCGGAGGTATGGGGCTGCCGAGAGGCCTGATGACCCTCGGGGGCACCACCCTTCGTACCATAAGATACGTCGTCCTGTCCTCCGAGAGGCCCGGGTTCTTACCACGGACGGCCCGGAGACGTATGGGGAACTGATTACGAGTGGTTAAGGTCGAAGTCTACGCCTAGGGCCTGACGAGGCAAGCCGTGAGGCGTTAGAGGACCATTGATCGTAGGAGGTATGGGGCCGCCGAGAGGCCAGACGACCCCCAGGGAAGCCCCCTCCGCACCACCAGACTCGCAGCAATGGGCACAAACCGGACCAATTAGATTTAAGAAGGCAACAACTGGTTCACTAATAGGGTGGTCGAAGAATGGGACAAACCGGTAACCATGCAGAAAGTGCTGAAACTATCTGTTGAATAACAAGCAGGAAACAGACTCACCGGCAAAAACCAAAGGCCGGCAGCGGGGAGACCGCTCAGTCTGATTCCGCGCTAAGAAGTGAGGACTTGGGCGAGCCGGCTAAGAAGAGAGGGGGAGGTGGGGTCGTCAATGCGCATGCCTGCACAGAGCCGGGAATTTTAAATTTCTGATGATTCTGGCGGAAAAATTCCAAACCACACTCAACCTTCGGGAAGAGGCCATATGACCAGGAGTGTGGTATGGGATTATTGCTATAGCTTCGCTGTGCAGGTTTCTTTCAGCCGATAAGAGGGACTTTGGTTTTGGAAGGGCTGTTGCTGCCTCCTTGTTTTTGTTATTATTATTATTCTTATTGCATTATGAGTGACTGCACTGGTGGGTAGCTCTCTAGCCTAGTTAGGTTTGGGAAGACTTATTATTCATACCATATTATGGGTGAACTTGTTGAGGGTGGCTCCTCAACCTAGTCAGGTTTAAAAAAACAGTTTAGGGCACTTTTCCTAGCCTCTTCCATGAGTGAGCAGAGTGAACCCTGATAAGGTTGGAAAGTCGTGTAGGCTGCTGCCAAGTTGTGCTACCCCATCTTTGCACAGGGTGACCATTGGTCTGGTACCACCTGCCATGTTGGTTTTGACAAAGGACTTCCAGAAATCACTGTCTCCTCTACTCTCCATCATGCACCATTGCCAGAAGACTTATCTTATAGTTATTAGGGAAAATGGAGTTATTCTTAGTGAGCGAAATGGTAACCGAATATATTGTTAATGTCAGTTGCCTCTCACTCTTGGTTTTACCCGGGGGCACCATTTCGAGGTGGTGAGGTAGCAGTTTTCCTTACCATCTACAAATCCGGCTTAGAAATCTCGTTTCTCTTAGCTAAGAGATAGGACGGATAGGGGTGCAAGACCTACAAGATTCATAACAGGTAAAGACAGCCCAAGACCACATGAAGGAAATATTTTATATGGCTGAGGAAAAATGTAATTTTCGCAGGAAAATTAATTTTTCCCTGATACAAACCTGAGGTACTCCTTACACTAGGATACTCTCGCGTAGCGCGAATATTTCTACTGCGAAATTAAAATCCTCACTCTGTGGGTCTGGGCAACGCTTATCCTCAGTAAGGGGCCCCATTGGGGCAAGGGGGGGGGGCCCTTGCCCTCCACAAGTCTCGCACACTATAACCATTCTCTGAGCCAGGTATGAATTAAACACAAGGTTTGTCAGGCAAGGAGAAGGAACTGTTTAGAGGGGTGGTTGAGGAGGGCCATTAAAGGTAAGGAGTACCTCAGGTTTGTATCAGGGAAAAATTAATTTTCCTGCGAAAATTACATTTGTTCCGAAGAATACAAACTCTTCGGTACTCCTTACAATAGGAGACTCGGACTTAGGAGGGAAGGAAGTTGTTATCTAGCCTGGGAAACCGCTGTAAGGAAAATCTAGTGTGCTAAGACTATGTTGACCAGACCCCTATACATTCCCCTCACTTTGAAGTGCACCCCTTTCTGTTCCCTGGAGTGGAGACAAAGGTTACAATCACTTTTGTACCACTGAAGGGCTTGAATTGATTCCCTTGGAATGCTAGAGAGCCCGCGGGTGAGGTAAGGGAATGTAAGAGTATGAGAAGGACTTTAGAAAGTTATCCCTGCAGTTGCCGAGCCAGAAGCTGGATGAGTTGTCAGGGTCGGCTGTGTGCTCTTGAGGAGGGGTATATCATTTTCAGGACTTCTTGGGCGGCCACTAAAGATTCCTGCATAACTTCTTTGAGGTAAAAGGAAGTGAACGTATTCTGGCTCTTCCATATACCTGCTTGAAGAACCTGGTTGACTGACAGATTCTTTCTGATGACTAGGGAGGTCCCTACTGCCCTCAGGTCATGGGCAATCTGTGTGGTTCATGTCGCAGGCTCTGCGGATGACTTCCATTGTCCAGTAAGAAATGGAATTCTTAGTGATGGGCTACCTTTAGTAGAGATGAACAACCTCTTTAATTCTGGTCGAAGATGTTCGGTTCTCTTGAGGTAGGTCCGGATGGCTTGTACCGGGCATAGAACTGTTTCAGTCTATTCTCTTCCTGGACTTCCTGAGGACGTGGAAGGAGGCGATCTCAGGAATGGTGGCTCGAACTGGGACTAACTTCCTGGAGTGGCACCATTTTGCAAAGGCGCATTTCCCTTGATAAAGGTTAGCTGAGGAAGAGCAAATAGGAGCGGGCATGTCCTCAACGACTTCTCTGGGAAAACCCTTCTTTAGGAGGATCTGGACTATAGTCTGAACGCGTGAAGATTGAGTGCTGAAGGGTTCTTGTGCCAAGGCCCGTTGATGGGTGGATACAGAAGATCTGGTCTTCCCTGAAGGGCCAGAGGATCTTCTACTGCTAGCTCGAGGGCGTCCGGAAACCATGGGGCTTCGGGCCACCAAGGAGCGATCAAAGTCATCCGAAGGTAGGATGCGTGTCTTGCTCTGAGGAGTACCTTCTGGAGCAAGGGAAATGGTGGGAAAGCGTAGGAGTCCAGGTTGTCCCAACTTCGCAGAAGAGCGTTTTCTCCTGCTGTCAGAGGATCCAGGAAAGGGCTGAAATATATTGGGAGTTGGTGATTCCATCTCATTGCAAAAAGGTCCACTAGAGGGGAGCCCCATTTACTGAGGATGAAGTTCGCTACCTCTCGATAGAGGGACCATTCTGTGTTGATTATCTGATTCTTCCTGCCGAGGTGGTCCGCCCAGACATTCCTCTTCCCCGGGATGTAACGGGCTTTGAGTGACACCTGGAGATTCTTGGCTAGGTTGAGGATGTCCATCATCAGAAGGCATAGTTCCTGGGAGACTGTGCCCCCCTTGCTCGTTCAGGTAGGCTACTACCAAGGAATTGTCCGACATTATGCCCACTACTTTTCCTGAGACTTGATCCTTGAAGTGACGGAGAGCCAGGAGTACTGCTTTCAACTCAAGCCAATTGATATGGGCTGTCCGCTCGACTGTGGACCAGGAACCGCTGATGTGATCGTCGTTGAGGTGGGCTCCCCAGCCCTCCTTGGAGGCATCGGAGAACAGGAGGACTTCGGGGGGAGATGGGCCGAGGGGCATCCCCATGAGAAGGTTGCATGGGCCTTCCACCAGAGAAGAGAATCCTTGACTTCTTCGGTGAGGGAGATGTGTTGTAGGGGTTCTCCCTCTTGCGGGGCCCACTGAGACTTGAGGAGCCACTGTAGCGGTCGCATTCTTTGTCTACTCCAGGGGATTAATTTCTCTATGGAGGCCACATGGCCCACGAGGATTTGGCATTGTGTAGCCGTCAGGAACCTGGTCGATAGTGCCTGTGCAACTAGAGAAGCGAGATTCGGGATCCCCTTTCCTACTAGGAAGGATTCCATTAGGGAGGAGTCCAGGACCATACCCAGGTACGTGACTCTCTGTTCTGGTAAGAAATCTGACTTTTCCGGGTTGACTACTGTGCCCAATTTCAGGACAAAGGTTAGGACCATTCTCAGGTGTTCTTGGCATAGCTGGGCGGAATACATCTTGGAGGTCCAGCGACACCATGAAGTTCCCTTCCCTGACAGACGCCCTTACGGACTCTGGGGTGGCCATTCGGAACTTCGTCAGGGAAAGGAACTTGTTGAGTGGAGACAAATAGATGACTGGTCCCCACACCCCTGTTGTCTTTTCTACTAGGAATAGCCGTGAGAAGAACCCTGGGTCCGGAGTCGAGACTTCCTCTAAAGTTCCTGTCTGGAGCAGAACGGAGGATTCCTCCGCTAGGGCCCGCCCGCGAGCCGAGTCCGGGTGGAAGCTGCTGACTTGGATGAGATAGAGGGAGAGGTTTGGGACAGTGGAAAAGGGAAGACAATATCCCGTCTTAATGACTTAGTAGGTCCAGTCTTCCGCCCCGGCCTCTTCCCATGCTCTCCAGTAGAGGGAGAGGCAACCCCCTATCTTGTGCGGAGGGGCTGGCGAATTCCTAGGAGTCCTGTGGGGGAGTCCGGAGCCTCTATAATGTTTGCGTCTAGGATCTCGGAGTCCACCATATCCGGTGAAATCAGCGTGTGGGTGAGCATAAATCTCCCTGAGGAGGGGGTCACTGGGGTCCCCGAGGATGGTGTCTCTCCTGCGGGACTCGAAGTTGGCCCAGGACGTTGAGAGACAGGAAACCTGATGCTTCAGGGCTCTGCTCGCGCTTGCCAAAAAGCCTAGAGGTCGCATTCTTCCTGGGGTTGTAGTGAGGGTAAGAACTCCCACGCCGAGGCAAGGAGGCGTTCTAGCCAGGAGTTCACCGCCAGGGACAGAGCCAGTGATTGAAGGTGGTCGCTGACTTCCCTGCCAGAGAGGAGGACGTTTCGTCTGCGCAGCGACTCGGCGTCCGCCTAACCAGCTCTGGTAACCTCGCCGGGATCGAGGCTGCTCCGAGGGTTGACCCCGATGGGGTGTAGAAGCGCTTCTGGTGTTCCAATGGGACCGGAAGCCAACGCGTCTTCTCGGTCGTCCTTGTTGCGAGAGCGTCGGAGGCCTGGGCCATGGCTCTCGCCGTCTGCGTACTCCATGGAAGGTGGAGGGGAGGAGGCTGGGCTTTGAGAGTTGGCCGTCCTGAAGATGTCAGACTCGAATGTGGCTTCCTCTTCGTTCGGGTGGCCCAGTCGATTCGCCCTCCGAACCCTCGCGAGGACGTCCGAGAAGGAAGGTGGGACCACCATCGAGGATTCCGACTGGGAAACGGGAGCGTGCCCCCCCCCCCCCTACGGAGCTGTGGACATCGTCGTCGGCGTAGGAGGGGTCGGCACGGGCAGAGAGGAACCTCACGCTACCATCCCTGTCACTGATGGGTACAGAGGGGGGCCGAGCAAGTGGAAGATGGTCGAGGGGGGCCCTTGGGGGCGGTGACTCCTCACGAGCTTCCGTGCGGTGCACGAACCGCGCTTGAGAAGCGCGGAAAAATTCCCGTTGGGCCTCCATCTGTTCCTTCAACGTAGTGACGAGTGAACAGAGAGTGGGGAGGAGGTCCGGGGAATGTCCGCTTGATGAGTCCCGCCTGGGTGCGGATGGTCCGGGAGACGCCAAGGGGAGACTGCCTCCTCTGGACGAAGCCGAGTCACCCACGACGAACGCGCGCGTGGTAACATCTCGGGCTTCCTGCCCACCGGGCATAGAAAGGGTTCCGGCGATGACCCGGCTCGTCTGACGACGGGTGGAAGGTGGATGTGGGGGCCACCCGAGGAGGAAAAGAGGCCGACGCGCTCCGAATCTCCGAACTCGGCTCCTTTGTCCGTGGGGGGGCGGAGCCGCCGGCAGCGTCGCGGGGCCGGCGGACGCATCCGGGAAAAATCTCGTACCCGGGGGGGGGTTCGCGGGGGCCAGAGGCGCGTGCCCGTCGAAGCTAACCACCCTGTGGGAAGGAACAGGAGACAATTGGCCTGAGACTGACTCGGGGCGGCTATTGTACAACCTTTCCGTTTACTACGCTTAGGAGGGGGGAGACAACTGCCCGCGTCCTCCGCCGACGTAGCATGCCTTCTCTTTGTGTCGGGTGAGGGGGGAAGCCATCTCCCCTGCCCTCGTACTGTGGACGTCGTCGCCGTCGTAGCTGGCGCCTGTCCGGTCAGCGAGAAACACCGCGTCTGCAACCTCGTCCCTGATCTCTGTCCCTGTGAGCAAAGGGCATGGAAAGGTCACCGTTGATCACCCGGCTCTTCCTACGGTGGGTGTTGTGCGTACTGCGGGATTCCTGAGTAGAAGAGACTAAGGGGCTCTTTGCCCCCCCCCCCCATTAAGGGGGAAACCGATAAAAACTAAACATGTATAGTAGAGAGATGTTAACGCGGTCACTACTGCGAAGAGAATGGTTATAGTGTGCGAGACTTGTGGTGGAGGGCAAGGGCCCCCCCCCCTTGCCCCAATGGGGCCCCTTACTGAGGATAAGCGTTGCCCAGACCCACAGTGAGGATTTTAATTTCACAGTAGAAATATTCGCGCTACGCGAGAGTATCCTAGTGTAAGGAGTACTGAAGAGTTTGTATTCTTCGGAACAAACACTTATACCAAGGGCATTTCCCCCCCTACAACGGTGACAATCCACTCCCATTCACCACCCCTCCCTCCCTTTTTTCTTGGCACCTCCTGGATGATTGGTCATCTTGTATCTTGCCCATTATTGTCCTGAGTCATAAGCAATGCAGCAAGATACAGCACATCCATAGCAAGGCCACTTCATTTAATTGTCGACCCCCCCCCCCATCCCCTTGTGTATAATAGAAGATGGGGAGAACCCTTCAGGCTGTCAACATTATTCACACAACCACTCCCATCCATGCATCCCATCATCCATACACCATTCTTCACTCATTCCTATCTTTTGTCTTCTCCCTTCCTTCCTCAACAGACATCCCCCTCTTGCTCAATGCCCCCTTTTACCCCATCCATCCATCTCATCCTCTGTTACCCCCTCATGTTCACTTCATCCACCTCTGCCTTTCACACTTGTTCTTTCTTCACCCATCCTTTCCATGTGTCCTACGGTCCTACCCATCATAATACTTTCATCAACCCTACCTCCCAACTCCTTTTCCACCCCTGCTCTCCTCCTCACCACATTTCTCACTCTATCCAGCCTAGTAATCCCTACCATACTTCAGGTATTATATCTCAAAAACCTTTAAACTATTCCTCTCTTATGTTCCAGGTATTTCTGAGGAAAAGCAAACCAAATATATTTTCATACTTTTAATATACTTTAAGCAATATTAGGTACATAATAACTGATATATAAGGTGATTACTGACATTGAGGCTTAATAGTGAGACAATGCAAAATGCATAACATTGCCTATGCCACATGAGGATGACTAAATGTAGTGACTATTTGTCATCTGAGAAAAACAAGAAGCTTACTGATCTGCGGCAAACTATGATCATATACCAAATTGCTGCAAACAGGAAAGCTGTCTGGAGATAAACACTGAAGACTAGCTACACTAGTCATGAACCAAATGGTCTGTTTGACTGCTCTCTTACTGACCCAGTGGTCATTTACCAGACTGCCCCCCCCCCACTAACTGATCTATCTGCATAAACTGCAACAGTTTGTAAAGTTGGTGCAATTAAAGTAATTGAGCCACAAGTAAATGTAAAGGAACAAGTGCTCAGGAGAAACCCCCAAGGTATCACACCAAATATGAAATGATATTTAGAGCACAAGTGTCCTATGATGTATCTGACACAGGTGGAGCACCTGTGAGCGTGGATAAGATTCCTTTGAGTATTGGGTCTCCTTCTGTAGGTGATAATTAGCCATATTAATAAAACTCACCACATCACATCTTTCCCCTTCCTGTAATAAATAAAATGAGCTGTATTGCAATAATTCAGAACTGAAAAATACATAATTCATATACTTTATATACATAACAGTTTGGCATACAATATACAAATTCTAGATGAAAATGGAGGCAATTCATATAAAACTCAGGAAAAGGGAATTACAGTCTTGTGAGGTTTATCAATAAGGTATGATAGGCTGCAGGGAGGTAGTCCTGGTGACTGAGGACCTAAAAGTCTTGATAAGCTCCATTTCTATGTGCATATATGTAAACATGTTGGGCCCTTACTTTCTAGTGCATGTACCTGCACTAAGCAGTTTTGTGGCAGTATGTGAAGACTAACCACGTGCAAACTGTATGATCATTTCATAAGGACCAACTCATCTGACTGAACACAACTTGCAGAAAACTGACTTTTGCATGTGAATTAGTACAGCTATGTTATCATGTACTACATAAGGATTTCACATTCAAATCATACAAAATATAATCAGCCTCCCTCTTATGATACCAAATACCCAATGAGACAAAAATAAAAACCACAACAATCCTACAAGGGAACTAAAAAGCATACATCAACAAATCCAAAGGAAACAAGGTAGTGAACATAGATTGAAATATTTTTTCAATTAATTCTTCTTAAAGCAGAAAAGGCTTCTGCAGATCCAAAACTTGGTCCTTTGCTCTTGCCAGAGTGTGCAGAACTGAGCACGCCCCCAGCTGCCAGCAGTCACCCGGCCCTATGGAAGGCTCTGTAGTAGCCTGCTCAGGAATTCATCAGGGTTTTCAATGTCTCCCAAGAGACCTGCAATAATGGGCAAAATTTATAACATTTGAAAAATAAATTACACAAAATCTTATGTAACAGTTTACATACTTCTCTCCTGTGTATTCATTTATCACTATACCAAAAGGCCCCCCTTATAAGGAAGTTAGCTAGACCCCCACCCATCCAACACCTATTTGTTTCTCCCTGTCTTCTACTTTTCTGCATGGGGGGGACAGAGAGGGGGGGGGGGTCGCCGAATTTATGAAGCGGCCTTGCTGTGGATGTGCTGTGTCTTGTGACACTGCTTCTGACCCAGGGCAGTGGACAGGATGCAGGGATGACCCGTCAATCAGGAGATGCCAAGATAAGAGGGAGGGAAGAGGGTGGAGGGGAATGGAATATATAGGAAATGGAATGGGTGGGAGTGGTTTCTATGCCTTTTTCTTTTTGGCTACCCCCTGTGTAGAGGGTAAAAGCCTTTGGTATATGTATGTATTATCTTAGCTGTTTGTGAAGGGCCATTCCTGCCTCCTGCCCATTGCTTGGGTTGATAACAACACAGCAAGACAGCACATACAGAAATACATATACATACATACATATACCAAGGCTTTTTCCCCCTTACAAGGGGGGTAGCCAAAAAGAAAAAGGCATAAAATTATTCCCACCCATTCCATCCCTGAATACACTCCACACCCCTCCCATCCTAGCACCTCCCGAATGACGGGCCACCCCCGCACCCTGTCCACCGCCCTGGGTCAGAAGCAGTGTTACATACAGAAATAATACAATTATACAGAATATGCAAAGAAATCTAAACAGACAATATTATCATTCTTCCTACACGACCCACTAATGCATCAACGAAGAAAAAAGACTGGAAAAAATCCAATACTCCTAGTGAGAGTACCTGTCACATCACAGAATTCAGAAAAGGAGGTTGATGGTAGGAGGTCTTGTTGGTACATTGTCAGTATCTTAGAAGAGGCCTCCACCAGACTTTGATCATTATGACGGATGAACTCTGCTAGATTTGTACTCCAATCCCCTTCCACTGGAGCTTTCTGTAAATATCAAATTAGAATGTATTACACAAACACTTTCTTGTAACAAAATACTTGTACTTGCTTATCAAACACATGTATATATACAAAACCATCAATTTCCTTTACATGAAGGGTGGTTATCAAACACATGTATATATACAAAGCCATCAATTTCCTTTACATGGAGGGTGGTTGAGTCAAAACATTATTCCCCTAACTGGGTTGGGGTGTGTGGGTGGGTGTAGGCTAGAGGTTCCTCTTGTCCCCACATTGTTCCCCATTTAGTTACTTTTTATGACACTCCTGTGGGTAGTACTAGCCTCATCTCCCACAACACAATCCCCAGGATAAATAAGAAGTGGGACACAAGTGGGACAACTGGTACAATGGCCAATCACTTTATTTCCCCAGATCTCTCTTGCTGGGGGGTAGCCAACAACAGCCAATACATTTGGTCCATATATTTGATTGAATGCCTTGTTCATGTCTAATGATATCATCTCTAGTAATTTACATCCTTTATCCACTTGACTATTGTACAGATGAATTAATAAATCTTCTAAGCATAAACTTTTACCTTTCAGACCAGTCTCCATAGTAAGACACTGACACACAACAACCTTAATAATAAGCATATGCCAAACACCTACCTTAAACATAATTTTGAATACAGCATCTACTAATGACCAGAAGATGGCTGCACTTTTATACACGGTCCAGTCTTTCACAGTCTTGTCTGTAACAGTCCCTCCTGAGGGAGGCTGGGGAGAGACAGCACGAGCATGGACAGTAGCTAAGAGACGTTGGAGGAAAGTGATTCGATGGGATGACCAAGATGTGGATGGCATAACGGCCATGGCAGTAACAGCCAAGAAGAAGGGGCCTTCACAGTCATACACTCCTTCAAGCCAGCGGTCTGGTGTCATCTCGAGGAATGTCTGCACTTTCAGTTCTTCTCGGCTTGCTGACCTTGTTCTATAATTATGAACAGTTACAAAAAATAAATTAATATGTATCCATGTCAATTGTAGAACTCTTGAACTGCTGTGAAATAACTATCTCCTCATACATCCTTGTCCACTTCTAAATTGAAGTCAAACATATCAGTATTATACAAAATAAACTGGACAAACATTAACAAACCTGCAGTCATACATATATGCATAGAGAATGATCACACATTCTTTTGTTCAACAGTCTTTACCTTGATGCTATATTTGGTTACTTCACAATGAAATATTGGAAATAATTGGAACAGTGTACAATGCCACCCTAGAGTTCATCCATACATCAATCTTACTGGTCTATACCAAAACAAAATAAATGATGGCTTACGTGTTGATAACATAGAGAGCCATGTGTAATATGTATGGAATGAGATTGAGGTTGGATTGAGGTCCTCCACCTCCAGAGTCATCACTGAAAGACTTCTCCAGAGCAAAACGTAGCAGCAAAAGCTTCAGGTCATGTAAGGTTGAAGCATAGCTTATGTCCCTAGAATTTAAGAAAGTAAATAAGAAACAATACTTATCACCTTCATAAAAATAATAATCTATATCTACATACCATGGGCTTCTTCACCCTTATAACAATGGGGAAGTGAATGAGTGTGCTCAATACCTCTCTTATAAGGGTCTTCCCCCTTACAAGAGAGGTATTGGGCATGCCCTATATAGTGATACTCATTGGTATATTGATACACAATTCTATCCATATGTTCTTTTAAACAAGCGTCAAAGTCCCAAACTGAATTGAGACATTACCTATGGGTGGTACAATCCTGTACATAAGTGTTGTGACGGGCCAAACAGGAGGCAAATGCAGATTCTGGAACCTGTGGTCCCCAAAGTGGAAGAAGACCATTTGCACGGGTGTTGGCATTATGGAGAGCTGCACTATCCCATTCGTCTCTGCTACGAGATGATCTGCCAATTCAAAAGTGCAAGCATGTTTATTGTGTGCATGATGTAGAACAAAAAACATGTTATATATATACATACACGCATATACTTTCCTTCGTTCACTACCAAACCACATCACACCAGTAAACAAAATGCTTCATTCTAGAGATTTCTCAAATTTCAGAACATACACTAATAGGCCCTATCCCCCTAGTAAAGTCAAAGCATACACCCATACAAAACCAATTTGTTGTCCTTCCCATATTAGCACCTTGTGGATGATCATCCCAGTCCCCTGTCACTCTGCTTAAGTCAAAGGCACTGCAACAAGGCAGCACTTCCACAGCAAGGTCCGACACCCAGAGCTGGTTTACCCCCACTGCTACACTATATGGCAACCCCTCTCACAAACACCCACTCGAGAAACTTAATAAACATTCAAGAATATCTCTTCAGATATCATTTTCTCGCCCTTTTACAACCACTATGGAAAGGAAGGAAAGATAGCTGCAGTGGGAAATATGAAGAAATTGAGTGTGATGAGTGAGGAGAATGGAGGAGAAATAAGGAAGGATGAGGTGAAGGCAGTTGTTAAGATGATGAAAGCAGGTAAGGCACCTGGTCTGGATGGATGCCATGCAGAATGTCTGAAAAAGGGAGGTACAGTAATGGTGGACTGGTTGGTGAGGTTATTTAATGTTTGCTGGAGAGAGGGTAGAGTGCCGGAGGACTGGAGGAGTGCCTGTATAGTTCCTCTTTACAAGGGAAAAGGGGACAAGTGTGAATGTAGTAGTTTCAGAGGGATTAGCTTGTTAAGTGTAGTTGGGATGGCTTATGGGAGGATCTTGATTGAGAGGATTAGGAGAGGAACAGAAGGAGTAATTGGTGAGGAACAGTGTGGATTTAGGACAGGTAGAGGTTGTGTACATCAGATCTTTGTGGTAAGACAGATATGTGAGAAAGCTATAGGAAAGGGGAAGGATGTTCTTTGGGCCTTTATGGATCTGGAAAAGGCTTATGATAGGGTAGACAGAAAGGCACTGTGGGAGGTTATGCAGATATACGGGATAGGAGGAAAGCTTCTAGGAGCTGTCAAGAGTTTTTATGAGAGTAGTAGAGCTTGTGTAAGGATTAGAAATGGAGAGAGTGAGTGGTTTGAGGTAAAGGTAGGACTTTGTCAAGGATGCGTTATGTCGCCCTGGCTGTTCAACTTATACATGGATGGGGTGGTGCGAGAGGTAAATGCAAGGGTAGTGGGTAAGGGATTGGAGATGGTTAAAGAAAATGGAGAAAAGTGGGAGGTGAGCCAGCTGTTGTTTGCGGACGACACTGCGCTTATGGCAGGATCGGAGGAGGGATTGAGGAAGTTGGTGGCAAGAGTTTGGGAGAGTATGTGATAGAAGAAAGCTAAAGATAAATGTGGGTAAAAGTAAGGTGATGATGTACAAGGGGTGAAAGTGGCAGTAGACTGGAAGTGAGCATTAAGGGAGAGCGACTGGAGGAAGTGGATAGTTTTAGATACTTGGGTGCAAATGTGGCAAGAAAAGGTGGAGTGAAGGTGGAGGTAGAATGTAGATTGAGAGAAGTGAGTAAATGCCTTGGTGGACTAAAGAGTGTAATGAGGAATAGACATTTGGGAATGGATGCGAAGAGGAGACTGTATGAAGGAGTGATTGTGCCAACAGCACTGTATGGGGCAGAAACATGGAACATAAGAGAAGAAGAGAGAAGGAGTTTTAATGTGTTTGAGATGAGGTGTCTGAGAAGTATGATGGGGGTTACTAGGCTAGATAGAGTGAGAAATGAGGAGGTGAGGAGGAGAACTGGGGTGGAAAAGGAGCTGGGAGATAGGGTTGATGAAAGAATATTAGGATGGTTTGGACACATGGAAAGAATGAGTGAAGAAAGACTAGTAATAGAGGTATGGAAGGCAGATGTGGAGGGAGTGAATATGAGGGGACGTCCTAGGATGAGGTGGATGGATGGGGTGAAGGGGGCTTTGGGGAAGAGGGGAATGTCTGTTGAGGAAGGACAGGAGAGAACAGAAGACAGGGGTGAATGGAGAATGGTTGTATATGGAGGATGTTGTGATGCACGAGGTGGAATGGGCCGGGGGATGGGGGGGTGAGGTAGTATGTGTGAGCAAAATTTGACGCAGCCTGAAGGGATTTCTCCACGTCCTCTCCTTTTATGCAATGGGGGGACGGAGAGGGGGTGTCGCCGATTTAATGAAGCGGCCTTGCTGTGGATGTGCTGTGTCTTGTGACATTGCTTCTGACCCAGGGCAGTGGACAAGGTGCAGGGATGACCCGTCATTCAGGAGGTGCTCAGATAAGAGGGAGGGTGGAGGGGTGTGGAGTGTATTCAGGGATGGAATGGGTGGAAATGAGTTTATGCCTTTCCCTTTTTGGCTACCTCCTTTGTAAGGAGGAGAACAGGGGTGAAAAAGGATTTGGGAGAGAGGGTTGATGAAAGAATATTAGGATGGTTTGGACACATGGAAAGAATGAGTGAAGAAAGACTAGTAAAAGAGGTATGGAAGGCAGATGTGGAGGGAGTGAACATGAGGGGACGTCCTAGGATGAGGTGGATGGATGGGGTGAAGGGGGCTTTGGGGAAGAGGGGAATGTCTGTTGAGGAAGGAAGGGAGAGGACGGAAGACAGAGGTAAGTGGAGAATGGTTGTATATGGATGATGTTGTGACTGCATGAGGAGAAATGGGCGGGGGGGTGGGGTAGTATGTGTGAGTAAATTTTGACGCAGCCCGAAGGGATTTCTCCCCGTCCTCTCCTTATATGCAAAGGGGGACGGAGAGGGGGGGGTCGCCGATTAAATGAAGCGGCCTTGCTGTGGATGTACTGTGTCTTGCGACACTGCTTCTGACCCAGGGCGGTGGGCGGGGTGCAGGGATGACCCGTCATCCAGGAGGTGCTCAGATGAGAGGAAGGGTGGGAGGGGTGTGGAGTGTATTTGGGGATGAAATGGGTGGGAGTGTTTTTATGCCTTTCCCTTTTTGGCTACCTCCCTTGGAAGGGGGAAAAAGCCTTGGTATATGTATGTATGTATTTGTATGTTCATCTTTTCAATGTCCTTTCTCAACAGAAATTCCTCTTGCATGCTCTGTCCCTTTCACTTGTTCATCCACCTCATTCTTAGTCTTCTTCTCCCTCCAGTAATTTTGCTAGACTTTCTTCTCATTCTTTACATATGCCCAAACGATCTTGGTACTCTGATCTACCCTATCTGCCAATTCTCTCCACCTCACCTCTACACTTTTCGCTACCCTGAAAAAAATAGATTAGGGGATCCCTATTCCAATCACTCTGTCCCATTTAGTCTCTTTCTACAAGATGCATGAGAACAGCGTTGGCACCCCCACCTTTCCTAAGCACCAAAGGGGATCAGAGTAATGGAAGTGGTAAGAATATATTGTTACTGTGATTCCCAAGACTGTCTGGCAAAGAAGTCCCGTCTCCCAAAAGAACACCATGGCTGAAACAGGGTTTTCCACAAATCCCTAACAGAGAGTATATTATGTTGTTGGCATGTATAATTGTATGCAATGCAGTCTTCCATAATGTGTTGTTTAATGTGAGGTGAAATGCATCCTGGACAGTTATCAGCAATGTGGTCATCCAGCCTCTTCTGGTAGTTTAGAAGTGCTGGATGATGGCTGCATCACAATCTGGCCAGGTGGACTCTGTCCTTATGGGGGAGAGAGGATTCTGAGGGATAGGTTTAAAAGGATGGCAGAAGGGAAGTACAGAGATTTCTTGAATTACACGAGTTTAAAATGAGCGTTTTTGGAATAACACGAGGTTAAAAACTAGTAATATTTTCATATTACATGTATTATTTAAAATAATATGTTACGAAAATAAAAGTTACGTGTGGCTGGTTTAATTCCATGAGATGGCCACCAGGTGTTCCCTTTGTGCACTGCCAACACACTCCATTCACATTTACAATCCAAATACAAACATTCTATTTCTAATTCTTGTAACCACTTTTTTCAATCTGTCCAACATTTCTCACTCTCAAAATATAATCATAATTCACAAACTATAAAGAACTATCAAAATGTTATTAATTTATTACCTGACAGCAGCAAGGTGACAGTCTACATGCACAATATTGAAGTGCGAGACAGTGCAGTAACCTTGGGTTTTGTGAGCTTTGTTCTCAAACTCTTCTATTGGACATCGTTTGCTGAAAGTGTAGATGGCTAACACCTTGTGGGGTTGACAGCGGTAACCTTCAAGGCAGATTGCACAAACCTAGAATAGAATACATTAAAATCCGTCAAATCTAGAGAATTTTTCTATAATTGCAAGCATAGACTATAGACAACAAACTAATTACTCTATACAAACTATTCAAAAGAAGCATACTAAACTTTCCTTCTACAGCATGGTTCCCAACAATCGGCCAAAGACACTTTACAAATTAAAGTACCAAGAGTAACAACAGTGTGCACCAAAACTAGCCCCAATATATCTGCACACAGAAATAGAAAATTTCGACATAGGATATCAAATGAAAATGAGAGGTACACAGTTCTCTGCTAGAAAACTCAATCCCACTTGTCCATTTCATATCATACATGCACAGTCTGCTGATCTGCTGAGGAGGAGGAGGAGGGGGAGGAGGAGAGGAGGAGGAGAGGAGGAGAAGAAGAGGAAGAAGAAAAGGAAGAGGAGGAAGAAGAAGAGGAAGAAGAAGAGGAAGAGGAAGAAGAGGAAGAAGAGGAGGAGGAAGAAGAGGAGGAGGAAGAAGAGGAGGAAGAAGAAGAGGAAGAAGAGGAGGAAGAAGAGGAAGAAGAAGAGGAGGAAGAAGAAGAGGAAGAAGAAGAGGAGGAAGAAGAGGAAGAAGAGGAAGAAGAGGAGGAAGAAGAGGAGGAAGAAGAAGAGGAAGAAGAGGAAGAAGAGGAGGAAGAAGAGGAGGAAGAAGAAGAGGAAGAAGAAGAAGAAGAAGAGGAGGAAGAAGAAGAAGAAGAGGAGGAGGAAGAAGAAGAAGAGGAGGAGGAAGAAGAAGAAGAGGAGGAGGAAGAAGAAGAAGAAGAAGAAGAAGAGGAAGAAGAAGAAGAACGAGGAAAAAAAAAAAAAAAAAAAAAAAAAAAAAAGCAGCAGCAGCAGCAGTTTACTACTTAGATGTATAAAACAACCAACCATTTGTACCATAGAATACCTCCACACAAAAAACATATTCACATCTAAATCACTGCTCTTCAAGTCAGAACCACACATACACACACCCATGTTTAGGCAACCATCCACTGCACACAGCATAGGTCTAACCACAGAATAACACTACCCTAGATGCAATCACAACACTGAAGACACTAAGTGCATCACCCTAAATTGCCCTATGCTAACAATCTCATAGAACAAATAATAAACACCACGTAAGGATGGAACCTTTATTGGTATGACATTTTGCTGATTTTTTCAAGTACAAAGTGGTGATACACATGACAGATTAAATAAGAGGAAGAGGGGAAGTCATTGGAGCCATGATGTCACCACTAATGCATGTGTTAGAACATAAAAACATATGAATGAAGGAGACTGCAAGAGACCATAAGGCTTATACTAGGCAGTTCCATGTCCATTATCACTTACCATCCCTATTCATAAAGTTGTATAACCATTTCTTAAAACAACCAATAGTTTCAGTGCTCACTACATGGTTACTAAGTCTATTACATTTGTTGATCACCCTATTAGTAAACCACTTGATGGACTGGGAAAAGGCAGAACTGGTACACAAGTCAGATAAGATCCAAAGAAAATCCTTGGAAGCAGCCATCATCCAAGGATCCAGCACAAACAAAATAGAGGCATGTTCAGCATCTCATCCTATCCGATTCCTTTGCTTCCAATTGTCAATAAAATTTTATAAAGCTATCCCTGATTGCCCTCCACACATTTTTCCCTTCATTTTTTTTTTTTTTTCTATCCTTAGTGGATAACTGCCATCCCTCATTTTTTTTATTTTTTTATTCAACAGCAGCGATCTAATGTCATACTCCCAGACAAGTGATCCATCTTCTTAACCTTTCCTGCATCCAGACAACTGATACACCCTCTCCAAATACTGATCCATCTTCTCAACCTATGCTCCCATGACCTCCTGCCATTATTCTTACCTAATCTCAGTCATGTGTATTACGACTTTGTACTTGAAAAATCAAAACATAGTACCAATAAAGGATCTGTCCTCACATGGTATTTATTTTTAAAGAATTGTCGGCAACTGCCATTTTCATACAATATTTCTTCCCCAATGATGATCTGTGGGGCCCACCTGGTGGCTGTTACTGGTTACTTGGGTGCTGTGAGTCTCCTGCAAGAGATCTGGAGCAACATGTTGACTGATCAATCTGGCCCAAAGGATCCAAGTAACCAGCAACAGCCACAAAATCTATCAAATATACCACCATGCTGTGAGGGTTACAGTTATGGCAGACCACCTCCTTTCTACTTACCAGCCCAGACTCATCGGCAATCTCCTCCATTTGAGTCAACAAGGCTGACTGAGAGGTGATCTGTTCTTTGTCATTTGCACGTAGACCAAGTTTGTTCAATTCACGCTTTCTTGTCAGCATTGCGCGTCTCTTCTTCTCCTGACGTGTCTGACGTCTAACATCCTGAACCTGGAGAGGTAATATACAATGGCATTTATTATCATGAATACCTCCTTTCAATCCAACTTTTTCATGGAGTAAAACTGTGTGGAATCTATAGTTCCTTCACTGTCTCATTTAATTACTTTCTATGACATGCATGGAATCAACAGGTTAGCATCCTTCCCTCACCATCCCTGAAGGTTCAGGAAAAGGTAACCATAGAAGTGGTAAAGGAGAGGTTCAAGGGGTCAATAATACAAAAGTATCATTCTTTCATGAATGAAGATTTACAACTAATGTCAAATGATGTGTGCCTCTGGTCCATATGGAAGCTCCAAAACATGATTGTCTGCTGACAGGGAAGTGAAAGGGCACGAGACGGGTGCAAGTGGTGAGTAACTGAAAAGATGAGGAACTTGTGCATCCCAACGGGATCACTTCTTGTCTGCTTTGTAAATTTTTGGTTGGGAAAGGTGGGGAGGGTCACCATGTAATGAAGCTTCTGCTGTCAGTACCTGCTATGAATGTGTTTCATCTTGTTGCATTGTTGATGACCTGAGCAGTGGTGGGGGATAATAAATGGGTTTTGGACAAGGGGTGATTGGGTGAAGGTAAGTATATGCTTTGATTTGGCTATCCCCCTGATAAGGAGGGAAAGCAAAGCATCCCTCCTTTTTATGGCATGCCCCACTGGTTCAGGTACTGTCCAAATCAATGCCTAAGTAGAAACAAGTCAAGGATTGCATGGGTCTTGAAGACAGAGACCTCTGTTCCAGTTCTCAATTACCTGCTGGGCAATAGCTGGGTCATCTCTCAGGGCCTCCAGGAGATTTTCAGCCAAGGAGCCCACATGCTCATCTGAAGAGATCTGTTCCAAACGGTGGATGGCTGGTATGCAAGTGGCAGCAACAGCCTGTTGCGTCCCTCGGTGTTTACTAGCCAACCCTATAATGGCACCATTGATATCAATTAAAACATCGAAATAAAACAAGCATAATAAAATTCTACTTTACATGGTAACTAGAGGAAAAATTAATCTTTAACATGATAAATTTCCAACCATTTTATTCAGCAAACCCAGAAAGATGAATCTGATGGCTTCATGTCAATCGCAGCATGTTAAGATAAAACTGCACAAGTTTGATACCATCACTTAATTTATCTCCAACAAGAGAAAAATCAAGGGGTAGAAATAAAAATTTTCTTGTATAAAATCTGAAAGTTATAATAACGGTACTGCAGTTTTGTAGACAAAATAATCTCAATTTCCAAGCTTTATGAGTAGTGTACACAAGCATAGAGAAAATAGTCTATCCACTGTGAATGCATGAATAAGCTCATAATATAATGCTGTCAGTATGTGTAAAGATAGTGATTCTTTGTTTTGCTATAATTTAGGTTTCTATTTCATAAGTTTAAAGTATTTGTCCTTAATTACTGTACTGTTGATTACTATATCAACATTCATTTAAACAAACACGTATGGTATTACAAACCAAAAAGGTATTCACTAACCTGTTAGTAACCTTAGAATATGTTTTACAGAAGGCTTACTAAGGAACTCTTTCCACTCCTCATCAAATACCACAACCAACTTCTTGCTGGCTGGAATGTTGTTCTCTATGTATGCCAAAGCATCCTGCAAGTAAACACACATACATACATAAATACTTACACAGATATAACTGATCCCTCTAATACTACCACATTCATACTTCTTTCCTTCTCACCAGCCATTCCACTGTAACTACTACTCCCTTTGTCAGGCTCTCCACATGACAATCATCTAACTCTGGTGCCTTACCAACTTTCATCTCTCTCAAAGCTCATTGTATCTCCTCAGTGTCATTATTCTCTTCTCTCAAAGCAATTTGTCTGATATCTCACATTGCCACAAAGCTTCTCTGTCCTCTTCTAAATTCAACAAATCCCCAAAACACTCTACCCTTCTCCTTACTTTCACTTCTATTAGCATCTGTCCACCTGCACCCTTGCATTCTTTCTACCTCCTTGAACCATATCCATTCTTCCTCTACTCTTATTTCTCCTTTATCCAGTATCAGATGGACACAATTACATCTAGATGACCAATGAAGCCCTTCAAGAAAGATCACTTGATGATACAACAACCCCCGATACAAGTCCCACACCAAACAAGAATTATGCTAAGATGACTGCATTTAGGACACTGTCATTTAGACAATACCACCACAGAATAGGCCTGGTTACAGATTCAAATTGCCCCAGATGCAACCATTATACATAGGGGACAGAACACCTCAAATTACCAAGGCCCCCCCATATACAAACACACACACACACACACAAAAATCCTCCATGTTTTACTTTGTCAGGATCTGATCTAGACACCCTTGTTTGGTACTACAAAAACTGTCAGCAATTACAAAAAATGTGCATACCTTGACTATATCTGCTCTGATAATCATGTCCTTGAGCTGGTTTCCAATCTCATTCCTCTCAATGCCATCACAGAAAACACAGAAAGACTCCATCTTGGCAATATCCTCTGATGAATGCTCTGCATCAAACTTGGCAAAGTTAAGGACTGGCTTAAAGTGACCCACAAGAAGCTCCATCTTCTCTTTGTGACAGAACACCAGGAAGGGCAGGACTCGCATAAGCCGTTGGCGTACCTGAGAGTTAAATAGAGTTAATACATTCTGGATGGGGGGTGAGGTAGTATGTGTGAGCAAAATTTGACACAGCCCGAAGGGATTTCTCCCCGTCCTCTCCTTTTATGCATGGGAGGACAGAGAGGGGGGGGTCGCCGATTTAATGAAGTGGCCTTGCTGTGGATGTGCTGTGTCTTGCGACACTGCTTCTGACCTAGGGCAGTGGACAAGGTGCAGGGATGACCTGTCATCCAGGAGGTGCTAAGATAAGAGGGAGGGTGGAGGGGTGTGGAGTGTATTCAGGAATGGAAAGGGTGGGAATGATTTTATGCCTTTTCCTTTTTGGCTACCTCCCTTGTAAGGGGGAAAAAGCCTTGGTATATGTATGTAATACATTCTGGGGATCAAATGGGTGGGAGTGGATTTATGCCTTTGACTTTGGCTACCTCCCTTGTAAGGGGAAAAAAGCCATTGGTATATGTATGTACTTTTACATCTGAGAGAGAATTGGGTGGGGAAGGGCAAATGAAGATGTGTTGGGAATAGAGTTTATTGCCCTAATGTTGCGACCAACTTGGTCTTCTTCAGAGGATTTGCTGCTATAAACCAAAGAGCTTCTTGCCCCTTGTAAGGGTGAAAGCCAGTGTCACTTGGCTTTTCTAAAACAGTATCAGTAGCTGGTTACTCCAGTTTTGGATCACTTGCACCTTTAGAGGGGGAAGGAGGGGAGGGGCAAAGGGGGAGGAGGGGGTTAAAAGCGTGGGAGAGGGGGAAGGAGGGGAGGGGGGTAAAGGAGTGGGAGAGGGGGAAGGAGGGGAGGGGCAAAGGGGTGGGAAAGGGAGGAAGAAGGGGAAG
>NC_134787.1:49343803-49511303 GCF_046742065.1 Oratosquilla oratoria
ATAATCCCCCTCCCATACACACACGCCCCCAAAATAGAGCAGCACACAAAAATGATCAGCAGTTCTATGCAAGAATCCTCAAACTTGCACATCCATCTCATCACATTACACAACTACAGCCCACAGAACATAAGATTGTATCCTGGGTAGTTGGTATCTTTTGCCAATTCTGTGTTGTTACTGCTTTAGTGCTGGGTAATGACATGCCAAGTAATAATGGAGTTAACATGCTAATGATACTCTTTCATGCTTATGAAGAAATGAAGAGATTTCTCTACTGGGCTGATGTTTGGGGTTACTTGATAAAGTATTTTTTTTCTTTACCTTGTTAAGTGTGTTTTGTGACTTGTTTATGTATGGGGGGCTGGCCACAGCCACCCATCCAAACCAATTCATCACCCCCTCCCATCTTGGTACCTATTTAACACTTCAACTTCAGTGACCTCATTTAGTTCCTCATATTTATGTCCAAAAATTCCATAATTTGTCTTTGGGAAATATTTCATTGAACTCGGCATATTATGCTACATCTAGATACATCTAGAGCAAAATTTGACGCAGCCCGAAGGGATTTCTCCCTGTCCTCTCCTTTTATGCAATGGGGGATGAAAAGGGGGGGTTGCCGATTTAATGAAGCGGCCATGCTGTGGATGTGCTGTGTCTTGCGACACTGCTTCTGACCTAGGACAGTGTACAAGGTGCAGGGATGACCCGTCATCCAGGAGGTGCTCAGATGGGAGGGAGGGTGGAGGGGTGTGGAGTGTATTCAGGGATGGAATGGGTGGATTTGATTTTATGCCTTTCCCTTTTTGGCTACCTCCCTTGTAAGGGGGAAAAAGCCTTGGTATATAAAACTTTAATTAGTTTCTAAGTGGAAATGATGACCTGATACATTACCTCTAGTCCTGCACATTCACTCATGACAGCTGCCATACGGTAGACCTGCTCATTGTCAACATCTTCTTCTTTCTTCTTGTCCAAAGTTTCCACAAATTCTTCTGTGGCATCTCCCAGCAGTCCTCGCATGCGGTAGATTATTCTCATCGTGTCACTCTCATTGTTCTCACACAGCCACACATTCTTGTACACCTGCAAGTCAAAATTGTAGTTCTATTTTTCCTACAACCTGATACAAATATGTACTTCATAAATTTCTATGTATTAAAGCCATTTTCTTCCTGATTGAATGGCACAACCAATACTGAATACCCTCAATCAACTATGTCCAACTTCAGTTGAACCACCTCTCTACTAAACAAAATTGTCAGTTATCAACTAGAACAATTATGGAGTATATTACCATGACTACATGATTAGCCATGTACTAAAGTGCAATAACATATACAATAGCAACCAAAGCAAAACTAGTTTAATCTCACTCTTCAACACACTACATTGTACCTCTTTGACTGGAAGGTCCAATGATATAATTTTGTTGCAGACTAGAAGTTCCATTCCATTGTCATCTTCTAAGAGGGCCACAAGTTCACAGTCCTGACAGATCTTGTTCTTGACATCTCGCATGTGAGGCCCTAGCCCCGAGTCCAGGCTGCTGTATGGGTTGCCCAACATGCGGCCCTGGGAAGAATGATAAAATCACACATACAGTATCACCGTTTCAATATGACTCAACCATTCAACTGTAAGGGTTTTACTTGAACTGAATAAAATACTTTGTCAGCAATCAGAATAAAATGGGTGTAACAAAGCTAGGCCTTGTTGTGGAAGTGCCTTGTCTTGCTGCATTGCCTTTGACCCGAGCAGGGTCGTGAGGAACAGGGATAACCCTTTATCTATGTGATACTACAATGTGGGTAAACCAGTCTTGTCTGTTGGGGCCTGCTGTGGAGGTGCTCTGTCTTGCTAAAATGACTATGACCTGATCTAATGTGCCAAGGATAAGGATGATTTCATCCTCGAGGAGTCAATATAAATGGGATAACAAATGGTTCATTTGGATGAGTGCCAGGGGGAAGGGGCCTTTTGGTACATGTATGTACCATGACAAGGGGAGAAATGAACAGGTTTGGATGCATGTGGGATGGGCGTGTGCTTTGACTAGACCACCCTTCTTTCAAGGAGAAGGCACTTCATATATATGCAGGCAAATTTGACATCTAAAGTGAAAGGGTTAACCATAAGAGCAAGTCAACTAATCCTGCTGAGAGCTGTTTGGAATGGAAAGGGACAATTCAAGGAAACTGGGGAATGCTATCAACATGAATGAAGCAATGTCCAACATATGCTACCCACTGATGATGATAATGACTATCTTCAGTTAGGAATGTCATCCAGTGTATATGAACATGAAATTTTTTTACCACTCCCACCTGGCTCCCAAATAATCTATTCTGGCTGCTACCATGTTATACTTAATAGAACTTGCATGAAAAGAGGGCAATTATCACTCTAAATCACCTGTAAGAAGTCCTCCTGCTGGGGATCCTTCTCTAAAGTCATAAATAATTCACCCACATCATTCTCTTCAGGGAAGATGATAGAACAGAGACGTTCAAATATGAAAACTGGGGTGCGAAGGTCATCTGCTGGGTACTGCTTGACAGTTTCTACACACACAGCCATGAACTCCTTGGTTTCTGACTCCGTCCCTGTAACATCATGATCATTATTTTAAAAACTTCACTTCAACATCCAAGTGGTGGTAGATACTGGGATTTCTTCTGGTTATCACCAAAATATACAATTCAGTGAAGGGACAAATGCATGATTGAAGTTGGCTTCTATACACAAAATATGACAAAATTGTACATTAGATGATTTTATTTGTTATGTATACAAGTGGCCCTTTGGGCTATGGGGCAGAAACGTGGAACATAAGAGAAGAAGAGAGAAGGAGTTTGAATGTGTTTGAGATGAGGTGTCTGAGAAGTATGGTGGGGGTTACTAGGCTGGATAGAGTGAGAAATGAGGAGGTGAGGAGGAGAACAGGGGTGACAAAGGATTTGGGAGATAGGGTTGATGAAAGAATATTAGGATGGTTTGGACACATGGAAAGAATGAGTGAAGAAAGACTAGTAAAAGAGGTGTGGAAGGCAGATGTGGAGGGAGTGAACATGAGGGGACGTCCTAGGATGAGGTGGATGGATGGGGTGAAGGGGGCTTTGGGGAAGAGGGGAATGTCTGTTGAGGAAGGAAGGGAGAGGACGGAAGACAGAGGTGAGTGGAGAATGGTTGTATATGGATGATGTTGTGACTGCATGAGGAGGAATGGGCGGGGGGGTGGGGGTGGTGTAGTATGTGTGAGTAAATTTTGACGCAGCCCGAAGGGATTTCTCCCCGTCCTCGCCTTATATGCAAAGGGGGACGGAGAGGGGGGGTCGCCGATTAAATGAAGCGGCCTTGCTGTGGATGTACTGTGTCTTGCGACACTGCTTCTGACCCAGGGCGGTGGGCAGGGTGCAGCGATGACCCGTCATCCAGGAGGTGCTCAGATGAGAGGAAGGGTGGGAGGGGTGTGGAGTGTATTTAGGGATAAAATGGGTGGGAGTGTTTTTATGCCTTTCCCTTTTTGGCTACCTCCCTTGGAAGGGGGAAAAGGCCTTGGTATATGTATGTATGTATGTATGTATACAAGTATGGAAGAATGGTGGTAGATACATGAAATATAACTAGTCATGCTGTTTTGGAGCAAATACTGATGAGACATGGAATATGGCTGTTGATGGGGGTAGAATTGTCCATCTGATCATTATTTGTACTGATGTAAAAGTGGCTGCTTCAAAATTTCATTCACATAACTACTCCCTAACCCCCTATCCCCCACCCACTCCCTTCTTTGAATCACAGTATCATCTATACACACATCCTTCACTCAACCCTATCTCCTGCCTTCTCCCTTCCTTCCTCAACAAACATCTACCTCTTGCTCAATGCCCCTTTTACCCTATCCATTCATCTCATCCTCGGTTGTCTCCTCATGTTTATTCCATCCACCTCTGCCTTCCACACCTCTTTTACTAGTATTTCTTCATTCATTCTTTCCATGTGTCCAAACCATCCCAATACTCTTTCATCAACCCTATCTCCGAACTCCCTTTCCACCCCAGCTCTTCTCGCCTCCTTGTTTCTCACTCTATCTAGCCTAGTAACCTCTATCATACTTGGTGCAAGAGGTAAATTCAAGGGTAACGAGTCAGGGATTGGAGGTGCTCAGATGGGAGGGAGGGTGGAGGGGTGTGGAGTGTATTCAGGGATGGAATGGGTGGGAATGATTTTATGCCTTTTTCTTTTTGGCTACCTCCCTGGTAAGGGGGAAAAAGCCTTGGTATATGTATGTATGTATGTATACCAAAGGCCTTTCTCCTCCCTTACAAGGGAGGTAGCATAAAAACAAAGGCATAAAATCCACTCCCACCCATTCCATCCCCACATACTCCACTCCCATCCACCCTCCTCCCTCCCTTTTATCTTGACTCCTCCTGGATGATGGGTCATCCCTGCATCTCACCCACTGCCCTGGGTCAGAAGCAGTGTCACAAGACATGGCACATCCACAGCAAGGCCATTCCCTCATGCAGAAAAGATGGGGAGAAATCCCTTCAGACTGTGTCAATTTATTTTTCATGCATACTCCCTCACCTCCCATCCCCCACCCACTTCCTTTTATGCATCACAGCATCATCCATACACAGCCATTCTCCTGTCCTTCCTCAACAGATATTCCCCTCTTTTCTAATGCCCCATTTATCCATCTCATCCTTGGTTGCCCCCTCATGTTCACTCCTTCCACAGCTCTTTTACTAATCTTTCTTCACTCATTCTTTCCATGTGTCCAAACCATCCCAATACTTTTTCATCAACCCTATCTCCCAACTCCCTTTCCACCCCCGTTCTCCTCCTTCACCTTGTTTCTCACTCTATCCAACCTAGTAACCCCTATCATACTTCTCAGGCACCTCATCTCAAACACATTCAAACTCCTCCGCTCTTCCTCTTGTGTTCCATGTTTTTGCCCCATACAGTGCTGTTGGCACAACACTCCTTCATACGATCTCCTCTTAGCATCCATTCCCAAATGTCTATTTCTTGTTACACTTTTAATCCCCCAAGGCATTTACTTGCTTCTCTCAATCTACATTCGACCTCCACCTCCATTCCTCCCTTTCCCGCCACATTCTCATCGAAGTATCTAAAACTATCTACTTCCTCTAGTCTCTTTCCCTTAATACTCACTTCCAATTTGCTGCCACTTTCTCCCCTTGTACATCTCATCACCTTTTACCCACATATATCTTCAACTTCCTTCTTTCACACTCTCCCAGACTTTGTCAATAACTTCCTCAATCCCTCCTCTGATCCTGGAACAAGCACAGTGTCGTCCGCAAACAACAGCTGGCTCACCTCCCACTTTTCTCTATTTTCTTTAACCATCTCAAATCCCTTGCCCATTACCCTTGCATTTACCTCTCGCATCACCCCATCCATGTATATATTGAAGAGCCAGGGCGACATAACGCATCCTTGACGAAGTCCCACCTTTACCTCGAACCACTCACTCTCTCCATTTCCAATCCTGACACCTTCCTTACAAGGTGGATGAAACCTTTGGTATATAGATAGTAGTAATATTGTTTCAAATGCTCAACAAATCCATTTCATGTACCTGATGTCATTTCTTCAAGTAGTTCCAAGAATTTATCTTGAGTGTCGTCAATAAGTTTGGTTCTCTGGACAACCAACTTGCGAAGAGACAAGTACCCACTGAGCACTGTGCCCACGAGCCGTCCCTTGTACGCAGTCTTGATTCTTTCATCCTCAACAAAGAGTGACAACATCTCTGTCAACACCTTGAGGGCATAGCCTGCAAAAACTTAAGTGCATTAAAGAAGACCCACTCCCATTTTTCATAAACTTTGTTGTTCATAAAGTAAGCCCAAGTACTTTCTTTGAATGAAAAGGTTAACTAATTTAGCTAAGAGTTCTCCTTTTAGCTGAATGAAACTGTCACATTAGAGGCCATACATTAATCTGTCAATGGCATCACTTGGATGAAGGAGTTACTCAGCCAGCATTTTCACTTGTTGCCTTGAATCTCTGATTGAAAATGTAGTCCTAAAGTGGTTTGAAAAAGTTCACAGGTCCTCCCATATAACTGGCATCTTTTCCAAACATTAAAAAACAAGAAAACAAATTGTATAGACACACAACCTACCTTGACTAAGATCTGTGGTTAAAGTAGTTTCTTCTAAGGAAGTGAGGTGCTGGATTTCAGCTGTTATGAGGGCAGCAATACGAGGTAAAACTCCCTTTAGGGCCAGATAATGCTTCCAGTGTGTACCGGTGGATTGTGCTTGGTTAAGCGAACCCATAATCAAAGACTGGTACAGGGAGACATATTCTGTAGCACATTCGCCAGCTGTCCCAATGTCACCAAGGAAATTTGTCAACATGTCCAGCATCTGTTAACAATTAAAAAAAATTCTGCGAATTAAAACATGTACCAATGTTTGTATGGTAGAAAAACAAGACTGATCAATATCCCTATTCTTCTGATGCCCAGTGACCAATTAATCTTCATCTGTTCCGACAATACAATATCACCCTTTATAAAGGGGGTGGCTGAGTCAAAGCACACACATCTTTCATCCAACTATTTTTAATCAACTACTAAGGTCCTAAATTGAATGCACTGATCTATATAATATCAAATCATCCTATCAATAAACCAATGTTTCCTCAGGAGATCCACTGCTGCCCCTACATAACTAGCAACAACTACTAAATTGGCCCACAGGTCACTTGTGTAAGATACTGTGTTGCTGTCTAGGTAAGATGAGAGTGAAGGAAAGTAAAATGTTTTCTGTACTCTGTGTTGCAGTTTGGGTAATTTGATTCTATGGCTATGACCATTCTGTGTTGGTAGTTTCAAAACTGGGTGATGGGCTGAAAGCAATTGTAACAAAAAGATTCTTGTCGTGGGAGAGATATTTTTATCAGACTAGGGGAGTCAGGTGGAGTATGGTCTATTTTGATTGTTTTAACCCCTTCCATATGGTGATGCCTACGTAGGCGTCATGAGGAGCAAGTGGGTACGTGAGGATGCCGACGTCGGCGTCTTGATTATATTTATTGTAGTTGTACCTGTGTGACCCCTATACTCTGTAAACTGGCTTCATCATATTTTCTATGGTTATAAAAATTCACGGGTGAAAGAGAAAACGATTAATACAGTGGTGACTTTATTTTTTATAATGCGAGTATTATGACGCAACATTACATGTCTGGCACTAATGCTGCCCGCGAGATTTTGGCTTGTATTGAAGGGGTTATGGGAGTTAGGTGGAGTATGGAGCTTGGGGATTGAGCTTGGAGAGCTTGTTCTGTGATTTGAGTTCATGTGTTTTTGTATGAATGTATTGAAAGGTGTAGGTGGTAGGTTGTTTAGGAATTTCAATGGTATGCTGCTGGTATAGATAATTTTTGTAGTATTCATCTCAATGTGCTTATCCTATGTGATGAAATGCTTGGGTGGCCAATTTTTTCTAACTGTATATATTTTCATGTACTGCTTTACGAGGATTATTTTGGTTTCAGAATGCAGATGTTATATTGAGGTGATTTTGGTGTATCTAATTTTTATTTCTTCATTTGTTTTTATTGTAGTGAACCATGCTGTGGAGGTACAGTGGAGTGTGGTTCTTCTGAACTGTTTATGTGCTGTGATTAGTGTTCCTTCTGCTGTGTGAAAGTGAGAGAAGCTACTGATTTGGTAGGTTTATTTTCTTGTTGTTTTCCACTGTTTGATGTCTGGGCTAAAGGACATGTACATATCAGAGGTGAGACCCAAGATTTTATTTATTTATTTTTTTGTCAATGAAAGAACTTGGCCATTCAATTTGACTGTAGGGTATTTCTTTGGTTAACAAGTGAGCAATGTCACTTATAACTTGTGAACGGAGTCTTGTATTCTCTCATCATTATGGAAAGTAAATCATACACTCCTGCAGATAATCCTCATCTGAATAATATATGGGATCTATTTATCTACCAAAGTATTTCTCCCTCTTACAAGGGATCTGCCAAACTAAAATACACAATAGAAGCAATTGTACATAATTTTCACACACACACATATATAAAACTTGTTTACATATACCAAAGGCTTTTACCACCTTACAAGGGAGGTAGCCAAAAAACAAAGGCATAAAATCCACTCTCACCCATTCCATCCCCACATACTCCACTCCTGTCTACCCACCTCCCTCGTATCTTGCCTCCTCCTGGATGACTGGTCATCCCTGCATCTTGCCCACTGCCCTGGGTCAGAAACAGTGTTGCAAAACACAGCACATCCACAGCAAGGCTGCTTCATTAAATCAGTGACCCCCCCCCCCCCTCTGTCCCCTCAAGCAGAAATGAAGACTGGGAGAAATCCCTTTGGGTTGTATAAATTTCCATAAATCAATCTTTATTCAACACAAACTCCACTCACCTCTTTTTTACGAGGTAGAGACCAACAGAGAGACTCGATCATCTGTGCTGTGACCTGTCGTGCCATTCGGGATGATGGGTTGAACAGGACCCGTCTCAGCCATGAGGAGTCTATGAGGTGAAGCTCGTACTGGTGACGTATTGTCTTGGCCAGCCACCGGTTTCCAAACTTCTCCGCAAGGAACTTTACATGAAGCTCCTCCTGTAACAGATACCAAAGTATGTCTGACTTGGTTTAACATCACAAACTCCCACTGTAAATGTGTTTGTATACTGTAGATTAAAATCTAGCTATATCTGGCCTGGTCTAGTGAGATAATCTAAATTCTGTGTACACTACACTAAAAATTACTCTCCCTAGAGCTTCGATAGAGTAGTAGTAGATTAAGTGTAGTGAGACCGCTCTACCGTTTGTGTACACTGGAGTTTGTTTGACAAAGTCTCGGACACTTGGACTTGAGACTTGGGTGTGGTGAGATGTCATGGTCCAGGCACCTAGTTACTGCAGCAGTAACATTAGTCAATGAAGAATTTGAAGAAAATGAAGAAAAAGAAAAGTGTGTGGGTCAGAACACTGATAGCCACATGAACAAAGTGGGAGCACATGCAAAATTGTTGAAAGAAATGGTTGTCGACGCAATAACCTATAACTTTCTATGTACATGTGCTAAAGATTAACATTTGCTGGAAAAAGTGACCCCTCTAATTAAAAGAAAAGATACTCATACAACTTTCACTCTTTTTCTTATTTCACTGTTCATTTCACAACACAGATTGTGCCACTTTCGTGAGATTTCGAAATCATTAACATTTAATGTTTTTGCTATCTATTTTATAGACCTTGCCTTCTTTTCTTTACTGTGGTACTACATCAACAGCACATTCCACAATTCTGGGAACCTTTCATATTGGTGCATTAATAGCAATGGCCAATCACTATTGCACTTCCTTTTTTTCTTGGACATCATTTTACTCGCATACAGATTCTACCTAGAGCTACAAAATCTATTTTAGTTGACAAATAGATCTATAACTGTCTCAGTATGTGCTCTCCACCTTGTGTCAACTACAACACTAACTAGACTACAACTTTACTGAGATTGGAGACTAAGTCTAGCTATAGCACTCTCTCTGATACTATTAGGAGAGTTCTACCTAAAATGTCTACTGTGTAGAGGGGGCTACATTGATATCAAATCTTACTTCTACGGTTCTAACTGCCTCCTACAGTTATTAGGAGGCAGTTAGAACCGTAGAAGTACGATTTGATATCTTCCTTGGCCGACCAGAGCGATGCTTTGGAGTAGGAATGATGTCACTTCCTTCGTCTCGAAATCTCTTGGTCCACTTTTGCACTTGACGCACTCCAATTCCCACACGAGTAGCAATATCTTTACACTTATAACCCTCCTTATAGAGGGTTATGATTGTAACAACTGTGTCTCTTTCCAGCTCTTTACCACTTCCCATTATGGATATATCAAGGCACAAAAACAGAGACCACCGCAAAAAAAAGACTACTCTCCGTGAGAGATGTTTAGAAACTGACTCCATGCGACATCGAGTGCGCCTAAACAGAGTTGCCAAATAGTGTGTATTGTCTCGGATAAATACGGGTACAAACGCTAGCATTGAAAAATAGCGAAAAGTTTGGGTGGAAAGTTGTATTTTTCGCATGTTTTGAGTTTAGGGGAAAGTTGGGGCGCCTATAATTTTGCGCCCAAACTTTTCGCGGCCACTGTATAACAAAAGGAGGTAAGGAAGGAATTGACATCCAAGATAAAAGATTGAAAGAGGAGGAGGAGGAGGAGGAGGAGGAGGAGAAAGATGGAAAAGGAGAAAAACAAGAAAAAGAATAAGAAGAAAGAGAAGAAAGGGGGGGGGGGGACTACATAGGTGTGGGATAGATAAAGAACTAAAGAACATGACTTGCTTGGCCATCTCCCTTACAAAGAGAATGGACCTTTTGGTACGTGTATGACTGATTAATGCTGAATTGAACCTAAACTATTCTATAGGTTTATCAATGGCAAACTGAGGCACATGGAAGATATCTCTAGGCTAATAGTGGAAGAAGAGTTCTGTGAAGTATCATCAATTGAGGGTGAAATATCTAATCAGTTTTCACTAAAGAAACTGCAATGTGAAATGTGAATAGTATTGTTGGATTGAAAGATATGAATGAGGAGGTGAATGGAGTACACAAAAATTTACCCTTGCAAAGTACACGTATGCCCTAAGGATTGCTGCTAACACAAGACAAACGGTTAAATAAGACAGATAGTAAACCTTGATTTCTTTAAAACTATACTCTACACACCTTTTTGACTTTCGCTGGTGCTTCTGAAGGCTTTTTGGGAGTTCGTTTCCTCCAGGCTTCAAAGGAATGCTTTGGGTCACCCATGAGCCACTTCTCTACATTCACTCCCACCTGTGGTGCCAGTGAAACCTTGTTTAATAGTAATTCACTGATGAATATAAAATATCAATCACACCAATTGGAGGAAATATCAGCTAAACTAATGACTACAATGGAAATTACTGTAGTCATTATTTAATAATGCTCAGGGTACACCAAGGCAATTTCATAGGTCTTCCATCCCTGGTCTACATATTCAGACCTCAGGAATTAAACAGTCACAACAAAAGGCTCACCTTGGACCCATTCAAATTTAACACTTCTCCATTGGTGGATGATAATGCTGCTACAGCTGCAACTGCTACAGCAGCTCCAGCAGCAGCAGCTGCAGCTGATGATGCTGTTGTTGCTGTGGGGGCCTTGTCACGACTCTTACGGGGAGGTGGAGGTGTAGGGGGTCTCATGACCCCCTGCAGGATACGTAGACAGGGTAGTGTGATATGTTCCATTACTGTTGGGGAGGTATTGGACCCACTAGCCATGAGGAATAGCTGTACAACACATCTGTAATGAAAAGCCTGATTAATTACTCACTCCCTGGAAAATCATGAACTAGTTAAATACTTTAAGAAATGTGAACTACACGAGTGCCTGTATCTAAAAGCTGCTGTAGGATGGACATTGGGGCTTGTCTTTAAAGCTCATCATCACTCTTACCTCCACCTGGAGATGCAACCCCAAAAGCCTAGCACTTAATATCTGAAATGGGCCAACGAATCATCCCCCCCCACCCTCTACATGAGGACAGCAGCTCACTGGTAAATTTTTTCTCCCTCCTAATAGCCAGTGATGAAAAAAATTGCCTTTCAATCACACTATAAAGATGGCAATGCAATGTTTCTTCTCAGAGTTCTACAAGAGGGCCCTAAGATTGTTGACAACTGCCACATTGCCATGGATTTCCAGAGGGCAAAACATGTGGTAACTTGAGACAAAGATACCATGACAAGTCAATGAGCAATGTCCTTGAATACACAAGGGTTGCCTTGAGTTTCACAGACTAGAAATTAGCCCCACAGCATTTGTCACTAGTCCTTAGGCCCTTTCATTGATTCCTTTGCAGAGGAGCCAGTAAATGGAGTAATAGGGAGGTACTGGGTGTCAGGGAAGTCATCTTGTAGAGATATTGGATATGTGTTTAGAAAGGGATTTGATGACAACAGTGTTAAAGTAAAAAGGATAATGGAGAGGAGGATGGTTATGAGGGCATTAATGGACATATCGTGGTATCTGAACATGCAAATACCATAAAGAGAAATTCTCAATACAGACAAATCCAAGCAAGATACACTTCATTGACATAACAATGAACGTATACCACCAACATACCTTAGTCGCAGCTCCCAACAGGAGTCCTCCTTTTGAACAGCTGCCGCCAAAAGAGCCATCTCATGTCTAACAGATGCTGCAAGATCGGGAGAAGTGACATGGGAACGTAGGGCCAGAGATATCTTGTCCATGATAAGCCCATTGAGCTCCCTGGTGGCATCAATGTCATTCTGGGTCAGCAGACACAATAGCTGTCTAACTTCATTGCGGACCTGAAAAACAATGGTCAGTCATATCTACCCTTTATAGTAACATCCTGAACTTTTCCTTTCACCTTTTTGATGCACAAACATTCTTACCTGCATTGATCCCCTCCTCAGATTGTATTCTAGGAGGTCATGGATGAGGCCATGACTGCAAAGTGCTGCCCTTAGAGTTGGGTTGGTTGCCAAGGCCCTGCAATATTACAACAACAAAAAATAATGTACACTTTTTTTACTAAACATTCTAGCTGATAATTAATTTTCTAAAATTTTCATATTTCTTTCTCAGTGACTACTGAACACAAACATGTTAACATCTATCAGCAGGTACCATCAACTCACCTAAGGAGTGTGATGCAATGTTCTGTAGCAGCTGCTGCACAGCCATAGCAGCGTCCTGAGGGAGGTGGAACATCCTCCTGGTTGGTGGTTGGACGTCCAACTGGGGAGACCACACCTTTCTTCCCTCCTTCCTTCTGGGAGCGATCAAAAGTCACTAGCTCCCGACGAGAAGCCTGAACACGCTGAGGAACGGATATGTCCACAATTACTATTTGTATCTTACATTTCAAAATTGTTACTATCTTTGCAGCATCCTTAGCCAATTCACTACACGAGTATACATCTTACACACACACACTCCAAGAGCTTTTTCCCCCCTTATAAGGGAGGTAGCAAAGTCGAAGCCATGTACCTACTGCCACCCATTTCACTCCCATCCACCACCCATCCCTCCCATCTTAGCTCCACATAGATGATGGGTCATCCCTGTATCATGCTCACTGCCCTGGGTCAGAAGCAATATAGTTAGACAATACATCCACAGCAAGGGTGCTTCATTTAATTGGCAACTTCCCCCTCTGTTCCCTCATGGAAAAAAAGAATTCTATATCTATAGCCTGAGAAGTACGATAGGGGTTACTAAGTTGGATAGAGTGAGAAACAAGGTGATGATGAGGAGAACAGGGATGGAAAGGGAGTTGGGAGATAGGGTTGATGAAAGAGTATTGGGATGGTGTGGACATATGGAAAGAATGAGTGAAGAAAGACTAGTAAAAGGTGTGGGGAAGGCAGAGGTGGAAGGAGTGAACATGAGGGGGCAACCAAAGATGAAATAGATGGATGGATGGGGTAAAAGGGGCCTTGGGAAAGAGAGGAATGTCTGTTGAGGAAGGATGGGAGAAGACAGAAGATGGGGCAAATGGAAAATGGTTGTACACAGATGCTGTGATGCATGAAAAGGAGTGGGTGGGGGGTGAAAGAGTACGTGTGAAAAAATAATTTGATGCAGCCTGAAGGGATTTCTCCCTATCTTTTTTTCTGCATGAGGGGACTGATGGGGTGAGGGGTCGCTGATTTAATGAAGTAGCCTTCTCTGGATATGCTGTGCCTTGTGACACTGCTTCCAACCCAGGTCTGTGGGTGAGATGCAAGGATGACCTGTCATCCAGGAGGAGCCAATATAAGAGGGAGTGGGGGGGGGGTTAATAGGAGTGGAGTATGTGGGAATGGAATGGGTGAGAGTGGACTTTAATGCTTTTGTTTTCTGGCTACCTCCCTTGTAAGGGGAGAAAAAAAAAAGCCTTTGGTATATGTATATCTATCCATATACCAAGAGCTTTTTTCCCCCTTATACGGGAGGTAGCTAGGTCAGAGGCATGTACCTATTCTCATCAATTACCCTTCCCTCCACCACACTTTCCACCCCTCCCATCTCAGCTCCTCATGGAAGATGGGGTCATCCCTGCATCCGCCAGCTGCCCTGGGTCAAACTCAATGCAACCAGACACAGTACATCCATAGCAAATCCACTTCACTTAATCGGTGACCACCCCTCTTCATCCCCTAATGCAGAAAATGAGAAGACTGGGAGAAATCCCTCTGGGCTGCATCAAAATATCATTCATACATACGCACTCCCCTATTCCTCCATCCTCCACCTCCCTTTCAGGCAGAACAGTATCATCTATACATAGCCTCTCTCCAATCATCCCAATATCCTGCCTTCTCCCTCCCTTGCTCAACTGGCATTCCCCTCCTCAATTACATATACATATATATATATACACAAAAATTATAGTTGGGGAGGGGGGGTTATGAGGACAATGCATCTACAGCAAAGCCGCCTGCTTCATTTACACTATATACCAATAGGGAGGTAGCCAGCAAAGGATACCCACTCCCATCCATAATCATCTCTTGCCTACCCTACTGCCCAGGTCAGAAGCAATGCAACAAGACAAACTACATCCACAGCAGGGCCAGCTGCATCAATTACATGGTGATCCTCACCCCTGGTCCCCTCATGTAAAAATAGAGCAGACAAGAAAAATACCCTTTGGACCATGTCAGTTTATATCCTATTCATAACCATTCTCCACCTGCACCTATCACTTGCCTACTCCCTTCCCTACTCAACAGACACCTTTTTACTCAAAGACCCTTTCACCTCATCTATCCATCATGTACCTTTACACAGGATCATACATGTACTGTATATATTTTTTCAATCTAGACAAATATACTCACAAAATAAGGTAGCTAGGTAGAGGTAAACAACCCCAACCCCTTTTGCTCATCTTGTTGATCCCTTTCAACCTTGTGAAAATTGCATCATTTCTTCCCAGAATTACTGCCTATTCATCTTTAATGCATCTCTCATGAAAGAGGCCATCACTTTAATTTATACAGTCTTCTCCAACTTTGTCAATGATATACAGTTCCCTATGTTTGACATTCTGTCCATCAGACTATGACATCATTCACTCCATCTATCCATCTTTTTCTTAATTCATATCTTTTTGAAGGGGATTAATACATTCATGCATGGCTGGTAAGGCCTTCCTTTACTTACCTGTATAACTTTAGACAAGTCATCAAACGAGTTTTTACAATCTCCACAGTACTTCTGTGCTAACTGCTGGATGGCTCTGTTGACCTGTGTGCCACTGGAGCTGTTCTCTTCACTACTACGTTCTGCTCCCTGCTCACTGATGCGCACCAGTAGTAGCTGTGGAGTAAGAGAAATCAGTTTAAAGTACTGTGAATATTAAATTTAACTTAATACATCTATACACCAAAAGGCTTCTTCCCCTTTATATGGAAGGCATCCTTAGCTTAATGCCTGAGTTAACAAAAGATCATGCAACTTCTTTTATTGTGCTAATAAATGGTCAAGGAATCACCAATGGGTGCCAGGATACAGTGATCCAGTGGGATGTTCACCAACAAGGATCACCTTTTCAGTGTTTATCTCCAAAGTTCATCAACACCCTACCTCCCAGTCTTCTGGGGGGTAGGCATATATCTTTGGATCAACCTCAAAATCTATTACACAATGTTTTTCACCCCCATTACCCACTAAGGAAAAATGTCATTTTCGCAGGAAAATTAATTTTTCCCTGATACAAACCTGAGGTACTCCTTACCCAAGGATTACTTCGCGTAAGCCAAAGTTTCTACCGCTAACACTGTGTGTTGTTTGAAAAACACCTCACTCCATGGGTCTGGGCAACCATTATCCTCGGTAAGGGGCCCTCCTGGGGCAAGGGGGCCCCCCCTTCCCCCACAAGCATAGGTCGCTAAGCACCATTGTCTGAGCCAGGTATGAAATTAATCACGAGGTTTGACAGGCCAGGTAGAAGGAACTATTAGAGGGGTGGCTGAGGAGGGCCATTAGAGGTAAGGAGTACCTCAGGTTTGTATCAGGGAAAAATTAATTTTCCTGCGAAAATTACATTTGTTCCGAAGAATACAAACTCTTCGGTACTCCTTACCCAAGGAGACTCGGACTTAGGAGGGAAGGAAGTAGTTATCTAGCCTGGGAAACCTCCGTAAGGAAAATATTTGTGTGCTAAGACCTACGTTGACCAGACCCTTATACATTTCCCTAAACTGTGAAGGGCACCTAGTTCTGTTCCCAAGAATGGAGACAGACAGGGTATACTCACTTTGTACCACTTGCAGGGCTTGAATTGATTCCCTTGGAATGCTTGAGAGCCCTCGGTGTGGTAAGGGAATGTAGGAGTATGAGAAGGACTTTGGATAGGTATCACGGTGGTTGCCGAACCAGAACCTAGATGAGGTTTCAGGGTTGGCTGTGTGCCATTGGTAAGGGGCATGTCATCTCAGGACTTCCTGGGCGGCCACTATGGGACCCAGAGAGAAGGTCCCTAAGGATTCCCACATGACTTCTTTGAGGTAAAAGGAAGTGAACGTAGTCTGGGACTTCCATATACCTGCTTGAAGGACCTGGTTGACCGACAGGTTCTTTCGGAAGGCTAGGGAGGTCCCTATTGCCCTGAGGTCATGAGCTTTTGCTCTAGGGCAATCCGTGGGGCTCATGGTGTAGGCCCTGCGGATGACTTCCTTGATCCAGTAAGAAATGGAAGTCTTAGTGACGGGCTTGGGCTTACCCCTGGAAGAGACGAACAATCTTGGCAAGTCTGGTCTAAGAGGCTTAGTCCTCCTGAGGTAGGTACGGATAGCACGTACCGGGCATAGTACCATTTCTGCATGTTCGCCCCCTACAAAGTCATATAAGGAAGGGATACTAAAGGACCAGAATCTGGGGTCGGCTTTGGCCAGATCCTGGTTTTTGGCAATGAATTGGGGCAGAAAAGTGAAGGAGACCTCTTGCCATCCTTTCGAGTGGGCGACTCGATAAGAGATGGCATGTAACTCCCCGACCCTCTTGGAAGACGCAAGGGCCAAGAGAAAAACTGTCTTCAAGGTGAGGTCCTTCAAATGAGCATCTCGGAGGGGCTCGTAAGGGGGACCTCGGAGGGGCTCGTAAGGGGGACCTCGGAGGGGCTCGTAAGGGGGACCCCGCAGAGAGTTCAGGACTAATGCCACATCCCACGGAGAAGTGATCTCCCTGGGGGGGCATGATTTTCTGAAATGTCTGAAGAGCATGGAAATCTCTGGGGACAGGGCCAGATCCATGTCCTTCAGAGAAAACACCTGATTAAGAGCTGCCCTATAGCCCTGCACTGCCGAGAGGGAGATCTTCTTGGACTTCCGGAGGAAGTGGAAGGAGGCAATCTGAGGAATGGTGGCTTGATCTGGGATTATTGCCCGGGAGTGGCACCATTCTGCAAAGGCATTCCATTTCCCTTGATAAAGGGTAGCTGAGGAAGAGTGAATAGGGAAGGACATGTCTTCCGCCACTTCTTTGGGGAAACCCTTCTCTAGGAGGATCTGGACCATAGTCTGAACGCGTGAAGCGTCAGAGCTGACGGGTTCTTGTGCCAGGCCCCGTTGACTGGTTGATGTAGAAGGTTGGATCTTCCCTGAAGGGCCAGGGGCTCCTCCACTGCTAGCTCGAGGGTGTCTGGAAACCATGGGGCTTCCGGCCACCAGGGAGCGATCAAAGTCATCCGAAGGTTGGATGCATTTCGTACTCTCTGGAGCACCTTCTGGAGCAAGGGAAACGGTGGGAAAGCGTAGGTGTCAAGGTTGTCCCAACTTTGCAGAAGAGCATCCTCTCCTGCTGCCAGCGGATCTGGGAGAGGGCTGAAATATACTGGGAGCTGGTGATTCCATCTGGTGGCAAAAAGGTCTACCAGAGGGGAGCCCCATTTGTTGATGAGGAAGGTCGCCACTTCCGGATGGAGGGACCACTCCGTGCCGAGTACCTGATTCCTTCTGCTGAGGTGGTCCGCCCAGACATTCTTCTTCCTTGGGATGTAGCGAGCTAAATGGAGGATGTCCATAATGAGATGGCAGAGGTCCTGGGAGACTGTGCCACCCTGCTTGTTCAGGTAGGCTACTACCGAGGAGTTGTCCGACATGATGCCCACAACTTTCCCCGAGATCTGATCCGAGAAGTGACGGAGAGCCAGCAGTACCGCTTTCAACTCTAGCCAGTTGATAGGGGCCGTCTGCTCGACTGTGGACCAAGAACCGCTGACGTGATCGTCGTTGAGGTGGGCCCCCCAGCCCTCCTTGGAGGCGTCGGAGAAGAGGAGGACTTCGGGGGGAGATGGGCCGAGGGGCATCCCCCCGAGCAGGTTGCACGGGTCCTTCCACCAGAGAAGAAAGTCCTTGACTGCTCTGGTAAGGGTGATGTGTTGGTGGGTTTGACCCCTTAGCGGGGACCACTGGGACTTGAGGAGCCACTGTAGAGGTCGCATTCGTAGTCTGCTCCTGGGAATTAACCTCTTGACGGAGGCCATATGGCCCAGGAGGACTTGGCACTGTTTCGCCGTCAGGAACCCGGTCGATAGTGCTTGTACGACAGGAGAAGTGAGATTCTGGATTCTCTTCTCTGCTGGGAAGGCCTTCATGAGGGAGGAGTCCAGAACCATACCCAGGTACGTGACTCTCTGTCGTGGGATGAAATCCGACTTCGTCTGGTTGACTATAGAGCCCAATTTGCGGATGAAGGCTAGGACCGTTCCCAGGTGGTCGCGGCATAGCTGGGCGGACTGTGCCAGGATCAGCCAATCGTCCAGGTAACAGAGTAGGCGAATTCCTCTGGAGTGGGACCACGCTGAGACGAGTTTGAACACTCTGGTGAAGACTTGGGGTGCTGTGGAGAGGCCGAAGCATAGGCAGGTGAATTGAAAGGTGGTGCCCTTGTGGACGAAGCGGAGGAATTTTCTGGATGAGGGATGCACAGGTATTTGGAAATAGGCGTCCTGGAGGTCCAGCGACACCATGAAGTCCCCTTCCCTGATAGACGCACTTACAGCCTCTGGGGTGTCCATCCGGAACTTCGTCAGGGAAAGGATCGATGACTGGTCTCCACCCCCCTGTTGCCTTTGCTACGAGGAATAGCCTTGAGTAGAACCCTGGGTCCGGAGTCGAGACTTCCTCGAGAGCTCCTTTCTGGAGCAGAGCGGAGATTTCCTCCGCTAGGGCCCGCCCGCGATCCGAGTCCGGATGGTAGTTGCTGACTTGGATGGGATAGGGGGAGAGGCTGGGGAAGGTGTGAAAAGGAAGGCGTTAACCTGCCTTGATGACCTGGATGGTCCAGTCCTCCGCCCCGGCAACCTTCCACTCTCTCCAGTAGAGAGAGAGGCAACCTCCTATCCTGTGCGGGAGGGCAGGCGAGTTCCTAGAATTTCCTGCGTTGGGGTCCGGAGCCTCTATGGTGTTTGCGCCCCTGTTCTCTATTGGGAAAGGGGCGGGGCTTTCCTGTCTGGGCTTTCAACTTCGAATGGGGGTGGGGCCTGTCTTCCCGCTTAGGAAAATGAAAAGGCTGCCTCTGCGTCTGAGAGGACCGAGGTGTCGATGGGGGGATGGTTCTTGGCCTCGAGCTAGAGACGGCTGTTCTCTTGATGGCTCTGTTGTGCAGCAACTGGTTTGCGCTAGTGATTGCCGAGTCCACCATATCTGGGGGAATCAGCGTGTGGGTGAGAAGGGGGGCCCTCCTCAAAGGAGCAAAAATCTCCCTGAGGAGGGGGTCACTGGGGTCCCCGAGGATGGTGTCTCTCCTGCGGGACTCGAAGTTGGCCCAGGACATTGAGAGACAGGAGGCCTGATGCTTCAGGGCTCTGCTCGCACTTGCCAATAGAGCCTGGAGGTCGCATTCTTCCTGGGGTTGGAGTTCGGGTAAGAACTCCCTTGCCGAGGCAAGGAGGCGTTCTAGCCAGGAGTTCACCGCCAGGGACAGCGCCAGTGATTGAATGTGGTCGCTGACTTCCCTGCCGGAGAGGAGGACGCTTCTTCTGCGCAGCGATTCCACGTCCGCTTTAACCAGCTCTGGTAACCTCGCCGGGATCGAGGCTTCTTTGAGGGTTGACCCCGATGGGGTGTAGAAGCGCTTCTGGTGTTCCACTGGAACCGAAAGCCAGCGCGCCTTCTCGGTTGTCCTTTTTGCGAGAGCGTCGGAGGCCTGGGCCATGGCTCTCGCTGTCTGCGTACTCCATGGAAGGTGGAGTGGAGGAGGCTGTGCTTTCTGAGAGTTGGCCGTCATAAAGATCTCAGACTCAAATGTGGCTTCCTCTTCTTTCGGGGGGCCCAGTCGATTTGCCCTCCGAACTCTCGCGAGGATGTCCGAGAGGGAAGGTTGGACCACCATCGGGGATTCCGACTGGGAAACTGGAGGGGAAAGGGAGCGTGTCCCCCCCCCCTACGGCGCTGTGGACATCGTCGTCGTCGTAGGAGGGGTCTGCATGGTCAGAGAGGAACCTCGCGCTTCCATCATCGTCACTGATGGGTTCAGGGGGGTTCTGATCAAGTGGAAGATGGTCGAGGGGGGCCCTTGGGGGCGGTGACTCCTGACGAGCTTCCGAGCGGTGCACGCACCGCGCTTGAGAAGCACGGAAAAATTCCCGTTGTTTCTCCATCTGTTCCTTCAGCGTAGTGAAGAGTGAACAGAGAGTGGGGAGGAGGTCCGGGGAATGCCCGTTTGGCGAGTCCCACCTGGGTGCGGATGGTCCGGGAGACGCAAAGGGAAGACTGCCTTCTCTGGACGAGGAGGAGTCACCCGCGACTAACGCGCGCTTGGGTACACCTCGGGCCTCCTGCCCCCCGGGCATAGAAAGGGTTCCGTGGATGACCCGGCTCGTCTTACGATGGGAGGAAGGTGGACTGCGGGACTCCTGAGGAGGAGGAGAGGCCGAAGCGCTCGTTGGCTCCAAAATCGGGTCCTTTGTCCGTGGGGGGGGGGCCGCCTGCGGACGCATCCGGGAAAAAGCTCGTACACGGGGGATAGTTCGCGGGGGCCAGAGGCGCATGCCTGTCGAAGCTAACCGCCTTGGGTGATGGAATAGGAGATAATTTGGCTTGAGACTGACTCGAGGTAGCCTTTGTACAACCTTTCCGTCTACTACGTTTTGGAGGAGGGGGAGAACTGCCCTTGTCCTCCGCCAGCGCAGCATGCCTTCTCTTTGTTTCGGGTGAGTGGGGAAGGGATCTTCCCTGCGCGCATACTTCGTTCTTTGCCTGCACTTTCTTGTGAGCATGAAAATACGAGGACCACTGCTTATCGTACCGGTGAGCGCACGTAGTACATGGGGATGAAGGGGAACACTCCATATTCCTACAGTGGATACACCAAATGTGTGGATCTACGGGTGCTGGCGGGAGAGCAGCCCGGCAGAGAAAGTCGCCGTGGGCGAAGGCACACATCCTATTGCGAACAACAACACTATGACCAGATTCCATACTTACAGAGAAGCGTAGAATACTCGGTGGAGGTTAAGGAGAGGAACGGGTATAGGAAGAGGGTGCTCAAGCACTTCCAGGCGGTGGGATGGCGTCGATGCAGGACGCTCAAACACAAAGAAAGCCGTTGGAAGGTTGGAGATGGCCGAAGCAGGGTGCCCTAATGTCGTCACAATCTCAAGAGGCCGGGAATTGGGCCGATTGGGAAACGTGGAATACGCAAGGGCAAGCACCGCACTATAACTGGAGGGAATACCGTTCCCCGACCGCACTTCGAAATTGTTAGCTGGTAATGTGAGAGATGTTGACTCTATCCGTACCGCGAAGACAATGGTGCTTAGTGACCTATGCTTGTGGGGGAAGGGGGGGCCCCCTTGCCCCAAGAGGGCCCCTTACCGAGGATAATGGTTGCCCAGACCCATGGAGTGAGGTGTTTTTCAAACAACACACAGTGTTAGCGGTAGAAACTTTGGCTTACGCGAAGTAATCCTTGGGTAAGGAGTACCGAAGAGTTTGTATTCTTCGGAACAATGGGCTGTCCAGTGTCCACTCCCTCCAATAATAAGTGGCACTGAGACAGACACACACACAAAATTTCTTCTGCAAATTCTATTTGAGAATCTGAAAACTGTTGACTACAAAGGTGACGAAGGTTCTTGGCAAGAGAAATGTGATGCAGAAAGGAGCAAAACATAATTCTCTTTAATGACATAACTTGCTGATTTCATAAATATATGGGTAATCCCTTATAATTAACCATATTTTATTTATAATGTCAAATAAAGCAGCTCAAAAGATTCATTTAATACATTTAAAAGTCTAAATAAATACCAAAAAGTCTTTTCCCCTCACAGGTGGGGTGTACCAAAAGGTCTTTTCCCTTTTACAAGATGAGTGGCCAGGTCAAAGCATAAACTCACTACACCATTGAAAAACCTGTTTTTAACACATTAAAGGGTCCCTACCCTCCACCATACTGCTCTGGTCAAATGCAATGCAGCAGGATAGTGCCTCTACAGCAAGGCTGGACAACTGGGGTTGGTTTACCTCCGTGGCTTCATTATATAGTAACCTCCGCCTCCCATTTATCCTTACAGGGGGTATGCGAGGGTCAAGTCAAAGCACACACTAATCCTTCAACCTCACTTTCATAACTATGCAAAAATGTAATTTTCGCAGGAAAATTAATTTTTCCCTGATACAAACCTGAGGTACTCCTTACACTAGGATACTCTCGCGTAGCGCGAATATTTCTACTGCGAAATTAAAATCCTCACTCTGGGTCTGGGCAACACTTATCCTCAGTAAGGGGCCCCATTGGGGCAAGGGGGGGGGCCCTTGCCCTCCACCACAAGTCTCGCACACTATAACCATTCTCTGAGCCAGGTATGATTTAAGCACAAGGTTGTCAGGCAAGGAGAAGGAACTGTTTAGAGGGGTGGTTGAGGAGGGCCATTAAAGGTAAGGAGTACCTCAGGTTTGTATCAGGGAAAAATTAATTTTCCTGCGAAAATTACATTTGTTCCGAAGAATACAAACTCTTCGGTACTCCTTACACTAGGAGACTCGGACTTAGGAGGGAAGGAAGTTGTTATCTAGCCTGGGAAACCGCTGTAAGGAAAATCTAGTGTGCTAAGACTATGTTGACCAGACCCCTATACATTCCCCTCACTTTGAAGTGCACCCCTTTCTGTTCCCTGGAGTGGAGACAGAAAGGTTATAATCACTTTTGTACCACTGAAGGGCTTGAATTGATTCCCTTGGAATGCTTGAGAGCCCGCGGGTGAGGTAAGGGAATGTAAGAGTATGAGAAGGATTTTAGAAAGTTATCCCTGCAGTTGCCGAGCCAGAACCTGGATGAGTTGTCAGGGTCGGCTGTGTGCTCTTGAGGAGGGGTATATCATTTTCAGGACTTCTTGGGCGGCCACTATGGGGCCCAAAGATAAGTTCCCTAAAGATTCCCGCATAACTTCTTTGAGCAAAAAGGAAGTGAACGTATTCTGGCTCTTCCATATACCTGCTTGAAGAACCTGGTTGACTGACCGATTCTTACTGATGACTAGGGAGGTCCCTACTGCCCTCAGGTCATGGGCAATCTGTGTGGTTCATGTCGCAGGCTCTGCGGATGACTTCCATTGTCCAGTAAGAAATGGAATTCTTAGTGATGGGCTACCTTTAGTAGAGATGAACAACCACTTTAATTCTGGTCGAAGATGTTCGGTTCTCTTGAGGTAGGTCCGGATGGCTTGTACCGGGCACAGAACTGTTTCAGTCTATTCTCCCCCTGCAAATTCGTCTAAGGATGGAACACTAAAGGACCAGAATCTAGGGTCGGATTTGGCAGGATCTTTGTTTTGGCAATGAATTGAGGCATGAAAGTGAAGGAGACCTCTTTCCATCCTTTGGAATGGGCGACTCTATAAGAGATGGCATGTAACTCCCCTACTCTCTTGGAAGATGCCAGGGCTAGCAGAAAAAACTGTCCTCTAGGAGAGGTCCTTCAGATGTGCCTCTCGGAGAGGTTCGTAAGGGGGACCCCTCAGAGAGTTCAGGACTAATGCCACATCCCGCGGAGGAGAACTGATTTCCCTGGGAGGGGCATGATCTTTGAAGTGCCTGAAGAGCATGGAAATTTCCTGTGAAAGGGCTAGGACCATGCCCTTCAGAGAAAACACCTGAGTTAGAGCTGCCCTATAGCTTTGTACTGCCGAGAGGGAGATCTTCCTGGACTTCCTGAGGACGTGGAAGGAGGCGATCTCAGGAATGGTGGCTCGAACTGGGACTAACTTCCTGGAGTGGCACCATTTTGCAAAGGCGCATTTCCCTTGATAAAGGTTAGCTGAGGAAGAGCAAATAGGAGCGGACATGTCCTCAACCACTTCTCTGGGAAAACCCTTCTTTAGGAGGATCTGGACTATAGTCTGAACGCGTGAAGATTGAGTGCTGAAGGGTTCTTGTGCCAAGGCCCGTTGATGGGTGGATACAGAAGATCTGGTCTTCCCTGAAGGGCCAGAGGCTCTTCTACTGCTAGCTAGAGGGCGTCCGGAAACCATGGGGCTTCGGGCCACCAAGGAGCGATCAAAGTCATCCGAAGGTAGGATGCGTGTCTTGCTCTGAGGAGTACCTTCTGGAGCAAGGGAAATGGTGGGAAAGCGTAGGAGTCCAGGTTGTCCCAACTTTGCAGAAGAGCGTTTTCTCCTGCTGTCAGAGGATCCAGGAAAGGGCTGAAATATATTGGGAGTTGGTGATTCCATCTCATTGCAAAAAGGTCCACTAGAGGGGAGCCCCATTTGCTGAGGATGAAGTTCGCTACCTCTCGATAGAGGGACCATCTGTGTTGATTATCTGATTCTTCCTGCCGAGGTGGTCCGCCCAGACACTCCTCTTCCCCGGGATGTAACGGGCTTTGAGTGACACCTGGAGATTCTTGGCTAGGTTGAGGATGTCCATCATCAGAAGGCATAGTTCCTGGGAGACTGTGCCCCCCTTGCTCGTTTAGGTAGGCTACTACCAAGGAATTGTCCGACATTATGCCCACTACTTTTCCTGAGACTTGATCCTTGAAGTGACGGAGAGCCAGGAGTACTGCTTTCAACTCAAGCCAATTGATATGGGCTGTCCGCTCGACTGTGGACCAGGAACCGCTGATGTGATCGTCGTTGAGGTGGGCTCCCCAGCCCTCCTTGGAGGCATCGGAGAACAGGAGGACTTCGGGGGGAGATGGGCCGAGGGGCATCCCCATGAGAAGGTTGCATGGGCCTTCCACCAGAGAAGAGAATCCTTGACTTCTTCGGTGAGGGAGATGTGTTGTAGGGGTTCTCCCTCTTGCGGGGCCCACTGAGACTTGAGGAGCCGCCGTAGCGGTCGCATTCTCTGTCTACTCCAGGGGATTAATTTCTCTATGGAGGCCATATGGCCCAGGAGGATTTGGCATTGTGTAGCCGTCAGGAACCTGGTCGATAGTGCCTGTGCAACTAGAGATGCGAGATGCGGGATCCCCTTTCCTACTGGGAAGGATTCCATTAGGGAGGAGGCCAGGACCATACCCAGGTACGTGACTCTCTGTTCTGGTAAGAAATCTGACTTTTCCGGGTTGACTACTGTGCCCAATTTCAGGACAAAGGTTAGGACCATTCTCAGGTGTTCTTGGCATAGCTGGGCGGAATGCATCTTGGAGGTCCAGCGACACCATGAAGTTCCCTTCCCTGATAGACGCCCTTACGGACTCTGGGGTGGCCATTCGGAACTTCGTCAGGGAAAAGGAACTTGTTGAGTGGAGACAAATAGATGACTGGTCTCCACACCCCTGTTGTCTTTTCTACTAGGAATAGCCGTGAGAAGAACCCTGGGTCCGGAGTCGAGACTTCCACTAAAGTTCCTGTCTGGAGCAGAACGGAGGATTCCTCCGCTAGGGCCCGCCCGCGAGCCGAGTCCGGGTGGAAGCTGCTGACTGGGATGGGATAGAGGGAGAGGTTTGGGACAGTGGAAAAGGGAAGACAATAGCCCGTCTTAATGACTTAGTAGGTCCAGTCTTCCGCCCCGGCCTCTTCCCATGCTCTCCAGTAGAGGGAGAGGCAACCCCCTATCTTGTGCGGAGGGGCTGGCGAATTCCTAGGAGTCCTGTGGGGGAGTCCGGAGCCTCTATAATGTTTGCGTCTAGGATCTCGGAGTCCACCATATCCGGGGGAATCAGCGCGTGGGTGAGCATAAATCTCCCTGAGGAGGGGGTCACTGGGGTTCCCCGAGGATGGTGTCTCTCCTGCGGGACTCGAAGTTGGCTCAGGACGTTGAGAGACAGGAAACCTGATGCTTCAGGGCTCTGCTCGCGCTTGCCAAAAAGCCTGGAGGTCGCATTCTTCCTGGGGTTGTAGTGCGGGTAAGAACTCCCACGCCGAGGCAAGGAGGCGTTCTAGCCAGGAGTTCACCGCCAGGGACAGAGCCAGTGATTGAAGGTGGGAGCTGACTTCCCTGCCAGAGAGGAGGACGTTTCGCCTGCGCAGCGACTCGGCGTCCGCCTAACCAGCTCTGGTAACCTCGCCGGGATCGAGGCTGCTCCGAGGGTTGACCCCGATGGGGTGTAGAAGCGCTTCTGGTGTTCCAAAGGGACCGGAAGCCAACGCGTCTTCTCGGTCGTCCTTGTTGCGAGAGCGTCGGAGGCCTGGGCCATGGCTCTCGCCGTCTGCGTACTCCATGGAAGGTGGAGGGGAGGAGGCTGGGCTTTCTGAGAGTTGGCCGTCAGGAAGATGTCAGACTCGAATGTGGCTTCCTCTGCTTTCGGGTGGCCCAGTCGATTCGCCCTCCGAACCCTCGCGAGGACGTCCGAGAAGGAAGGAGGGACCACCATCGAGGATTCCGACTGGGAAACGGGAGGGGAAAGGGAGCGTGCCCCCCCCCCCCTACGGAGCTGTGGACATCGTCGTCGGCGTAGGAGGGGTCGGCACGGGCAGAGAGGAACCTCACGCTACCATCCCGGTCACTGATGGGTACAGAGGGGGGCCGAGCAAGTGGAAGATGGTCGAGGGGGGCCCTTGGGGGCGGTGACTCCTCACGAGCTTCCGTGCGGTGCACGAACCGCGCTTGAGAAGCGCGGAAAAATTCCCGTTGGGCCTCCATCTGTTCCTTCAACGTAGTGACGAGTGAACAGAGAGTGGGGAGGAGGTCCGGGGAATGTCCGCTTGGTGAGTCCCGCCTGGGTGCGGATGGTCCGGGAGACGCCAAGGGGAGACTGCCTCCAATGGACGAAGCTGAGTCACCCACGACGAACGCGCGCGTGGGCACATCTCGGGCTTCCTGCCCACCGGGCATAGAAAGGGTTCCGGCGATGACCCGGCTCGTCTGACGACGGGTGGAAAGTGGGACCACCTGAGGAGAAGAGGCCGACGCGCTCCGAATCTCCGAACTCGGCTCCTTTGTCCGTGGGGGGGCGGAGCCGCCGGCAGCGTCGCGGGGCCGGCGGACGCATCCGGGAAAAAGCTCGTACCCGGGGGGGGGTTCGCGGGGGCGGCTATGTACAACCATTCCGTTTACTACGCTTAGGTACGCGATGCGGTCACCACCCAGCACTTCTAAGCTACCAGAGGAGGCTGGACGACCGTGTTGTGAACAGCTGCCCAGGATGTAACACTTCACCCCATACCATACAACACATAATGGAAGACTGCATTATACACAATCATGCATGCAAACAACACAACATACACTCTATAAAGGATTTGTGGGAAAACCCAGTCTCGGCTGTGGCCTTCCTTGGGGAGACGGGACTGCTCGGACAGACAGTCTAGGGAACGACAACAACAACAACAACTACGCTTAGGCGGGGGGAGACAACTGTCCGCGTCCTCCGCCGACGTAGCATCCGGTCAGCGAGAAATACCGCGTCTGCAACCTCGTCCCTGATCTCTGTCCCTGTGAGCAAAGGGCATGGAAGGTCACCGTTGATCACCCGGCTCTTTGTGCGTACTGCGGGATTCCTGAGTAGAAGAGACTAAGTGGCTCTTTGCACCCCCCCCCTTTGTCCGTGCCGGCGTCGAGTTTCGGGGGCAGCCGCAAGCGACCACATCCGGGAAAAATGTCATACAGGAACGGTAGCTAGCGGTGGCGTTGACGCGCATGTCCGGCTACGCTAACCGTCCTGGTTTGAAGGAAGAGGACAACTTGGCCTGAGAATGACTCGAAGTGGCGTTGTACCACCTTCCTGGCGACTGTTGAGTTTCTGGGATGGGCGAGGGCAAGCCGCAAGCGACCACATCCGGGAAAAGCTCGTATAGGAACGGTAGCTAGAGGTGGCCTTAGGCGCATGTCCATCTACGCTAACCGTCCAAGTTTAAAGGAATAAAGGACAACTTGGCATCCTGTCTACTACGCCGTGGAGGAGCGAGAGAATGCTCGTCTCCTCCGAAGCCGTAGGCCGCCTTCCCATGTTTTTGGGGGGGTGAAGAGGGAAGCCATTTTCTATGCGTGCGCACCTTTCCCCTTATCACCCTGCGGCGAAACCACAACAATACTGGAACCAGATTCCATACTTACAGTGAAGGGTAGGATACCCGGTGGCGGTTAAGGGAATAATACAGGGAATGGAGAAGCACTTAATAATTCCAGGACACAGGATGGCGTAGGGAAAACCCCGATGAAATTGAAGGACGACGAACTCCTTAGCGTCCTTAGAGTGAGCTGGCGACAATCGAAGCGGATTGCTTGATTTTCGGCACCGGCGTAAACATAGAACTAAGTAACGGTTCGCTGCCGCGCCAATAAAGGAATTTGACTGAGAATCGGCCCATTAAGGGGGAAACCGAAAAAAAAACTAAACATGCAGTAGAGAGATGTTAACGCGGTCACTACTGCGAAGAGAATGGTTATAGTGTGCGAGACTTGTGGTGGAGGGCAAGGGCCCCCCCCCCCTTGCCCCAATGGGGCCCCTTACTGAGGATAAGTGTTGCCCAGACCCAGAGTGAGGATTTTAATTTCGCAGTAGAAATATTCGCGCTACGCGAGAGTATCCTAGTGTAAGGAGTACCGAAGAGTTTGTATTCTTCGGAACAAATCCAATTGTTGTCCATACCATCTTAGCTCTTTGTAAATAAAGGGTCATCCCCTTCCCACACCCACTGCTTGGGTCAGATGCAATGCAGCAAGATAAAGCACTTCCACAACATGGCCCAACAGCTGAAGCTTGTTTATCTCAACTGCTTTACTATGCATATATACAATTACATATGCATACATATGATTCAGCTTAACCCCTTCCATACGGTGCCGCACACGTAGGCGTCATGAGGAGCAAGTGGATTCGCGACGCTGCCATATCGGCGTCTTGATTATATTTATTGTAGTCGCCCCTGTGTTTTTACATTCTCCCAAATGCGCCCTTAATCCCATTCTCTGTGGTTTTCAAAATTCGCGGGTGAAAGAGAGAACGATCGATATAAGCGGCGACTATATTTTATGATGCGAATATTATTTCGTTACGTCGTACGGCTGGCATTGGCTGCTGCCCGCGAGATTTAAGTCCCGTATTGAAGTGGTTAATGTTACAAATTCACCCACTCAAAGAGGGCTTGGACAGTGCCTCCTTATGGTGGAGTTTTTGAAGCTGAGAATAAATACATTCTAACCAAAAGACTTTCTTCCCCATATGATCGAGATGGCTGAGGCAAAGCATACACCTACCTAACACTCAAAATACCCACAAAACTAACCTCCAGAGTTGGTTTGTAGGCCTGCAGTTGCTTGTAGGATCGATCTGCTTTATCTAGTAGGGAGTTAATGTTGAGTACTGCCTTTTTACGATCATCTTCACTCTCTATGGGATCCACTGCACAGCAAGGGCGAGTGTGTAGGGTGTAGTCAAACTTTGCATATTTACAATAGCCACAGGCATTGCACAAGAAAGGATCCTTCTCATCATAGTTGATAGCTCTGCAATTAACAATGGATTGAATACATCAATGCTGGGCTATCAGGCAATCAGACAATACAAAAGTAATGCATCAATACCTCAATAAAACAATATAGCAGTATTCTACAAGGTGAAATTTCATCCTTGTTATTATGTTGAGTGAACATTATAGTCCCTACCTGCACTTGTGACACTGATAGACATTTTCTCCACAGTTGGCACACACTCCTGGGGAGGCTGGTACCGCAGCAGAACACCGTGGACATTGCAAGGTCTCTGTGGAAGCCTATGACAAACACATGATCATTAAAAAAAATTCATAACAATTTCATCAAATATTACTATCTGTAGTCTCAACTAGTTTAACTTCCCATGCACACAGTAACTGCACAATTTGTCTATACACCAAAGGGGAAACCTTTGGTATACAGACAGAAAAAGGATATAAAGGATTTTGGTATATGTACACATGTGTGTGTATATATGTTCATATACACAAATACATGCATATACCAACCGGGGCTTTCCCCCTTTATAAGGTGTGTCTGAATCAAGGATTACATCCAACCTTCACCTATCTTACACCCATTCAAAACCCATTTATTGTAACTTTTATCTTTACTTTTTGTGGACGAAGGATCATCCCTGTCCTCTACCCATTGCCAGGTTCAGAAGTAATGCAGCAAGACAGCACCTCTACAGCAGGACCTTACACCTGAAGCTGGTTTACCCTTACCATTTCATTATATGATAATCATTCCCATCTTATATCCAGATTACTCTTTGCCTTCCCAACTTTGTGTTTTGTTTTCACACTCTCTATTCTGTACTTCTCAAATGTTTTTCCATTTCTTCTTTGCAAGCATTCTTCACACACAACCACCACTGGCCTCACTTCTTCATCCTATCATTCACTGCCTTTCCTTGTGTTATCTCCCATTCTCCTCATCCCACATCCAGTTTTTGCATCATACATACATACATATACCAAGGCTTTTTCCCCCTTACAAGGGAGGTAGCCAAAAAGGGGAAGGCATAAAAACACTCCCACCCATTTCATCCCTAAACACACTCCACACCCCTCCCACCCTTCCTCTCATCTGAGCACCTCCTGGATGACGGGTCACCCTGCACCCTGCCCACCGCCCTGGGTCAGAAGCAGTGTCGCGAGACACAGTACATCCACAGCAAGGCCGCTTCATTTAATCGGCGACCCCCCCTCTCCGTCCCCCTTTGCATATAAGGCGAGGACGGGGAGAAATCCCTTCGGGCTGCGTCAAAATTTACTCACACATACTACCCCACCCCCCCGCCCATTCCTCCTCATGCAGTCACAACATCATCCATATACAACCATTCTCCACTCACCTCTGTCTTCCGTCCTCTCCCTTCCTTCCTCAACAGACATTCCCCTCTTTCCCAAAGCCCCCTTCACCCCATCCATCCACCTCATCCTAGGACGTCCCCTCATGTTCACTCCCTCCACATCTGCCTTCCATACCTCTTTTACTAGTCTTTCTTCACTCATTCTTTCCATGTGTCCAAACCATCCTAATATTCTTTCACCAACCCTATCTCCCAAATCCTTTTTCACCCCTGTTCTCCTCCTCACCTCCTCATTTCTCACTCTATCCAGCCTAGTAACCCCCACCATACTTCTCAGACACCTCATCTCAAACACATTCAAACTCCTTCTCTCTTCTTCTCTTATGTTCCACGTTTCTGCCCCATACAGTGCTGTTGGCACAATCACTCCTTCATACAGTCTCCTCTTCGCATCCATTCCCAAATGTCTATTCCTCATTACACTCTTTAAACCACCAAGGCATTTACTCGCTTCTCTCAATCTACATTCTACCTCCACCTTCACTCCACCTTTTCCTGCTACACTTGCACCCAAGTATCTAAAACTATCCACTTCCTCCAGTCGCTCTCCCTTAATGTTCACTTCCAGTCTACTGCCACTTTCACCCCTTGTACATCTCATCACCTTACTTTTACCCACATTTATCTTTAGCTTTCTTCTATCACATACTCTCCCAAACTCTGCCACCAGCTTCCTCAATCCCTCCTCTGACCCTGCCACAAGCGCAGTGTCGTCCGCAAACAACAGCTGGCTCACCTCCCACTTTTCTCCATTTTCTTTAACCATCTCCAATCCCTGACTCACTACCCTAGCATTCACCTCTCGCACCACCCCATCCATGTATAAGCTATATCTATATTTTTTTCTAAATACCTCAGAACAAAAGCCAAGGTCTTACCTGAAGATTCTCATAGAAGTCCGCATATTCAAACATGAGGTTGCATGCCACAATGGGTAAGGGGAAATCGATCTTTACTTCAGTCTGGCCAGCAGACAGAAGAACCTTCTTAGCTTTGTGCCACATGGCTGAAACATTAAAAATAAAGTAATGTTACAATATTTTTCAACGACATTACTAAAAAGAGGTGAGTGGCCTAGTCTGCAAGTTTAGTCAGTGAAACTTGAATTAATTATCAATATATATATATATATATACATAAAATAAAGCATTTCACAATCAGATTTATCCACATTTAATCAGGGGCTTACAATAAACATTTAATTTCTACAACTGTCTTTTCCCAAGATCACACACCCTTGCAGGTTTTACTAATCTAAATATTCCATAGCACAAGTTTATCTGGGACATTCCTGTCTGAGGTACTACTTACATGGTTTATTCTTCAGTTCTACAACAGCTTGTACTGAGCGATTGTTGTAATAGATGTTAAGAGTTCGGACCATCTTTGTTCTCTTCAAGTCAGCTACGCGCAATGTGAGCCGGCTAATCATGTGACTACCAACCAACTTGACCAACTGAGTTGTTGTTGTGAATCGCGAGTCCACCTACAGAGAAAAGAGAAAAGCAAAATTAAATAGTTTTTTAAATTGTACAAATACCTAGGCAACATCCTAGCTCTGCTCTCATTCCCTTCACTTCCTTTATGCTATACAATCTATATTTCTGACAAATTTTCTATACACCTGAATAATGTAATGACCTAATGCCGACAATCAACTATCAGGGACCAAAAGATGGGACAATTGAGTACTCCAGGAAGCAATACCATCACCTGTACTATTTAACCTATCCACATGTGACATCTGTAGCCAAATCCAGAGAACAATATCAATGCTCTCACCTATGCAGATGACCTAACAATGATAGCCCAATACATACCTAAAAAATAGTTGCAACAAACTCCCACACATACCTACACAAACTAGAACAGAATGACAGCCTCGCCATGAAAATCATATTAGTGACACTGTTCATCCAAGACAACCATGAATCAAAAACATCCAACAGTGAAAATGAATGACTAACTCTTTCCTATCCCTCACCAATTTATCACTCCCATCCCAGCACCTTGCCACACAGCTGTGTAAGCACAATGCAGTAAGACACTGTGCTTCCACAGCAAGGTCTAACAAATGGTACACCCAAATACAGAACTGATAACTTCTTTGTCCTCCTTCCCCTGTAAAGAGACTATAGTAAGCCACTGCTATGCATATATTGTTTTGAAAATATTTACATACATGCTGCTACTACTGCTGCTATGGTGGTGAGAAATCTCAGCTGATTTTCATTATTTCATAAATATTCACAAAACAATGTCCTTACCTTGACTGTTGACAACTTCACACTGGTGAATGGGACTTCAGGGTTGTTGCAAACAAGACAGGGTTCTGATTCAAGATAGTAACCATCAAACTCCACCAAGGAGGCCAGCATGTTATAAAGGCTAGCATTTGGATGATTGGCCAAGAGTTGTGACTGTGTGCGCAATACCCCAACAGCCTTGTCAATGTATTCCAAAACCTGTTAAAGAAAATTATGATGATGATTCTGTTTAACATCACAAACTCCCCCTAACAGGAGGCTAGGAGGGAATTTTAAAGACATTAAAATAATCTTATCTTTTCATAACTATCAATACATTTTACACATTATTATACATATGTTTGGATGGATGAATGGGGTAAAAGGAGCATTTTTAAATAGTGGAATGTCTGTTGAGGATGGACGGGAGAAGACAGGTGAATGGAGAATGGTTGTATATGGATGTTGCTGTGATGCATGAAAGGGAATGAGTGAAGGATGGGGGTTGAGGGAATGTGTGAAAAATAAATTGATGCAGCCTGAAGGGATTTCTCCCTGCCTTCTCCATTTCTGCATGAGGGGACAGAGAGAGGGGGGAGGGCAGCGATTTAATTAAGTGGCCTTGCTGTGGATGTACTGTGTCTTGCGACACTGCTTCTGACCCAGGGCAGTTGGCAAGATGCAGGGGTGACCAGTTATCCAGGGTGAGCCAAGATAAGAGGGAGGGAGGGAGGGAGGGAGGGAGGGAGGGAGGGAGGGAGGGAGGGAGGGGGGGGGGGTGGATGGGAGTGGAATATGTGGGGATGAAATGGGTGGGAGTGGATTTTATGCCTTAATTTTTAGGCTACCTCCTTTGTACATCATACATAATTACATATACCAAGGGTTTTTTCCCCCTTACAAGGGAGGTAGCAAAAAAAGGGGTATTAAAACCACTCCCTTGTAAGAGGGAAAAAGCCTTTGGTATATGTATGTATATTTATGTTTACAATAAAATCCTATACATGTACTGAAGGCCATTTCTGCAGGGGGTGGCCTAGTTGAAGTACACACCCACACAAACAAAAATTCATCCAACCACATTTCCCATATCTTTGTGTAGGAAGGGTTGATTTGTTCTCTGCTACACTGTTCAAGTCGCATTGCAAAAAAGCACATCTCTTCGACAGCAGGACCCAGTACCAAGAGCAGTTTTACTCCCACCACTTCATCGTTTACAATTAAAACACCATTATTCAAATTATGACCCTCATTTTTTATATAATGAGCTTTTAAAAGGTGATGTACATTTTGCTTCTGCAATCATGACCATTCTGATGTGAATAACCAAATGGGAGCAACAATTATGACACTGTACTCAATAACAGTTCTGTCAATGTACAGAGATATGCATGTGTCAAGGGAAAAAAAGTTTACCCAGCTGACAACCTTAAATGGAGTAGCTGTGCATTATCAAGTGGGTGTGTCAAAGAATGTTAATATTGCGCTAACTTGGCTGGCTCCCATGTATATTCCAAGATGTTCTGATGGGGTAAATTCTGTTCAATGAACTTTGACTTACCAATTACTTTCCACAAACCTAATTTGTTCTTAAACTTTTACACAAACAAATTCCTCTTATAAGAAATAAACATCTACAAACCTTCTTTTCAGACTGATGTGTCTTGAGTGAAAAATAGCCCAGAAGGTCCACAAACTGTGCAGCCTTGCGACCGTATGCTGGGAGGTGAGGCCACAGTGCCCACATAAGAGTGAGAAGGTGGTCTTGGTCTCGTGGAGGGGAGTGGCGATAAAGCGCCAAGATGAGTGAATGTGCCTGCCATCGTACACTAGTGGAATTGGATTCAAGCAGGAATGTGTGCATAAAATGGCGAACACGGGACTTGTCTAAGTAACGGTTGACTTGGGTCACAAGTAATGCACACTGGGCCTCTTCACCCTTTCCGTCAGTTTCTGGGTCTTCACTTGAGCTCCTCTTTGAACTTCCACTCTGCAAATACAAATGATGAGCATTAAAATCTTCTTCTCAAATACCCTAGATACTACATAAAATACTTTCATGAAATTACCTACAATTATTGACAGACCTACAACGTGCTATGTCAAACACGAGAGATAAAGACTTGCCTGTTCATTCCCCTCTCATATACCTTTTCCCTCCTTGCTCTTGCCATAAAAAATAGCCCATTTTTTTTCTCAGTTCTTCAATCTATTATACAATTTTTTCTCCTCCAAACAGAACACTTCTTTGTTACTTGTATTTCACCCATTTTTCCTTCATATATCCAGTTCCTCTGCCTTTCCATTCAATCTCCCAGTCCTTTTTATTTCTGAGCCACTCATTTTATGGCTTGTTACATATTTCCCTTCTCTACATTGTCACAAAATTATACAGAGGTACCTCAAAAATAAAAATTCATTCATTCCTGGGAGGCATTTGACTTAGTTCCAATGTATTTTTTTCTTTGAATTTGATTATTGTTACAGATCCAGCTCACTCATTTTTTTTTTTTTTTTTTTACAGGGCAGAGGGTGAGATGCAGGGATGACCCATCATCCAGGAGCCAAGATATGAGGGAGGGAAGGGGATGAGTGGGAGTGGATTGTGTGTTTTTTGACTACCTCCCTTGTAAGGGGGAAAAACATTTGGTATATGTATGATCTTTTTATTGAAGCATACATGTAGAATGCAGTGTTGTATGATATGGTAATCTTTGTGTTTGAGTTAGAAGAAATGTTTGCCTTTTGGGCCAAAAATTTAATGAATTTTTTTTTTTAGATTTGAAGTTGCTCAACTTCTGGGGAATTTGATTTCTGTGGTACCATTGTATGTGTACATGCACCAAAGGTCCTTTCCCTTATAATAGTTTGGCTAATTCATACCACACACTTGATTATATACAAATATATACCATTCAAGCACCCCTCTCCCATTCCAGCACCTCAGGAAGGGCTACCTATTCAATGCAAAATTATGATCCAATATAGTTCTTCCTTGCTCTCCCAATATTGTTATATTAAAAAAATGTAATTTTCGCAGGAAAATTAATTTTTCCCCGATACAAACCTGAGGTACTCCTTACACTAGGATACTCTCGCGTAGCGCGAATATTTCTACTGCGAAATTAAAATCCTCACTCTGTGGGTCTGGGCAACGCTTATCCTCAGTAAGGGGCCCCATTGGGGCAAGGGGGGGGGGCCCTTGCCCTCCACCACAAGTCTCGCACACTAACCATTCTCTGAGCCAGGTATGAATTAAGCATAAGGTTTGTCAGGCAAGGAGAAGGAACTGTTTAGAGGGGTGGTTGAGGAGGGCCATTAAAGGTAAGGAGTACCTCAGGTTTGTATCAGGGAAAAATTAATTTTCCTGCGAAAATTACATTTGTTCCGAAGAATACAAACTCTTCGGTACTCCTTACACTAGGAGACTCGGACTTAGAAGGGAAGGAAGTTGTTATCTAGCCTGGGAAACCGCTGTAAGGAAAATCTAGTGTGCTAAGACTATGTTGACCAGACCCCTATACATTCCCCTCACTTTGAAGTGCACCCCTTTCTGTTCCCTGGAGTGGAGACAGAAAGGTTATAATCACCTTTGTACCACTGAAGGGCTTGAATTGATTCCCTTGGAATGCTAGAGAGCCCGCGGGTGAGGTAAGGGAATGTGAGAGAATGAGAAGGACTTTAGAAAGTTATCCCTGCAGTTGCCGAGCCAGAACCTGGATGAGTTGTCAGGGTCGGCTGTGTGCTCTTGAGGAGGGGTATATCATTTTCAGGACTTCTTGGGCGGCCACTATGGGGCCCAAAGATAAGTTCCCTAAAGATTCCCGCATAACTTCTTTGAGGTAAAAGGAAGTGAACGTATTCTGGCTCTTCCATATACCTGCTTGAAGAACCTGGTTGACTGACAGATTCTTTCTGATGACTAGGGAGGTCCCTACTGCCCTCAGGTTATGGGCAATCTGTGTGGTTCATGTCGCAGGCTCTGCGGATGACTTCCATTGTCCAGTAAGAAATGGAATTCTTAGTGATGGGCTACCTTTAGTAGAGATGAACAACCTCTTTAATTCTGGTCGAAGATGTTCGGTTCTCTTGAGGTAGGTCCGGATGGCTTGTACCGGGCATAGAACTGTTTCAGTCTATTCTCCCCCTGCAAATTCGTCTAAGGATGGAACACTAAAGGACCAGAATCTAGGGTCGGATTTGGCAGGATCTTGGTTTTTGGCAATGAATTGAGGCATGAAAGTGAAGGAGACCTCTTTCCATCCTTTGGAATGGGCGACTCTATAAGAGATGGCATGTAACTCCCCTACTCTCTTGGAAGATGCCAGGGCTAGCAGAAAAAACTGTCCTCTAGGAGAGGTCCTTCAGATGTGCCTCTCGGAGAGGTTCGTAAGGGGGACCCCTCAGAGAGTTCAGGACTAATGCCACATCCCGCGGAGGAGAACTGATTTCCCTGGGGGGGGGGCATGATCTTTGAAGTGCCTGAAGAGCATGGAAATTTCCGGTGAAAGGGCTAGGACCATGCCCTTCAGAGAAAACACCTGATTTAGAGCTGCCCTATAGCTTTGTACTGCCGAGAGGGAGATCTTCTTGGACTTCCTGAGGAAGTGGAAGGAGGCGATCTCAGGAATGGTGGCTCGAACTGGGACTAACTTCCTGGAGTGGCACCATTTTGCAAAGGCGCATTTCTCTTGATAAAGGTTAGCTGAGGAAGAGCGAATAGGAGCAGACATGTCCTCAACCACTTCTCTGGGAAAACCCTTCTTTAGGAGGATCTGGACCATAGTCTGAACGCGTGAAGATTGAGTGCTGAAGGGTTCTTGTGCCAAGGACCGTTGATGGGTGGATACAGAAGATCTGGTCTTCCCTGAAGGGCCAGAGGCTCTTCTACTGCTAGCTCGAGGGCGTCCAGAAACCATGGGGCTTCGGGCCACCAAGGAGCGATCAAAGTCATCCGAAGGTAGGATGCGTGTCTTGCTCTGAGGAGTACATTCTGGAGCAAGGGAAATGGTGGGAAAGCGTAGGAGTCCAGGTTGTCCCAACTTTGCAGAAGAGTGTCTTCTGCTGTCAGAGGATCCAGGAAAGGGCTGAAATATATTGGGAGTTGGTGATTCCATCTCATTGCAAAAAGGTCCACTAGAGGGGAGCCCCATTTGCTGAGGATGAAGTTCGCTACCTCTCGATAGAGGGACCATTCTGTGTTGATTATCTGATTCTTCCTGCCGAGGTGGTCCGCCCAGACATTCCTCTTCCCCGGGATGTAGTGGGCTTTGAGTGACACCTGGAGATTCTTGGCTAGGTTGAGGATGTCCATCATCAGAAGGCATAGTTCCTGGGAGACTGTGCCCCCCTTGCTCGTTCAGGTAGGCTACTACCGAGGAATTGTCCGACATTATGCCCACTACTTTTCCTGAGACTTGATCCTTGAAGTGACGGATAGCCAGGAGTACTGCTTTCAACTCAAGCCAATTGATATGGGCTGTCCGCTCAACTGTGGACCAGGAACCGCTGATGTGATCGTCGTTGAGGTGGGCTCCCCAGCCCTCCTTGGAGGCATCGGAGAACAGGAGGACTTCGGGGGGAGATGGGCCGAGGGGCATCCCCATGAGAAGGTTGCATGGGCCTTCCACCAGAGAAGAGAATCCTTGACTTCTTCGGTGAGGGAGATGTGTTGTAGGGGTTCTCCCTCTTGCGGGGCCCACTGAGACTTGAGGAGCCACTGTAGCAGTCGCATTCTTTGTCTACTCCTGGGGATTAATTTCTCTATGGAGGCCATATGGCCCAGGAGGATTTGGCATTGTGTAGCCGTCAGGAACCTGGTCGATAGTGCCTGTGCAACTAGAGAAGCGAGATTCGGGATCCCCTTTCCTACTGGGAAGGATTCCATTAGGGAGGAGTCCAGGACCATACCCAGGTACGTGACTCTCTGTTCTGGTAAGAAATCTGACTTTTCCGGGATGACTACTGTGCCCAATTTCAGGACAAAGGTTAGGACCATTCTCAGGTGTTCTTGGCATAGCTGGGCGGAATGCATCTTGGAGGTCCAGCGACACCATGACGTTCCCTTCCCTGATAGACGCCCTTACGGACTCTGGGGTGGCCATTCGGAACTTCGTCAGGGAAAGGAACTTGTTGAGTGGAGACAAATAGATGACTGGTCTCCACACCCCTGTTGTCTTTTCTACTAGGAATAGCCTTGAGTAGAACCCTGGGTCCGGAGTCGAGACTTCCTCTAAAGCTCCTTTCTGGAGCAGAACGGAGGATTCCTCCGCTAGGGCCCGCCCGCGAGCCGAGTCCGGGTGGAAGCTGCTGACTTGGATGGGATAGGGGGAGAGGTTTGGGACAGTGGGAAAGGGAAGACAATAGCCTGTCTTAATGACTTAATAGGTCCAGTCTTCCGCCCCGGCCTCTTCCCATGCTCTCCAGTAGAGGGAGAGGCAACCCCCTATCTTTTGTGGAGGGGCTGGCGAATTCCTAGGATTCCTGTGGGGGAGTCCGGAGCCTCTATAATGTTTGCGTCTAGGATCTCTAGTCGTAAAGGGACGGGGCTTTCCTGTCTGCCTTTTCGACTTGGAGTGGAGGGGTAGGGAATCAGCATGCGGGTTAGAAGGGGGGCCCTCTTCAATGGAGCATAAATTTCTCTGAGGAGGGGATCACTGGGGTCTCCTAGGACGGTGTCTCTCCTGCGGGACTCAATGTTGGCCCAAGACGTTAAGAGGCAGGCCGCTTGATGCTTCAGAGCTCTGCTCGAGCTTTCCCATAGAGCCTGGAGGTTGCATTCCCCTTGGGGTTGCAGCCTGGGTAAAAACTCCCTTACTGAAGCCAAGACGCATTCCAGCCAGGAGTGCACCGCGAGAGATAGAGAGCCAGGCCCTGAACGAGGTCCCTGGATTCTCTGCCGGAAAGGATGACGTTTCTTCTGAGCAGTGAATCCACGTCCGCTTTGACAAGCTCTGGTAACCGAGCCGGGATCAAGGCTGCTTAAGGTTTGTCCCTGATGGGAAGTAGAAGCGTTTTTGCTGTTCCACCGGAACAGAGCGCCAGTGCGGTTTTTCGGTTGCCCGCTTTGTGAGTGCGTCAGAGGCCTGGTTCATGGCTCGTACCGCTGTGTACTCCATGGGAGTTGGTTTTGTTGTTTGAGAATTGCCCGTCCTGAAGATTTCAGACTCGAACGTGACTTCCACTTCTTGTGGAAGGCTCAGTTGATTAGCTCTCCTAACTTTAGAGAGGATCTCTGAGCAGGAGGGTGTAACAACCATCGGGGATTCCGACTGGGAATCCTGCGAAGTTTGGTAACTTGCCCTCTCGTCTCCGGCGCTGTGGATGTCGTCGCCGTCGTAGCTGGTGCCTGTCCAGTCAGCGAGAAACACCGCGTCTGCAACCTCGTGAGCAAAGGGCATGGAAAGGTCACCGTTGATCACCCTGCTCTTCCTACGGTGGGTGTTGTGCGTACTGCGGGATTCCTGAGTAGAAGAGACTAAGGGGCTCGTTGTCTTTGAACCCGGGTTCTTTGTCCGTGCCGGCGTCGAGTTTCCGGGATGCGTCGGGGGCAAGCCGCAAGGGACCACATCCAGGAAAAATGTCATACAGGAGCGGTAGCTACAGGTGGCCTGAGGCGCATGTCCGTCTACGCTAACTGTCCTGGTTGAAGGAAGAGAGGACAACTTGGCCTGAGAATGACTCGAAGTGGACGTTGTACCACCTTCCTGGCTACTACGCTTTGGAGGAGGGACCGTCGAGTATCCGGGATGGGTCGAGGGCAAGCCGCAAGCGACCTCATCCGGGAAAAATCTCGTACAGGAACGGTAGCTAGAGGTGGCCTGAGGCGCATGTCCGTCTACGCTAACCGTCCTAGTTGAAGGAAGGACAACTTAGCCTGAGAATGACTCGAGGTGGACGTTGTACCACTTTCCTGGCTACTACGCTTTGGAGGAGGGACCGTCGAGTTTCCGGGATGGGTCGAGGGCAAGCTGCAAGCGACCTCATCCGGGAAAAATCTCGTACAGGAACGGTAGCTAGAGGTGGCCTGAGGCGCATGTCCGTCTATGCTAACCGTCCTGGTTAAAGGAATAAAGGACAACTTGGCTTCCTGTCTACTACGCCGTGGAGGAGGGAAAGAATTGCTCATCTCCTCTGAAGCCGTAGTCTGCCTTCTCTTGTTTTTGGGGGGTGAAGAGGGAAGCCATTTTCTATGCTTGCGCACCTTTTCCCCTGCATGTGCTTTCCTGTGAACATGAAAGTACACGGAACACTGACTATCATCTCACTGAATGCACGTCTCACACGGGGATGAAGGTGAACACTTAAGAGCTATACACTTGAAACACCAAATGTGAGGATCCACTTGGGCTGGCGGTAAGGGGGGTGAGACAAAGGTAACTCCCTTTGGCGAAGGCACACAACCCATCTTGAACCCCAACAATACTGGAACCAGATTCCATACTTACAGTGAAGGGTAGGATACCCGGTGGCGGTTAAGGGAATAATACAGGAGAGGGAGAAGCACTTAATAAATTCCAGGACACAGGAAGGCGTAGGGAAAACCCCGATGAAATTGAAGGACGACGAACTCCTTAGCGTCCTGGGAGTGAGCTGGCGACAATCTTAGCAGGTTGTTTGATTTTCGGCCCATACGTAAACATAGAACTGTTGAGTAATTAACGGTTCGCTGCCGCGCTAATAATGGAGTTTGACTGAGAATCGGCCCATTAAGGGGGAAACCGATAAAAACTAAACATGTATAGTAGAGAGATGTTAACGCGGTCACTACTGCGAAGAGAATGGTTATAGTGTGCGAGACTTGTGGTGGAGGGCAAGCCCCCCTCCCCCCCTTGCCCCAATGGGGCCCATTACTGAGGATAATCGTTGCCCAGACCCACAGAGTGAGGATTTTAATTTCACAGTAGAAATATTCGCGCTACGCGAAAGTATCCTATTGTAAGGAGTACCGAAGTGTTTGTATTCTTCGGAACAAATCTCATCTTATAACATAAACTCAAAAACATCTGGTGGCAAATTCACAAATTATTGAATGCAGAAATCCTGGAGATGAACAGGATAATCCGTAGTGGGTCAAATAGTTTGTGGCAGCTTATATGTAAACTATCTTATTCAGTCTTTCAGCAATTCCTTCAGCAGATGTGAAGATCATATGAAGAGATTGATAGCCATTAATGAGTTTGAGTTACAAGTACAGATGTGGTTGTTATTCCCATACTATAATTGCTCGTCATCTTACCCTCACCTTGCCAGAGTCGCTTGACTTGGCTGCAGGACACAGAGCTGCTTGCAGGAGTTGTATGACAGTGGGAGCCACACCCTCCTCTAGAAGGCAAGCCACTTCCATTAAGAAGCCCAAAACACTTTCATCCTTGTGGCAGTACCTGGAAGAGAGAAAAAAAAAAAAGTTACAAACTTTTAAGTTTACCTTCACCTTGCAGCAGGTGGGATACAAGGATGACTTAACCACTTCCGTATGATGATGTATAAATAGGCGTCATGAGGTGTGAATGGGTCCATTAGGATACCGGCGTCAGTGTCTTGATATACATTTTTTGTAGTTGTACACAAGTTACCCCAGATTCTGTGAACTGGTTTGATCACGTTTTGTGTTTATTATCACTCAAGAGTAAAAGAACTAGTATTACAGCAGTGACTTTACATTTTATAATGGGAGTTGTGTGATGCATCATTCATATGGCAGCCAATGCTGAGAACTTGACTCATACTGAAGTGGTTAATTCAAGAGGAGCTAGGATGAGAGGGAGGAAAGGGTGGGAATGTAATGACTTGGCTACCTCCCTTACAAGGAGGAAAAACTTTTTACTGTTAGTACATACATACATATACCAAGGCTTTTTCCCCCTTACAAGGGAGGTAGCCAAAAAGGGAAAGGCATAAAAACACTCCCACCCATTTCATCCCTAAATACACTCCACACCCCTCCCACCCTCCCTCTCATCTGAGCACCTCCTGGATGACGGGTCATCCCTGCACCCTGCCCACTGCCCTGGGTCAGAAGCAGTGTCGCAAGACACAGCACATCCACAGCAAGGCTGCTTCATTTAATCGGCGACCCCCCCCTCTCCGTCCCCCCTTGCATATAAGGAGAGGACGGGGAGAAATCCCTTCGGGCTGCGTCAAAATTTGCTCACACATACTACCCCACCCCCACCCCCCTGCCCATTCCTCCTCATGCAATCACAACATCATCCATATACAACCATTCTCCACTCACCTCTGTCTTCCGTCCTCTCCTTTCCTTCCTCAACAGACATTCCCCTCTTCCCCAAAGCCCCCTTCACCCCATCCATCCACCTCATCCTAGGACGTCCCCTCATGTTCACTCCCTCCACATCTGCCTTCCATACCTCTTTTACTAGTCTTTCTTCACTCATTCTTTCCATGTGTCCAAACCATCCTAATATTCTTTCATCAACCCTCTCTCCCAAATCCTTTACTGTTAGTGCCAAAACAAAAGGATGGTGGTTTAATGAACATATATTACTGATCCCCATCTTCTCTTTTTCTGCATTAGGGGATGGAGAGGCACTCGTTAAATGAAGCAGCCTTGCTGCATTGCTTCTGACCCTGGGCAGTGGGTGGGATACAGGGATGACCTATTATCCATGAGGAACTAAGACGAGAGGGAGGAAAGGGTGGTGGAGGGGAGTGGAAGGGGTGGATACATGCCTGACTTGGCTACCTCCCTTATAAGGGTGGGGGGGAAAAAGCTCTTTGTTTATAGATATAACACTGAAAGTACCAAATGTGAAGAATGATTAAATATACATATGTAACAGGCTTTATTCCTTACAAGGAGGTAGAAAAAAAAAATATATATATATATACACACATATATATATTAGTTACACTACAATAGACTAATGCCAGGTGAAAAAGAAAAATACAAATGAGAGAGAGAGAGAGAGAGAGAGAGAGAGAGAGAGAGAGAGAGAGGCAAGAGTGAAAGGAGATTGTGATAGTGTGAGTGAGAGGAGAGTGAGAGGAGAGTGAGAGTGAGGAGAGAAGCAAGAAGAGAGAACAGAGAGGGATAGGAAAGAGATAGATAAGAAAGAGAGGGGGGAGGGAAAGGGGGAGAAGGAGAGATAGGGAGAGAGAAAGAAGAGAGGGAGATAGACAGGGGGGAGGGAAGGGGGGAGGGAAAGGGGGAGGGAAAGGGGGAGAGAAAGAAGAGAGGGAGATAGACAGGGGGGAGGGAAAGGGGGAAAAGGAGAGATGGGGAGAGAGAAAGAAGGGAGGGAGAAAGAAGGGAGGGAGAAAGAAGGGAGGGAGAAAGAGAGGGGGAGAAGGAGAGATAGGGAGAGAGAAAGAAGGGAGGGAGATAGAGAGGAAAGGAGGGAGCAGGAGGGAGCAGGAGGGAGGGGAGAGAGAGAGAGGGAGGGGAGAGAGAGAGAGAAAGGGGAGGGGGAGAGAGAAAGGGGAGGGGGAGGGAAGGAGGGGCAGAGAGAAAGAAAGAGGAGGGAGGGAGAGAACAGAGGAAAGAATACATAGAAGTGAGACTACGGAGAGGGAGGAGGGAATAGAGGCAGGAGATAATAGAGAGAAGTAGATGGGAATAGACATAATACAGAGATATAGAGAAAAAATGGAGAAAAGAATAAAAAGAATAGAGTAAAGAAAAAGAGAAATAAAAATAAAAATTGAATAGGGAATAGAGACTAGAGATAATGGAGAAAAACTGGAAGAGATAAAAGAATGCAAAATTATTTAATTTCATTTAACCAAAATATATTTTCACAAACTCACTTCTGCCAATTGGCTGTCCTTGATGTTGCAATGTCAACACATGACTTAAGATGTTCAATGAGCTGGATGAGGGAATCATAGGGTAACACAATGGGAGGCAGACGGCAGCTCCCTGTGAAGCTGAATCCGCCTTGTGCACACAACACCTTCACATCCTGAAACACCAAAACATTAGTTTAACCCCTTTATGCACTTCCATTTACACATCTCGGGTATTTAATATAGTATTAAAAAGAGAAATGGACTGTAAGCCTTTCAGAATCCTATATTGTTGAACACATTATCTATATGAAGTTTCAGATTCTAATTTCACCATTACATACTTCAGTAATTTTAGAAAAATACATACATATATAAACGTTTTTTTCCCCTTTTATCCATTCTCCACTCACCCCTATCTTCTTCATTCCTTCCTGAACAGACATTTCCCTCTTTCCCAATGCCCCTTTTACTCCATCCATCCATCTCATCCTTGGTCATCTTACCTTGATATGGTATTCCAAGGCATGCATGTCACGCATTTGCCTGTACTTGTCCTTATTGCCACAGATGAAGAGCAGGAGCTTTCTAACTTGGCGCCTCACGAAGGGGGTCTGCTGAGTCATCATGTACTCACAAAGGTAATGGGACCAGGCTGGTTCAAACTGTCCACCTTCACCTAGTTTCTTCATCTAAATACAGAGCCAAAAGAACATTAATAAATGTCTGAAACTAACAAAGATGAAATCACTACATCATAGTTATGGTGCTACTAGTATCAGGCATTTCTATTCTACAGACTGGAGACTCCTACACGGTCTCAAGAAACCTAATCACTTGTTGACCTAATTACCATGTAATCCTGTAAGTGATGCAACATATTAAAGACCCAATGAACCAGACATATAATGAAAAAGAAATAGAATGAGAAAAATCAAGAGAGGGAAAGGGAAGGGGGGGGAGAGGGAAGGGGGGAGAGGGAGAGGGAAGAGGGGGTAAGGAGGGAGGGAGAGAGGGGGAGGAGAGGAGAGGGAGAAGGGGAGGACAGGAGAAGGAGGGAGGGAGGGAGAGGGCAGGAGAGAGAGAGAGAGAGGGGGGGGTGAAGGAAGGAAAGATAGGGAGGGAGGAGGGCAAGGGAAGGAGGGAAGGAGAGAGGGAGGGAGGGAGGGAGGGAGGGAGGGAGGGAGGGAAGGAAAGGGAAGGAAAGGGAAGGAAAGGGAGGGAGGGAGGGAGGAAAGGAGAGGGAGGAAAGGAGAGGGAGGGAGAGGGAGGAAAGGAGAGGGAGGGAGAGGGAGGGAGAGGGGGAGAGGGAGGGAGGAAAGGAGAGGGAGGAAAGGAGAGGGAGGGAGAGGGGGAGAGGGGGAGAGGGAGGGGGAGAGGGAGGGGGAGGGAGAGGGGGAGAGGGAGGGAGAGGGAGGGAGGGAGAGGGAGGGAGGGAGACGGAAGGAGATGGAAGGAGATGGAGAAGAAGGAAAAAAGAAAAAAATAGAAAAGCAATAGAGGAGGAGGAAGAATCACATACTTCTGATTCAGACTTATTCTTGCTTACAATACAAAAATCTACTATGCTGCTGCTCTAGCTTAAGGAATTATCATGCTGGGCTATTTTTCCTATGACTATTGGACTAGATTTGCAGTCCACAGCTTTTGGAATGGACTCCGATATCCTCCAGCACATCAAATGACATTCTGCGTAAATTGTTGAGAAAACAGAATAGTTTGCCATAGTGATTTTACAGTGGAAAAATTTCTGGAAGGGAGTGGTACTGCCAAATAACTGGAGGTTAGAGGAAAAATAGCCCATTGTTATAATGTTTTACAGGGACTAGATTTAAAAGGCTCAAATCTTGATCCAGTCTTGGGTTGAACCCTCTGTCAAGATGAAATGCCAGAAAACAATAATAATCCAACAATGCTGAGGAGCAATCAATTAGTAAATCTAAGACCTTGTTAAAAAATTTGAAAGACACCTACCTGATAAGGCAGTCTCAAAACCATTTCAGTGAGGAGGTGAGGGAAGGCAGCAAAGACATCATGGGCATGGCCCTTGACATACTGCCTCAGGAAGAATGGAGACATGTCTGGTGGGGGGCTGAGGGGGCGAGGTTTGAGCAGTCCCCCTCCGATAACTGTGCCACCTTGCTCCCTGGTGGCAGCTTGCCAATACTCCAGCAGGGCCTTCAGAAGGGCCAAGCAGTGCTCCATGGCTCCAGCACGTACAAGAGCACTTGCTGTGGACTGAGGTAGAATACTGCTTGCCTCGCTGGTGACACGTGCAGAGGATTTACTACGCGACATCATTACACCTAAAATTAAAAAACCAGCATGAATTGCCTTATCTGCACATTCACAAGGATTTGAACAAAGATAGAGACACAGACACACACAGTAAGATGAGAGAGAGAGAGAGAAAGAGATATTGAGAGTGAGCAAGAGATAATAGAGAGGGGGAGGAGAGTGAGAGACAGGAGAGGGGGAGAGTGTGAGAGAGAGGAAGGGAGATGGAGAGAAGAAGGGAGATGGAGAGAAGAAGGGAGAGGGAGAGAAGAAGGGAGAGGGAGAGAAGAAGGGAGAGGGAGAGAAGAAGGGAGAGGGAGAGAAGAAGGGAGAGAAGAAGGGAGAGGGAGAGAAGAAGGGAAAGGGAGAGGGAGAGAAGAAGGGAAAGGGAGAGAAGAAGGGAAAGGGAGAGAAGAAGGGAAAGGGAGAGAAGAAGGGAAAGGGAGAGGGAGAGAAGAAGGGAAAGGGAGAGGGAGAGAAGAAGGGAAAGGGAGAGGGAGAGAAGAAGGGAAAGGGAGAGGGAGAGAAGAAGGGAAAGGGAGAGGGAGAGAAGAAGGGAAAGGGAGAGGGAGAGAAGAAGGGAAAGGGAGAGGGAGAGAAGAAGGGAGAGGGAGAGAAGAAGGGAGAGGGAGAGAAGAAGGGAGAGGGAGAGAGGGGGGAGAGGGAGAGAGGGGGGAGAGGGAGAGAGGGGGGAGAGGGAGAGAGGGGGGAGAGGGAGAGAGGGGGGAGAGGGAGAGAGGGGGGAGAGAGCAAGAAAGAAAAAGAAAAAGAATGTGAGAAAGAGTGAAAGAATGAAAAAGTCAAAAAGTGAGAACGAAAATTAGAAAGAGTGAAAAAGAGAAAGAAAAAGTATGAAAAAATGAGAGGAAAAGAATTGTGTGTACATTTTTTCTTTTTCTGGAGCCATGTCATTTTACTTACTAAGGAGACGCATGACAACCAGCTGAACCTCCTTCTCCGCATTCCTCTCAGACACATTGGTGACTGCTCCAGATGTTATGTGCAGCTGGCCCATAAGGGCAGTCAGGAGGTTATTCAGACTTGTTCGGTCTCGAGTCTCATTCCCATCCAGGTCAGATGACAACATCAGAACCACCTAAAGGCATTTCCTTGTTAGTATTTTCTATTTTTTTTTTTTTTACAATGATCTGCAGTGATATTCTGTATGCTCAAACTACTTTTCATCTGTTCACTACTTTACACCAACTTTGTTCTGAATTATACTGCACATTTTACTAATCAGGGTGCATACTCCACACGGGAATTTGGAGGAATCAAGACCACAAGGCACAGTTTTACCTAATGCATACACCAATTGTATCATACATTACTTTCATATTCATTCCTATATTTCTTTAAACTTGAGATGGAATAAATCAAGGGGTTCAAAATGGTATAAATGTGACTATAATGTATAGTGAGGAATTGTAGTTGTTTCCTTTACAAAAACTTTGGAATCAAAGGCATTTCTAGATGTCAATCTACACCACTGGTAACTTAGAGATTAAAACTTTTCCAATCGTCAGATAAATTCTTACGTACCTGGAAGAAGGGTATTGAAGTTACACCACCAACAGTTGTTAAGCGGGGGATGCACGTAATGAGGGAATCCAATAATGCGAGGCGAAGAGTGTGAAGTCCTACACCACCTTCAAGAACTTCCTCTTCCAATGCTTCACCCTGAAAGTAGAAGATATTGATTTTACATTTACAGGATATTTCAAGACACTGCTGAATCACCCTGCTTCCTTACAGAATAGGTGCCATGCAACTTTTGATTACTTTAAACGGATAAAATTTTGATACTTAACCACTTCAGTACGAGTCAAATTCTCACACACAGCATCAGCTGCCATGTGTACAATGCATCACACTACTTGCATTATAAAATACAAGGTCACTGCTGTACTACTTGTTCTCTTTTACTCCGAGTAATAATAAACACAGAAAATGTGATCAAACCAGTTCACAGAATCCAGGGGTAATTCATGTACAACTACAAAAAAATATATAATCAAAACTAACACTGACATCCTCAAGTACCCACTCACGCCTCCTGATGCCTACATAGGTGTCAACGTACTGAAGTGGTTAACATCAAAGGACCTTTCCCCTTTATAAAGAGGATGGCCTAGTCAAAGGAAACCCACACTACGTACATACACATTAATGCCCCTGCCATTTCATTATCTCATGGATAAAGAGCTGTTCTTGTCCCATGCCCTACTGAAAATATGATGGAAACGGTTGGATTTTTTGGCAAAAGATCTTGGGCCTGGTCTGGAGTGTGTCAGCTCTTACATATACCCTTCACTGGTTCCTGTTACCCACATGTAGGGGTCAAGTACTTTTATATTGCCCAACTCTCTCAAATTTCTCCAGATTAGACCAACATACTGTTCCATCCATACAACTCCAACACCTAAAACCAAGACACTAGTTACACTTACTTGTAAAGGAGCTGGCACAATGGTTGCTCCATCCCTTCCAGATGCAGTGGCCGAATCTGGAGTTGGGTCTCCATAGGCAGAACTACGTCCTGAGACATTGTGCTCTCCAGCAAAGCTTTCAACTCCAGATCCTCCCGATTCACTTCCACCACTGCCAGCCTGTCAAAGTACCAATTTTGGAGTATATCATAAAAGCTTGGATTTTGTACATATTTGCAAGAAAAAATATATAACAAGAACAACTAAATGGGGCAGAAAAAAATTATATACACACACACACCAAAGGCTTTTCCCCCCTTACAAGGGAGGTAGCCAAAAAACAGGCATAAAATCAACTCCCACCCATTCCATCCCCACATATTCCACTCCCATCCACCACCTCCCTCCCTCTTAGCTTGGCTCCTCCTGGATGACGGGACATCCCAGCATCTCGGCCACTGCCCTGAGTCAGAAGCAGTGTTGTATAACAGTACAAAAGCACATCCACAGTAAGTCTGCTTAAAACCTTTCCTCCTATCCCATATATCTACAATCTCTCCCACAGTGCCTTCCTGTCTATCTTGTCATAACCCTTTTCCAAATCCATAAGGCCCCAAAAACATCATTACTTTTTCCAAGTTTCTCACATATCTGTCTTACCACAAAAATCTGATCCATGCAACCCCTACCTTTCCTAAACCCACACTGTTCCTCACCAATTATTCCCTCTGTTCCTCTCCTGATCTTCTCAGTCAAGACCCTCCCATAAGCCTTCTGAGCTGAACTTAAACTAATTCCTCTGAAACTACTACACTCACACTTGTCCTCTTTCCCCTAGTAAAGTGGAACTATACAGGCACTCCTCCAGCACTCTAACCTCTCTTAAACAAACATTAAATAACCTCACCAGTCAGTCCACTCTCACTTTACCACCCTTTTTTTAGACATTCTGCATGACACTCATCCAACCTAAGTGCCTTACCTGCTCCCATCATCTTAACAACTGCCTTCACTTCATCTTTCCTTATTTCTTCTCCATCTTCCTCACTCATCACTGTCATTTTCTTAGCGCTTCCCACTGCAACTACCTTTCCTTCCTTATCTTCCTTCACATTCAGCAACTCCCTTAAATACTCTGTCCATCTTCCTCTTACTGCTCTCTCTTCCATTATCTCTCCATCTGCACCTTTTACCTTTTCTTCTCTACTTGATTCGCCTCCTCTTCCTCTCTTAATTTCTTTCCAAAACATCTTTATTTCTTTCAAAATTTACTGTCACTCTTACCCCATTTCACATCTGTTCCCTTTTGCCTCCTTTATCTTATATTTCACTTCTCTTCTCTTTTCTTTGTACCTCTCCTATGATTCTTTTGCCCTATTTTGTAACCAATCTGTGAATGGTCACTTCTCTTTTACAACTTTGCTTCCTCATCTCACCACTCATTACTGTTCCTTCTATTTCCTCTCGCCCTCCTTGTTCCACACACCATCTTTGCACACCTTGTGACTCCCTCCTTGAACCATCCCCATTTCTCCTCCTCTCCTTGCTCTAATCTATCCTTCACTCCCTCCTACTCTTCTCTCAGCTTCTTTTACTCCTCTTCTTTCTCATTTAAGCAGTTCACTTTAACCTCTTCCATACGGTGCCGCCTACGTAGGCGGCATGAGGAGCAAGTGGATACGCGAGGCTGCCATATCAGCGTCTTGATTATATTTATTGTAGTTGTCCCTGCGTAACTGACATACTCTCTAAACTGGCTTCATCACATTTTCTATAGTTATCAAAATTCACGGGTGAAAGAGAGAACGATCGATATAAGCGGTGACTATTTTTTATGATGAGAGTATTATGACGCAATACCGTACGTCTGGCAGCTAATGCTGCCCGCGAGATTTTGGCCCGGAGTGGGTTAAGCACCTTCCCTACTTTGTCTTTTTCCTCCTCCATCTATCCCCAACTCTCGACTTGACCACAAAAAAATTATCTGATATTCCCCCACTCTCTCCTCTTAGAACATGTACATCCTTAATTCTTCCTACTCTTCTCCTGGTTACTACTATATAGTCCATTAACACTACCACCCTTCCATCCACCACCCTCTCCCATGTATACCTATGCTTCACTTTCTTCTGAAACATTGTATTTGCTATCATCAACTCTTTCTAGACACATGTCCACTATGATTTTTTCCTGGAACCACACACTTCCCAACCACTCTGTCTATTGGTTTATTTCTTATCCTAGCATTATGGTCTCCCGATACAACTACATTGACATTTCTCCCTACTCCCTCTATGCACTCATTTAAATTTGTACAAAATGCCTCCCTTTCCTCTACACTCTTCTCACTACCAGGCCCATATGCACTTACAAAAACCCACATCTCCCTTCCCAGTTTCACCTTCATCCACATTAACCTTGAAGAAACTTCCTTCCACTCCACCACATGCTTACCTATCTTTTCACTTACTAGTATAGTGACCCCTTCTCTCCCTTGTCCTCTCTTCACTCCTGAGATCCTCCCAACTACACTCCCAAACTCAAACTTGCCCCTCACATTCAACTTAGATTCACTCAAAGCCAACACATCCATCTTCTCACAAACATACATAATTTTCCTAACCTGTTCAGCTGGAGATGCTCGCAAGTTTGAGCCATCTGTAGCAGCTGTGGAGCCTTCTCCATCATCATCATCTGACCCGTTGGCAGATGCAGTGGTATCAGAATAGTGTCCATTCTCTTGTCCCTCACCACCTTCTCCATCTGCTCCTTGCTCATCAACTCCATCCTGGTTTGGTTATAAATATATATATACATGCACATATATGGATGTAAGCTTTTACTCACCCATCCCCCTTTCAAAGTTTTTCATAAACTTTCAAATTCAAAGCAAAAATTATACAAAATTATACATCTATTCAATAACAATACAATATTTACTATGCAGTAATTACACACAGTACAATAATAAAAAAAAAATTATATTACTAACAGAATTTGTACTAGATAATGCTAAGTACTTTATTCTTGCCCACTGGTCACTGAAAACATAAATTTTGCCAACACCAAACAATTCTATTAAGGATTGAATTTATCAGATAATGGAACATTTCTTATAAAATCTAATTGAACATCTATGGTAGTTGACAAATTACATTACTGAACCACACTGTACAAATTGGTCTCGCATTAGTCAGCACAAATTATGAAATTGTTAATATATATAATGGTGGGTTAAGTATCAATGATTGTTTCTACATTCTCACCTGTTGACTGGGCTGTGCATTATTAGCAGCACCAGCACCTGTAAGACCACTAGCAGCCAACACCTGAAGGCTGTGAAGCATTGGGCCACTCAATCCCTGTAGCCTCTGAAGACCTTGAAATCCGACTAGTCCATGTAAAGGTGCCAAGTCAGGAGCCTGAGCTTGATCATCATGAAGGGAGAGAGCAATTGCAAGCTCCACCATTGCATCATCATCATCTGCAGGCAACCCAAGCATACCCCCCATCAGGGCACCTCCTAGAGCACCACCAATGCCTCCTCCTCCAAGTACACCAAGGGCATCCAGACCCTCTCCACCTGCTGGAGTGCAATGAGAAGTTAGTCATCCTACATATGAGAATTCTATTATATGTACAAAAACTTTTATCAATACAGTGCTTTGTCTTAGCCACCCTTTTCAGTACATGCCTAACTCTCATCCACCCAAAACCCATTCAGCACCCCATCCACCTTAGCACCTCATGGATGAAGAGTCATCTATATCCCCTGCCACACTTGGAAAAAAGAGGCAATATAGATAGACCATCATTCTACACCAGGGCCTAAGAGCAGAAACTGGTTTATCCCCCATCATTGCAGTATATGGAGACTTTCCTTCACCTAAAACACTTCAACCCAAATGCAATTACCAACTAGTTGTCTTCTCCTGTCCTTCCTCAATAGACATTTCCCTTTCCCAATGCCCCTTTTACCCCATCCATCCATCTCCTCCTTGATGATGATGATATGGTTTAACGTCACACACTCCCCCCTATTAGGAGGCTAGGACGGTACCCCTCACAGAGGGCTTTGTAGCGTGGAATTTAATGAACCATGTCCTTGGTTCAACTTCGCTGGTGGCAGGATTCGAACCGCCCTCACCTCGACCTTCTCCTCCTTGGTTACCCTTTATGTTCACTCCTAGATCTGCCTTCCACACCTCTTCTACTAATCTTTCTTCACTCATTCTTTCCACATGTCCTAAACATCCCGAAATGTTCTCATAGTTCTTTGATATATTCTCTAGGGAGAAATGTTCGGACTGCTGTAGTGTAGAGGACCCTTAAATCACTATTAAGCAGGAAAGGAAATGGTAAATTGATAATGAATATCTTGGGGACCACCCCGTTTCCAGCCCCTCAGGGTTGCAACTTCAGATGGAAATGAGGGCAATGATGGGTATGGTAATGGGCAGAAGGAAAATAATACCACCCAACTTCAGTCCCACTTGACCACCACAAACCCCCCATGCCTAACTTGTATCAAAAGTACACTGAAACAATGAAGATATACTCCCTCATCTTGATTCTATTTCTGAAGATTAAGGTACAATCTAAACTTATATTCCACACTAATTCCTACCTGCTTCTCCAACATGTTCTGGGGCCTCTACATTATCAAACTGGGCATCAGCAATTCCTTCACCAGCACCATCCTGAACTACTGGTGCCACCATAGTCTTTTCTCCTTCCTCAACAGTCACTCCTGCAGATAATGCATATGCTTGTTTACTAGATCTTTGAATCAAAGTTTGTTCAGCATTCATTAAATTAGTTAAAATATGGGGCCAAAAATGAAATGACAAATACACCTAACATCAGAAGTTTTCTCCTAAAGTTATCACCATTCATTATAACAAACATAGCATGTCAATAATGAAGAGGTTAAAATATAAACATTGGTCACAATGATCTGGGATGGATGAAATGTTTGGCAAGTTGACGAAATGTATGTGAAAGTATTATGGATGTCAAACTACCTGGAGTGGAGCATCGAGGTGGACTTGGAATGAAGACCTTTCGACGCTTCTGCCTTGGTCGTAGTACACGAATAAGAGCTTGTTTGGCAGCAAAGCTGACAGCTGTGTCCGAGCACAGCAACAATTGTGTGTAAAGCTTTACAGCTAGGGGTACAGCTGAGAGTGAGCAGACTGTGTAGGCATGAATGATTTCAACAAGTGCCTGGACAGTAGCTTCCACATATGTCAGACCTGTAACAAGAGAAATATCTATTAACCAATCATTAACTACCATCATTCCCTGTACATCTCAACTTTATTTCTGTCCCCATTCATTTATAATTTCCTTTCACATACCCTACTGACCGTCATCACCTTCTTCAGTCTCTCCTTGGAATCAACCAGTGTCATTCAAAAATAATGACTGGTTCACTTTCCATGTTCCTCCATTTTCACCCACCAATGCCAAACCTTTGCCTAGTACATACATATAACAAACGCCATTTCCCTTTTATAAAAAGGTGGCACAAACCCACTTGTTACACATCTATTAATCTTCCTTTGTTTAGTGCTCTTGCATTAACTTCCTTCAATCTCCCATATTGAATAAAAAATATGTAATAAAGTTCAAATAATAAAGTTGCAAGGTTATCCATTCTCAGGTCTGTTAAAGTGTAAACAGCTCTTTCATTTTACCTGGTTGGCAGACTGGGCCCAAGAATGGGTTGGGTGGTCGAGCCTTGTGAAGTGCCCAGTACACAACCATCAATTTGTTCAAGAAATGCTTTTCATCTTTCTCAGTATCTTCAGCCTTGGCTTCCACCACTGCTGAAGATTCTCCTCCTTCAGGTCCCTTGCCATCTTCAGTCTTCTTTGGTGTCATCTTGCTCTCTGTATCACTCTTTGTCTCCTGTTCTACTTTCCTGGCTGGAGATTCCTCTTCTGACCGAGATGTGGGTGTTTCAGGGTCAAACTTCTTTTCAGTAAACCTAACAATTTAAAATAAAATTATTAATGTTACATTAGCTACTAGAAAATCATAACATCTGTGCTTACACACAACACATCACCTTTACACTTACATTGGAAGTAAATTTATAGGGAAAAAAAAAATCAATACACTATGACATACTTGACCAAATTGTGTGGTCGAGTTACAGCCACACTCCTAGCAGTGACAAGGAGGCGATGGAATACTTCACAGTCTAAGTGCTGGGGCTCTACAGTGGCCAGAAGTGATGTCAGTTCTTGCACAACATTGCCCAATTGTGCCCCATCCTTATGGTTGTGGTATGCAGTTCGACTTGGATGCAAGGAGGCCAAGAGGGCCCGGGTGTGATGCTGTGTGAGACAGGAAGATTTAGTTTGTATGAAAAAGGCTGGAATAACCTTGTCAGATACATAATTATATATATATATATATATATATATATATATATTATATTATATATATATATACACACACACACACATACATATACCAATGGGTTTTTTCCCCTTACATGGAAGGTAGCCAAAAAAAGGCATAGAAAATCATTCCCACTCATTCCATTCCCTACATCCACTCCCCTCCAGCCTTCTCCCTCCCTATTATATATATATATATATATATATATATATATATATATATATATATATATATATATATATATATATATATATATATATATATATATAATCTTTTACTGAACTCCTGATCAAATATACAAAATAAAACACAGAGATCAAACAATTTTTTTATAAGTTAACCATTGCTCACCTGCACTGGTGTTGGCAGAGGAAGGTTTAGGAGTTTTGTGGCCAACTCCATAGCTCCTGATCTTGCTACAACAGCTTCTGTTGCAGTGGCAACAAAATACCCATCAAGAGTTTCAAGAGCAGCTGCAACCAACCGATCCATATGTGTGAGTGGCTGAGGTGCTGAGGAGACCCCGCCTACAGACACAGTATCAGTACAACCAGTAGTGTTGTTTGAGTTCCCATTCCCATTCACTGTGGAAGGGAAGTCTTCTGGTTCCTCTGGCCAACCAAAATCATCTTTTGTCTTGCCATATCTACAAGATAGGTGTATATTACAAACATTGCATGGGTAAGAAAGATATACTATATCAGGACTATCTTGAAAACAATTGATATGGCACTGGTTTAGGTTCCCTGATATTTTGTGTTCTTTACTATACAGGAATACAAGCACAATAATAATGTAATACCAATTACAGAAATTTTTTCAAAACTTGTCATTTGTATACACAAATATCTATATGGTAATGTACAAAATAGTCTTAAAAAATATAAATAATAAAATACTAGAATAAAATAAACAAATCACTCCTCACAAGAAAATCTTACATTTTGACTGAGTCTACCATTGTGACTCCTGCTGGGTCTGAGGAAGGTCCAAAAGTAATGACAATACGTTTATCAGCCTGAAGAGATTCTTCTCTTGTCAGTGGCACATCAAACCATCGACTTCTTGTTGCTGACACTGCTACGCTTCGACCAAATATCTGCAAAATTTAATTTGTGTAAAAAAAATTCCACCCATTTAGGGATGAAATGGGTGGGAGTGTTTTTATGCCTTTCCCTTTTTGGCTACCTCCCTTGGAAGGGGGAAAAAGCCTTGGTATATGTATGTATGTATGTAAAAAAAATTCTATATATACACCAAGGGCTTCTTCCCCCATACAAAGGAGGCAGCCAAGTAAGGCATGCACCCACTCCTACCCATTCCACTCGCATCCATCATCACTGTTTCCTTCTCATCTTAGCTCATCATGGATGAAGGGTCATCCCTGTCTACTGCCCAAGTCAGAAGAAATACAGCAAGACGGTACATTCACAACAGGGCCAATTCAATTTCATGGCAAACCTCCCTCCTCATCCCTTCATGTGGAAAATAGAAAATCTGGGGGGAAAAATCCCTTTGAGCTGTGTCAAAACATCGTACATACACGACCATTCTCCACTCATCCTTATCCCCTGCATTTTCCCTTCCTAATTCAGAAATTCCCCCCTTTCACCCTCATCCATCCATCTCATCCCAGGTTGTCCCCTCAAGTTCACTCCATTCACCTCTGCGATTTGAAATTTTTTAAAAATTCTGAAAACAGGACAAATATGCATTCTCTCTTCTCAATAAACATAGGATCAATATTTAATTTTCATATTTCTGTACGTGGAACTATCTCCAATGCACAATGAACAACCTTATTCTATCCTACCTACTATTACATACTTCAGTTACCTAAAACAGTTTTCACAACTAAAAGGACATCTTGATATATCTCCATATTTCCTATAATCTCGTCTACATGGACGCTTGCTGGCCGAGCAGGTTAGGGTGTTGTTACTGGCAGTGAAGGTCAAGGGGGTGGTGGTTCGAATCCTGCCACCAGCGAAGTTGAACCAAGGGTATGGTTCATTTCATTCCATGCTACAATATCCTCGGTAAGGGGCAGCATCCTAGCCTCTCGTTAGGAGGAGTTTGTGACGTTAAACCACATCATCATCCTTTGTATATATGCTTCAGATACATGTATACCAATATGATTCAGCAAACTGAATTTCAGTAGTTTCCCTTTCAAATTCTTTTGCATCCATGCAAGTAGTTTCCCCCTCAACTGTTCTTATCTGCTTATATTTCTCATGCAGATGAGGGGTGGGTGAGGGTGGGTGTGGGTTGCCACATATTAACCCCTTGAGTACCGGATGTATGTTTTGTGATGCCTGCGTGTCACAGCTGAGTGCACCCGCCAGGAACCGAGCATGCTCCCCGTGACACGCACGTGTCACAGTTATAAGCTGTGTGTATTGAGGGCTCTCAAGGCCTCGGTTTCTGGGTTATCTCTACCAACGTGGTGGCAGGTGTCTGTGTTTACAAACATAAGGCTCCAGCCATTCGTGGGACTGTTTGAAACGTTTGTTTATGTAAGGTTGACAGGTCGGTAACGAAGGGGTTAAAGTACATATAAAGTGAAAAATATAATCATACTTTAGAGATTTGTTCTGACTAATACCATATATTTTCATTCATCTGGGAGAAACTTTCACTCCTGAAAATTATAAAAACCTTTGCTTTACTTACTTCAATGTAAGATGGCACTTTCTGTGCATCTACTGCTCCAACTGCCACCCTGATTCCACAGATGACCAGAGTCGAATCTTGGTTGCCAGCTTCTAACTGGAAGCCTCCTGGTTTAGTTGATGCCACATACATGCCTGCCCAAACAAAAATGTTTATCATTTTTCTGATAAACTCTTAAGCCTGTTCTTGCAAACTAATTCAATATTATATAACTCTTACACTATCCTTACATCACACTAAAATATATGAAGGGAAACTCGTTCAAAAAGAGATCAAGTCTGGTGGACTACAGATTCAGTGTATCGTAGTATGTGAACCATGGTCAAGAAATTTTTAAAAAATAAGTATGGTAGATGGAGAGTAACAGAGGTTCCCATGGGCACAACTGCTTTCCTATATTATATTTAAGAAAAAACAATCCAATAAGTGTGCATACATTACAAAGGATTACAAAGGCAAAGCATGCCGACAGGAGACCTTTTGATCCATATCTAGGTCGGATGCAAAAAAAAAAAAAAAAAAAAAAAAAAAAAAAAAAAAAAAAAAAAAAAAAAAAAAAAAAAAAAAAAAAAAAAAAATCATATTAATAATAAATTAAAACTATAACAATGTAAATAACAATTAAAATACATAAATAAATGCATTGGTATAGTTGAATAACAAACAAACAGGTAAATAGTAAATGATAATAAATTGACATATAACTAATAATAAATGAAAATCAGACAGACAAATTATAACAAAACAAAAACAAATAATATAACATAAATTATAATAATTACAGCATCTTACTTAGGTATTTATCTAAATGATTCTTAAAGCTTCGAACTGAACTACATTGCACTACCTGTGCAGGAAGTTTATTCCATTCATTAACTACACGGTTGGCAAAGTTGTTTCTACCTACTTCCAAATTGAATCTATTTCCGGACAGTTTGAGACCATTGTTTCTTGTCTGATTCTCATTCAATGTGAAAAATTTTGTCACTTTTGATGTTGTCAATTCCCTTTAAAATCTTAAAGACCTGTATCAAGTCACCTCTGAGTCTACGCTTTTTTAGGGAAAACAGATTCATGTGCTTAAGTCGATTTTCGTATGATTTATTTTTGATATTTGGAATCAGTTTTGTGGCTCGCCGTTGTACCTTTTCCAGTCTGTCAATGTCTTTAATGAGATTCGGTGACCATACGGAAACAGCATATTCCAAATGTGGACGAACTAACGATTTATATAGCTTGTTAATGAGTGATGGACTTTTGAAATCAAAAGATCGCGCAATCAATCCCAGAATCTTATTTGCTTTCTCAGAGGCTGAAATACACTGCTTGGATGATTTGAGGTCGTTACTGATAATTACGCCGAGATCTTTTTCACTATCCACTTTTGTTAACGAATTTCCAAATAACTTGTAATCGTACTTACTGTTATTTTTACCTATGTGCATTACCTTGCATTTACTTGTGTTAAATTTCATTAGCCACTTTTCAGACCATTGCTGTAATTGATCTAAATCTTCTTGAATATCTAATTGGTTTGAGTGATCATTTGCCACTCCGCACAGTTTTGTATCATCAGCAAATTTGGAAACAGTAGATTTTAGTCCATTGTCTATATCATTTATATATACTATGAATAGAAGTGGCCCAAGAACGGAACCCTGAGGAACTCCACTTGCAACATTTTTCCATCCAGAAGTTTTTCCATTTAAAACAACTCTCTGTTTTCGACCTTTCAACCAATTACTAGTCCAACCTAATAGGCTACCACTTATTCCATGCAAAGCTAATTTAGTAAGTAGTCTTTCGTGTGGGACGGTATCAAAAGCTTTTGCAAAGTCTAGATATATTAAATCTATATTGTTTCTTTTGTCATAATTCGAGATAACTGTGTTATAGAATTCGAGTAAGTTAGTCACGCAAGAACGTTTCCGTCTGAAACCATGCTGGCTATCATTTATCAAACGGTTACTTTCTAAATGATATTCGATATCATCTCTGATGATAGTTTCCATTATTTTTCCTACGATCGAAGTCAAACTTATAGGCCTATAGTTATTTGGTTTCTTTTTGTCACCTTTTTTGAATATGGGAGTAACGTTAGCTAGCTTCCATTCTCTTGGGACATCTCCGGATATGATGGATTTCTTGAAAATAATTTCTAATGGAACAACAATCTCATTTTTCATTTCCTTTAAGATTCTTGGATGCCAACCACATACAAGATGGGATCAGATGGGATTTCTACTAGACTCACCTTGGCTGTTTAGTCTATTCTTGAGCTGCTGAACATTGTAAATCTGCAGTAGGTCATTACCACCAAATTCAATGTCATTCATGACAGAGCAATGCTCAAAGAAGTCCACTGGGAAGGAAACCGCTCCTGCAGGTGATAACCAAAATTTGAAATGATGGCAAAGAATGGGAAGGTTAAACAATTAAGCAAATACATCTATAATCAAAGAATTTTCTTAGTCCACTTTCTTGCACTCCACTCACCAAATAACTAGACACATTCACTGTTCAACCCTTAGAGATCTCCAAGTGAAAGTCAAGTTACATTAGTGTCTTGTGCATGTTTTACTTCATATGTGCTTTATATACAGGATGATAATGTTGAATAAACAAGTATCAGCTTTACAATGTTATCACTTCCTCTGTCTGTTGTGCATGTCTGTTGTGTCTGTTGTGCATGTCTGTTGTGTCTGGGTGTGTGTGTGTGTGTCTTGTGTGTGTTGTGTCTATGTGTGCATTATATCTGTGTGTGGGTGTTTTGTGTGTCTTAACTCCATCATCCACCTTACAAGGGTGAAAAGGGCCTCTGGTATATATGCATCATACATATACCAGCTGGCCTTTTCTGTGTTACAATGGGAGTGGCCAAGTCAAAACCTTATACCACCCACCCTACACATCAAGAAAGTTTTTTTGCCATTCTTATTTTAGCACTTCATGAATGAAGGGTTATCCCTGTTCCCCACTGTGGCATGTGCTTTAGCATGGGATACTAGCATAGGGCAGGGTATTGTTGTGTCATGGCGTGCCCTGACCAGCAGTGATGCTTCCCGTACAAGGACCCCTTTCATATGGCCAACAAGGCCCCTTTTCATGCTTTACTAAGCGTGGCATTGTCTTATCCTTGTGTAGCAAGAGACAGCTGCCCCCACATCAGTCTATATCCATTTGTCTTCCCATACACACAACCCACTGACTAATAAATGCATAAATCATCCCCCATGCTTTTCACTGTTGCCTCTGCATGCAAACATGGCACAGTGAGTAGGATTGCTTGCAACTTGCAACAGTGAAGCATGGGACAATACGCAATTAGGTGGCACTTATGTGAACATAGCATTGACAGAACTAGACAAATAGATGACAGTGTACATGCTGGACCATGAGTGCAATGCCATACAACAGTGTGCATACTGGACCAGAGTGACATGCTTTCATGGACATATGGGGTGTGAACAAAGGGGCCTTTCATCCCACTCCCCTGGATACTGAGCGTCTCTTCCGAGCTCTACCTGCCATGAGTGCAACCTGTGCAAGGAGCCCAACCAACCCATGCAGGCCTCACCCATCCAGCTGAGGAACTCCTACAATGCCTTAGCTCCCTCATTGCAATATGTCACTGCAGGAGGTAGTGACCAACTACCATTCACACAAGGCACTGAAGGTGACAGTCTCAGATGTCAAGGAGGACCTACACATATGTAACGTGTTGGCATGCCAAAGGGCTCCATGTCAGTGGATGCACCCCTGCCCCCACACCTTCCCCTGGGAAGGCTGGCACCTGCTGCTCGGTTGCCAACGCCATAGCCACTTAGTACCTAGGCATGTTGGGGATACCCAGAGCCAGCTTACAGCCACTGCTCTCGGCGCCAATGTACACGACTGATGTATATCACATGCCACCTGCAACGGGACACTTCTGGGCTACCTTGACACCCAGAGACAGGAACTGCACCATTGTCATATGGGTTCAAGAGGAGGTCCAAACACCCCTCCTCTCCTTCGGCTTGGCCATAGTCCCACCCAACTTCTTGAAGCCTGTCCTGGTGGTGGCATACAAGCTGAGCTGATGCTACCCATTGACAGCTCACCAGACGCCACTCACGACTACTTCCTGTGTGCTCGTCTTCAAGAATGGCTCCTGCACCGCCCCCTCTACGAAAGATGGAAGGTCCCCCCATGAGAATCCACCTGAAAGCTGGTGCGATAACCCTTACTGCCCCCATGCCCAGGCCGATACCATTCATATTTCGGGATCAAGTGAAATAAGAACCTGACTCAATGGTGCAGCAAGGTATCATCACACCTGTTGGTGAAGCAAACTCAGAAGTCGCTGCCTGTACTGGTGCCCTTCGACTCCAACCTGCCAATGGTATTGTAGATGGATGCATCCTGCCTCTACAGCATTGGGTACACCCTCCTCCATGACCATGACTGGGGGCACTTATGTCTCATCCAGTGTGGCTCACGGTTTCTGACAGATGCCAAAACTGGATACGCCACTATCACTGGAGATGCTTGCTGTAACCTGGGCCACATCCAAATGCAAACCATATCTGTTTGGATTGCCCCACTTCATGTTGATGATGGACCATCGTGCACTCATCCCTATCCTCATGTCAGGAGTGTCGTCACCAGCAATGCCAGTGCTTCATGGGGATGACCCACTGCTGACACCAACAGGACACTCCAAAGACTCCGGGCTGCAGCACAGATAAACCCCACCTATGACCACCTGTTTACTTGCATGTCCTCCAGGTTCCCATCCAACTGCTTTGCCCTACCTGACTCTGTTTCCCTGTATGCCTTCTTTGCTGATGAGGAACTGATGCTGTACGGCCAGTGCATCACCGTTCATGCCATCCTACAAAAGCACACACCAGCCCCTGAAAACGCCATCCCCGTCATGTCCCATCCCTCAGTGGAGGACCTGCGGACCTTGTGTACAGATTACCCCACCTCCTGCCGCTTGCCTCGGCTCGCAAATAGGTATACCTCTCTTGATGGTTCTGCAAGCATGGTGGTGGTGGCAGTGGGGGATGGGGGGGGTTGTGGTATGTGCTTTAGCATAGGGCAGGGTACAGTAGTGCTATGGCTTCCTACACAAGACCCTTTTTCATACTTTACTAGGTGTGGCATCGTATTCACCGTGTAGCAAGAGATAGGTGCCCCCATGTCAGTCGATACCTGTCGATCTTCCCATGCGCACTTAGCACTCCCATGTACACATAACCCACTGATAAATAAACGGGTAAATCTCCCCCCCCGCCCGCATTTTACTGTTGCCTCTGCATGCAGGATCACATGCAAACACCTACCAAACTGCTTAAGTCAGAGGCAATGCAGTTAAACACAGCACTTCCACTGCAGGGCCCAACAGCCAAAGCTGCTTTATCCCCACCACTTTGTTTATGGCAACCCCCTTTCATCCACTCAGGAAATACATATACAGTGCAGAATAGAACACCCCTTCAGAACAAAATTTCCTTATCCATTTACAGCCATTTTACATTCAATACCCTCTTTTGCACTCTGCTCAACAGTCGTTCCTCTTGCATCCAACATCCCCTTCACCCCCAGATATCTACCTCATTATTGGTCTTCCCTTAGTTTCCTTCATCCACTTCCGCTTTCCACATTTTTTGTCTTTCTTTACTCATTCGTCTCATATGCTCAAACCATCTCAGCATTCTTTGATAAACACCGCCTACCAGCTCTTTTCATTCCCCCCTTCTGCCTCACTTTCACATTTCTCACTCTATCCATCCACAATAAAATATGTGCAGTTTGCTTGCCTTGACTGAATGAAACTGCTTGGTGGTAGCCAGAATAAAGGTACAAATCATTATTAGCAGTGAAAAAGTAAAAAAAAAAAAAAAACATAGAAACAGAATTTCTCCAGAACAAATGTCTGCCAATCCATGATAACTTTCACAATATTTTTAAAATAACCAGTCCTTTAGTAGTTCACAATAAGGTTACAACATGAGCACATACCAGTTGGCCGCCCTAACTTGGGTGTCTTCTTCTTACGACTTGGGCGCACTGTGGATATTGAACTGAAGGACTGCATCTGTGATGAAAGCCAGAACTCTGCAAAAAAATAAAGAATTGCATTTCTTTTTTCCTTTTTAGACAAAATGTAATTTTTGCAGGAAAATTAATTTTTCCCTGATACAAACCTGAGGTACTCCTTACAATAGGATACTTTCGCGTAGCGCGAATATTTCTACTGCGAAATTAAAATCCTCACTCTGTGGGTCTGGGCAACGCTTATCCTCAGTAAGGGGCCCCATTGGGGCAAGGGGGGGGGGGGGCATTGCCCTCCACCACAAGTCTCGCACACTATAACCATTCTCTGAGCCAGGTATGAATTAAGCACAAGGTTTGTCAGGCAAGGAGAAGGAACTGTTTAGAGGGGTGGTTGAGGAGGGCCATTAATCCCTTCCATACGGTGCCGCACACCTAGGCGTCATGAGGAGCAAGTGGATTCGCAACGCTGCCATATCGGCGTCTTGATTATATTTATTGTAGTCGCCCCTGTGTTTTTACATTCTCTCAAATGTGCCCTGAATCCCATTCTCTGTGGTTTTCAAAATTCGCGGGTGAAAGAGAGAACGATCGATATAAGCAGTGACTATATTTTATGATGCGAGTATTATTACGACACGTCGTACGGCTGGCATTGGCTGCTGCCCGCGAGATTTAAGTTCCGTACCGAAGTGGTTAAAGGTAAGGAGTACCTCAGGTTTGTATCAGGAAAAAATTAATTTTCCTGCGAAAATTACATTTGTTCCGAAGAATACAAGCTCTTCGGTACTCCTTACAATAGGAGACTCGGACTTAGGAGGGAAGGAAGTTGTTATCTAGCCTGGGAAACCGCTGTAAGGAAAATCTAGTGTGCTAAGACTATGTTGACCAGACCCCTATACATTCCCCTCACTTTGAAGTGCACCCCTTTCTGTTCCCTGGAGTGGAGACAGACAGGTTATAATCACTTTTGTACCACTGAAGGGCTTGAATTGATTCCCTTGGAATGCTTGAGAGCCCGCGGGTGAGGTAAGGGAATGTAAGAGTATGAGAAGGACTTTGGAAAGTTATCCCTGCAGTTGCCGTGCCAGAACCTGGATGAGTTGTCAGGGTCGGCTGTGTGCTCGAGGAGGGGTATATCATTTTCAGGACTTCTTGGGCGGCCACTATGGGGCCCAAAGATAAGTTCCCTAAAGATTCCCGCATAACTTCTTTGAGGTAAAAGGAAGTGAACGTATTCTGGCTCTTCCATATACCTGCTTGAAGAACCTGGTTGACTGACAGATTCTTTCTGATGACTAGGGAGGTCCCTACTGCCCTCAGGTCATGGGCAATCTGTGGGGTTCATGTCGCAGGCTCTGCGGATGACTTCCATTGTCCAGTAAGAAATGGAATTCTTAGTGATGGGCTACCTTTAGTAGAGATGAACAACCTCTTTAATTCTGGTCGAAGATGTTCGGTTCTCTTGAGGTAGGTCCGGATGGCTCGTACCGGGCATAGAACTGTTTCAGTCTATTCTCCCCCTGCAAATTCGTCTAAGGACGGAACACTAAAGGACCAGAATCTAGGGTCGGATTTGGCAGGATCTTGGTTTTTGGCAATGAATTGAGGCATGAAAGTGAAGGAGACCTCTTTCCATCCTTTGGAATGGGCGACTCTATAAGAGATGGCATGTAACTCCCCTACTCTCTTGGAAGATGCCAGGGCTAGCAGAAAAAACTGTCCTCTAGGTGAGGTCCTTCAGATGTGCCTCTCGGAGAGGTTCGTAAGGGGGACCCCTCAGAGAGTTCAGGACTAATGCCACATCCCGCGGAGGAGAACTGATTTCCCTGGGGGGGCATGATCTTTGAAGTGCCTGAAGAGCATGGAAATTTCCAGTGAAAGGGCTAGGACCATGCCCTTCAGAGAAAACACCTGATTTAGAGCTGCCCTATAGCCTTGTACTGCCGAGAGGGAGATCTTCTTGGACTTCCTGAGGAAGTGGAAGGAGGCGATCTCAGGAATGGTGGCTCGATCTGGGACTAACTGCCTGGAGTGGCACCATTTTGCAAAGGCATTGCATTTCCCTTGATAAAGGTTAGCTGAGGAAGAGCGAATAGGAGCGGACATGTCCTCTGCCACTTCTCTGGGAAAACCCTTCTTTAGGAGGATCCGGACCATAGTCTGAACGCGTGAAGATTGAGTGCTGAAGGGTTCTTGTGCCAAGGCCCGTTGATGGGTGGATACAGAAGATCTGGTCTTCCCTGAAGGGCCAGAGGCTCTTCTACTGCTAGCTCGAGGGCGTCTGGAAACCATGGGGCTTCGGGCCACCAAGGAGCGATCAAAGTCATCCGAAGGTATATGCGTGTCTTGCTCTCAGGAGTACCTTCTGGAGCAAGGGAAATGGTGGGAAAGCGTAGGAGTCCAGGTTGTCCCAACTTTGCAGAAGAGCGTCTTCTCCTGCTGCCAAAGGATCCGGGAAAGGGCTGAAATATATTGGGAGTTGGTGATTCCATCTCATTGCAAAAAGGTCCACGAGAGGGGAGCCCCATTTGCTGAGGATGAAGTTCGCTACCTCTCGATAGAGGGACCATTCTGTGTTGATTATCTGATTCTTCCTGCCGAGGTGGTCCGCCCAGACATTCCTCTTCCCCGGGATGTAGCGGGCTTTGAGTGACACCTGGAGATTCTTGGCTAGGTTGAGGATGTCCATCATCAGAAGGCATAGTTCCTGGGAGACTGCCCTCCTTGCTCGTTCAGGTAGGCTACTACCGAGGAATTGTCCGACATTATGCCCACTACTTTTCCTGAGACTTGATCCTTGAAGTGACGGAGAGCGAGGAGCACTGCTTTCAACTCAAGCCAATTGATATGGGCTGTCCGCTTGACTGTGGACCAGGAACTGCTGATGTGATCGTCGTTGAGGTGGGCTCCCCAGCCCTCCTTGGAGGCATCGGAGAACAGGAGGACTTCGGGGGGAGACGGGCCGAGGGGCATCCCCATGAGAAGGTTGCATGGGCCTTCCACCAGAGAAGAGAATCCTTGACTTCTTTGGTGAGGGAGATGTGTTGTAGGGGTTCTCCCTCTTGCGGGGCCCACTGAGACTTGAGGAGCCACTGTAGCGGTCGCATTCTTTGTCTACTCCTGGGGATTAATTTCTCTATGGAGGCCATATGGCCCAGGAGGATTTGGCATTGTGTCGCCGTCAGGAACCTGGTCGATAGTGCCTGTGCAACTAGAGAAGCGAGATTCTGGATCCCCTTTTCTACTGGGAAGGACTCCATTAGGGAGGAGTCCAGGACCATACCCAGGTACGTGACTCTCTGTCTTGGTAAGAAATCTGACTATTCCGGGTTTACTACTGTGCCCAATTTCAGGACAAAGGTTAGGACCATTCTCAGGTGTTCTTGGCATAGCTGGGTGGAATGTGCAAGGATCAGCCAGTTATCCTAGTAACGGAGTAGTTGAATTCCCCTGGAGTGGGACCACGCTGAAAGACTGAGAAGACTTGGGGTGCTGTGGAAAGTCCGAAGCAGAGGCAGGGGAAGTGGAAGGTGTTGCCCCTGTGGATGATTCTGAGGAATTTCCTGGAGGAGGGATGCACTGGTATGTGGAAATAGGCATCTTGGAGGTCCAGCGACACCATGAAGTCCCCTTCCCTGATAGACGCCCTTACGGACTCTGGGGTGTCCATTCGGAACTTCGTCAGGGAAAGGAACTTGTTGAGTGGAGACAAATAGATGACTGGTCTCCACACCCCTGTTGTCTTTTCTACTAGGAATAGCCTTGAGTAGAACCCTGGGTCCGGAGTCGAGACTTCCTCTAAAGCTCCTTTCTGGAGCAGAACGGAGGATTCCTCCGCTAGGGCCCGCCCGCGAGCCGAGTCCGGGTGGAAGCTGCTGACTTGGATGGGATAGGGGGAGAGGTTTGGGACAGTGGGAAAGGGAAGACAATAGCCTGTCTTAATGACTTAATAGGTCCAGTCTTCCGCCCCGGCCTCTTCCCATGCTCTCCAGTAGAGGGAGAGGCAACCCCCTATCTTGTGCGGAGGGGCTGGCGAATTCCTAGGATTCCTGTGGGGGAGTCCGGAGCCTCTATAATGTTTGCGTCTAGGATCTCTAGTCGTAAAGGGACGGGGCTTTCCTGTCTGCCTTTTCGACTTGGAGTGGAGGGGTAGGGAATCAGCATGCGGGTTAGAAGGGGGGGCCCTCTTCAATGGAGCATAAATTTCTCTGAGGAGGGGATCACTGGGGTCTCCTAGGACGGTGTCTCTCCTGCGGGACTCAATGTTGGCCCAAGACATTAAGAGGCAGGCCGCTTGATGCTTCAGAGCTCTGATCGAGCTTTCCCATAGAGCCTGGAGGTTGCATTCCCCTTGGGGTTGCAGCCCGGGTAAAAACTCCCTTACTGAAGCCAAGACGCGTTCCAGCCAGGAGTGCACCGCGAGAGAGAGAGCCAGGCCCTGAACGAGGTCCCTGGATTCTCTGCCGGAAAGGATGACGTTTCTTCTGAGCAGTGAATCCACGTCCACTTTGACAAGCTCTGGTAACCGAGCCGGGATCAAGGCTGCTTAAGGTTTGTCCCTGATGGGAAGTAGAAGCGTTTTTGCTGTTCCACTGGAACAGAGCGCCAGCGCGGTTTTTCGGTTGCCCGCTTTGCGAGTGCGTCGGAGGCCTGGTTCATGGCTCCTACCGTCTGTGTACTCCATGGGAGTTGGTTTTGTTGTTTGAGAATTGCCCGTCCTGAAGATTTCAGACTCGAACGTGACTTCCACTTCTTGTGGAAGACTCAGTTGATTAGCTCTCCTAACTTTAGAGAGGATCTCTGAGCAGGAGGGTGTAACAATCATCGGGGATTCCGACTGGGAATCCTGCGAAGTTTGGTAACTTGCCCTCTCATCCCCGGCGCTGTGGACATCGTCGCCGTCGTAGCTGGCGCCTGTCCGGTCGGCGAGAAACACCGCGTCTGCAACCTCGTCTCTGATCTCTGTCCTCGTGAGCAAAGGGCATGGAAAGGTCACCGTTGTTGTTGTTGTTGTTGTCGTTCCCTAGACTGTCTGTCCGAGCAGTCCCGTCTCCCCAAGGAAGGCCACAGCCGAAACTGGGTTTTCCCACAAATCCTTTATAGTGTATGTTGTTGTTGTTGTTGTTGTCGTTCCCTAGACTGTCTGTCCGAGCAGTCCCGTCTCCCCATGGAAGGCCACAGCCGAAACTGGGTTTTCCCACAAATCCTTTATAGAGTGTATGTTGTGTTGTTTGCGTGCATGATTGTGTATAATGCAGTCTTCCATTATGTGTTGTATGGTATGGGGTGAAGTGTTACATCCTGGGCAGCTGTTCACAACACGGTCGTCCAGCCTCTTCTGGTAGCTTAGAAGTGCTGAGTGTATGTTGTGTTGTTTGCGTGCATGATTGTGTATAATGCAGTCTTCCATTATGTGTTGTATGGTATGGGGTGAAGTGTTACATCCTGGGCAGCTGTTCACAACACGGTCGTCCAGCCTCTTCTGGTAGCTTAGAAGTGCTGGGTGGTGACCGCATCGCAGTCTGGCCAAGTGGACTCTGTCCTTTCGTGGGAGAGAGGATTCAGAAGGGTGGATATCAGGGGGTCTGGCGTGCAGCAGTGTGTTGTCTTTCAGTGTGTTAATGGAGCGGTGAGTGATATGATTATGAATATGTTTCCGGAGGCTGGTATTTGGTGGTTGTGGAGGAAGAGAAGAGAGTATCTGTGCGTAATAAAGGTCTTTGGGTGTAGTTTTAATGTTTCTTGGTGTGTGTGGGTGTTCTGCTATGTAGTGTAGCGGGTGTGATGTGTTTGTGGTGGCTGCAGCAAGTGTTTGTGTGCCTCTCATGTCGAGGTGGTCCTTGACTTTGAGGACTTTTGTTTCATGGTGTAAATGGTCTGTAGGTGTTGTATTTGTGCAGCCTGTAATTGTTTTTAGGGCTTTGTTTTGTATGATTTGAAGGGTGTTGTGGTGTGTCTCACTGAGATTAGGAGCCCATGCAGGACTCGCATAATTCATCACTGAGCGTATGCATTGTTTGTATATTGTTATATTAGTTTCTTTGTTTTGTCCAAATGTTGTTCCAGTGATTGACTTAAGTGCATTAAGTCTAGGTGTGCATTTGTTTTTTATGTTTGTGAGGTGTTGTTTGAAAGACATGGATGTATCGTATGTTACACCAAGAATTTTCGGTGTGTTTGTGTGTGGTATTAGAGTGTTGTTGATGTAGAGATGAGGTATGTATTTGTGTTCTTTTGTCCAGTTGGTGAGAAGTGTTGCTGTAGATTTGGTTGGAGCTATTTTGAGTCTGTTTGTGATGAACCATGTGTTGAGTGTGTCAAGGTAAGGCTGGATTATTTCTGCAGCTTTGTCTGTGTTACGATGTGTGCATGTGATTATGTCATCTGCGTAGGAAGAGATTTGTATTTCTGAGGTGTCTGGTGTGGGTAAGTCATGCATGTATAGATTAAATATGTAATTTTCGCAGGAAAATTAATTTTTCCCTGATACAAACCTGAGGTACTCCTTACACTAGGATACTCTCGCGTAGCGCGAATATTTCTACTGCGAAATTAAAATCCTCACTCTGTGGGTCTGGGCAACGCTTATCCTCAGTAAGGGGCCCCATTGGGGCAAGGGGGGGGGCCCTTGCCCTCCACCACAAGTCTCGCACACTATAACCATTCTCTGAGCCAGGTATGATTTAAGCACAAGGTTGTCAGGCAAGGAGAAGGAACTGTTTAGAGGGGTGGTTGAGGAGGGCCATTAAAGGTAAGGAGTACCTCAGGTTTGTATCAGGGAAAAATTAATTTTCCTGCGAAAATTACATTTGTTCCGAAGAATACAAACTCTTCGGTACTCCTTACACTAGGAGACTCGGACTTAGGAGGGAAGGAAGTTGTTATCTAGCCTGGGAAACCGCTGTAAGGAAAATCTAGTGTGCTAAGACTATGTTGACCAGACCCCTATACATTCCCCTCACTTTGAAGTGCACCCCTTTCTGTTCCCTGGAGTGGAGACAGAAAGGTTATAATCACTTTTGTACCACTGAAGGGCTTGAATTGATTCCCTTGGAATGCTAGAGAGCCCGCGGGTGAGGTAAGGGAATGTAAGAGTATGAGAAGGACTATAGAAAGTTATCCCTGCAGTTGCCGAGCCAGAACCTGGATGAGTTGTCAGGGTCGGCTGTGTGCTCTTGAGGAGGGGTATATCATTTTCAGGACTTCTTGGGCGGCCACTATGGGGCCCAAAGATAAGTTCCCTAAAGATTCCCGCATAACTTCTTTGAGGTAAAAGGAAGTGAACGTATTCTGGCTTTTCCATATACCTGCTTGAAGAACCTGGTTGACTGACCGATTCTTTCTGATGACTAGGGAGGTCCCTACTGCCCTCAGGTCATGGGCAATCTGTGTGGTCCATGTCGCAGGCTCTGCGGATGACTTCCATTGTCCAGTAAGAAAAGGAATTCTTAGTGATGGGCTACCTTTAGTAGAGATGAACAACCACTTTAATTCTGGTCGAAGATGTTCGGTTCTCTTGAGGTAGGTCCGGATGGCTTGTACCGGGCATAGAACTGTTTCAGTCTATTCTCCCCCTGCAAATTCGTCTAAGGATGGAACACTAAAGGACCAGAATCTAGGGTCGGATTTGGCAGGATCTTTGTTTTGGCAATGAATTGAGGCATGAAAGTGAAGGAGACCTCTTTCCATCCTTTGGAATGGGCGACTCTATAAGAGATGGCATGTAACTCCCCTACTCTCTTGGAAGATGCCAGGGCTAGCAGAAAAAACTGTCCTCTAGGAGAGGTCCTTCAGATGTGCCTCTCGGAGAGGTTCGTAAGGGGGACCCCTCAGAGAGTTCAGGACTAATGCCACATCCCGCGGAGGAGAACTGATTTCCCTGGGGGGGGCATGATCTTTGAAGTGCCTGAAGAGCATGGAAATTTCCTGTGAAAAGGCTAGGACCATGCCCTTCAGAGAAAACACCTGATTTAGAGCTGCCCTATAGCTTTGTACTGCCGAGAGGGAGATCTTCCTGGACTTCCTGAGGACGTGGAAGGAGGCGATCTCAGGAATGGTGGCTCGAACTGGGACTAACTTCCTGGAGTGGCACCATTTGCAAAGGCGCATTTCCCTTGATAAAGGTTAGCTGAGGATGAGCAAATAGGAGCGGACATGTCCTCAACCACTTCTCTGGGAAAACCCTTCTTTAGGAGGATCTGGACCATAGTCTGAACGCGTGAAGATTGAGTGCTGAAGGGTTCTTGTGCCAAGGCCCGTTGATGGGTGGATACAGAAGATCTGGTCTTCCCTGAAGGGCCAGAGGCTCTTCTACTGCTAGCTCGAGGGCGTCCGGAAACCATGGGGCTTCGGGCCACCAAGGAGCGATCAAAGTCATCCGAAGGTAGGATGCGTGTCTTGCTCTGAGGTACCTTCTGGAGCAAGGGAAATGGTGGGAAAGCGTAGGAGTCCAGGTTGTCCCAACTGTGCAGAAGAGCGTTTTCTCCTGCTGTCAGAGGATCCAGGAAAGGGCTGAAATATTGGGAGTTGGTGATTCCATCTCATTGCAAAAAGGTCCACTAGAGGGGAGCCCCATTTGCTGAGGATGAAGTTCGCTACTTCTCGATAGAGGGACCATTCTGTGTTGATTATCTGATTCTTCCTGCCGAGGTGGTCCGCCCAGACATTCCTCTTCCCCGGGATGTAACGGGCTTTGAGTGACACCTGGAGATTCTTGGCTAGGTTGAGGATGTCCATCATCAGAAGGCATAGTTCCTGGGAGACTGTGCCCCCCTTGCTCGTTCAGGTAGGGTACTACCGAGGAGTTGTCCGACATTATGCCCACTACTTTTCCTGAGACTTGATCCTTGAAGTGACGGAGAGCCAGGAGTACTGCTTTCAACTCAAGCCAATTGATATGGGCTGTCCGCTCGACTGTGGACCAGGAACCGCTGATGTGATCGTCGTTGAGGTGGGCTCCCCAGCCCTCCTTGGAGGCATCGGAGAACAGGAGGACTTCGGGGGGAGATGGGCCGAGGGGCATCCCCATGAGAAGGTTGCATGGGCCTTCCACCAGAGAAGAGAATCCTTGACTTCTTCGGTGAGGGAGATGTGTTGTAGGGGTTCTCCCTCTTGCGGGGCCCATTGAGACTTGAGGAGCCACTGTAGCGGTCGCATTCTTTGTCTACTCCAGGGGATTAATTTCTATATGGAGGCCATATGGCCCAGGAGGATTTGGCATTGTGTAGCCGTCAGGAACCTGGTCGATAGTGCCTGTGCAACTAGAGAAGCGAGATTCGGGATCCCCTTTCCTACTAGGAAGGATTCCATTAGGGAGGAGTCCAGGACCATACCCAGGTACGTGACTCTCTGTTCTGGTAAGAAATCTGACTTTTCCGGGTTGACTACTGTGCCCAATTTCAGGACAAAGGTTAGGACCATTCTCAGGTGTTCTGGCATAGCTGGGCGGAATGCATCTTGGAGGTCCAGCGACACCATGAAGTTCCCTTCCCTGATAGACGCCCTTACGGACTCTGGGGAGGCCATTCGGAACTTTGTCAGGGAAAAGGAACTTGTTGAGTGGAGACAAATAGATGACTGGTCTCCACACCCCTGTTGTCTTTTCTACTAGGAATAGCCGTGAGAAGAACCCTGGGTCCGGAGTCGAGACTTCCACTAAAGTTCCTGTCTGGAGCAAAACGGAGGATTCCTCCGCTAGGGCCCGCCCGCCCGCGAGCCGAGTCCGGGTGGAAGCTGCTGACTTGGATGGGATAGAGGGAGAGGTTTGGGACAGTGGAAAAGGGAAGACAATAGCCCGTCTTAATGACTCAGTAGGTCCAGTCTTCCGCCCCGGCCTCTTCCCATGCTCTCCAGTAGAGGGAGAGGCAACCCCCTATCCTGTGCAGAGGGGCTGGCGAATTCCTAGGAGTCCTGTGGGGGAGTCCGGAGCCTCTATAATGTTTGCGTCTAGGATCTCGGAGTCCACCATATCCGGGGGAATCAGCGTGTGGGTGAGCATAAATCTCCCTGAGGAGGGGGTCACTGGGGTCCCCGAGGATGGTGTCTCTCCTGCGGGACTCGAAGTTGGCCCAGGACGTTGAGAGACAGGAAACCTGATGCTTCAGGGCTCTGCTCGCGCTTGCCAAAAAGCCTGGAGGTCGCATTCTTCCTGGGGTTGTAGTGCGGGTAAGAACCCCCACGCCGAGGCAAGGAGGCGTTCTAGCCAGGAGTTCACCGCCAGGGACAGAGCCAGTGATTGAAGGTGGTTGCTGACTTCCCTGCCAGAGAGGAGGACGTTTCGTCTGCGCAGCGACTCGGCGTCCGCCTTAACCAGCTCTGGTAACCTCGCCGGGATCGAGGCTGCTCCGAGGGTTGACCCCGATGGGGTGTAGAAGCGCTTCTGGTGTTCCAATGGGACCGGAAGCCAACGCGTCTTCTCGGTCGTCCTTGTTGCGAGAGCGTCGGAGGCCTGGGCCATGGCTCTCGCCGTCTGCGTACTCCATGGAAGGTGGAGGGGAGGAGGCTGGGCTTTCTGAGAGTTGGCCGTCATGAAGATGTCAGACTCGAATGTGGCTTCCTCTTCTTTCGGGTGGCCCAGTCGATTCGCCCTCCGAACCCTCGCGAGGACGTCCGAGAAGGAAGGTGGGACCACCATCGAGGATTCCGACTGGGAAACGGGAGGGGAAAGGGAGCGTGGCCCCCCCCCCCTACGGAGCTGTGGACATCGTCGTCGGCGTAGGAGGGGTCGGGACGGGCAGAGAGGAACCTCACGCTACCATCCCGGTCACTGATGGGTACAGAGGGGGGCCGAGCAAGTGGAAGATGGTCGAGGGGGGCCCTTGGGGGCGGTGACTCCTCACGAGCTTCCGTGCGGTGCACGAACCGCGCTTGAGAAGCGCGGAAAAATTCCCGTTGGGCCTCCATCTGTTCCTTCAACGTAGTGACGAGTGAACAGAGTGGGGAGGAGGTCCGGGGAATGTCCGCTTGAGTCCCGCCTGGGTGCGGATGGTCCGGGAGACGCCAATGGGAGACTGCCTCCTCTGGACGAAGCCGAGTCACCCACGACGAACGCGCGCGTGGGCACATCTCGGGCTTCCTGCCCACCGGGCATAGAAAGGGTTCCGGCGATGACCCGGCTCGTCTGACGACGGGGGGAAGGTGAACGTGGGGGCCACCCGAGGAGGAGAAGAGGCCGACGCGCTCCGAATCTCCGAACTCGGCTCCTTTGTCCGTGGGGGGGCGGAGCCGCCGGCAGCGTCGCGGGGCCGGTGGACGCATCCGGGAAAAATCTCGTACCCGGGGGGGTTCGCGGGGGCCAGTCGTGCCCGTCGTAGCTAACCACCCTGTGGGCAGGAACAGGAGACAAGTGGCCTGAGACTGACTCGGGGCGGCTATTGTACAACCTTTCCGTTTACTACGCTTAGGAGGGGGGAGACAACTGCCCGCGTCCTCCGCCGACGTAGCATGCCTTCTCCTTGTGTCGGGTGAGGGGGGAAGCCATCTAGAAACACCGCGTCTGCAACCTCGTCCCTGATCTCTGTCCCTGTGAGCAAAGGGCATGGAAAGGGCACCGTTGATCACCCAGCTCTTCCTACGGTGGGTGTTGTGCGTACAGCGGGATTCCTGAGTAGAAGAGACTAAGGGGCTCTTTGCCCCCCCCCCCTTTGTCCGTGCCGGCGTCGAGTTTCGGGGGCAGCCGCAAGCGACCACATCCGGGAAAAATGTCATACAGGAACGGTAGCTAGCGGTGGCTTGACGCGCATGTCCGACTACGCTAACCGTCCTTTGTTGAAGGAAGAGGACAACTTGGCCTGAGAATGACTCGAAGTGGCGTTGTACCACCTTCCTGGCGACTGTTGAGTTTCCGGGATGGGCGAGGGCAAACCGCAAGCGACCTCATCCGGGAAAAGCTCGTACAGGAACGGTAGCTAGCGGTGGCTTGACGCGCATGTCCGACTACGCTAACCGTCCTTTGTTGAAGGAAGAGGACAACTTGGCCTGAGAATGACTCGAAGTGGCGTTGTACCACCTTCCTGGCGACTGTTGAGTTTCCGGGATGGGCGAGGGCAAACCGCAAGCGACCTCATCCGGGAAAAGCTCGTACAGGAACGGTAGCTAGCGGTGGCTTGACGTCCATGTCCGACTACGCTAACCGTCCTTTGTTGAAGGAAGAGGACAACTTGGCCTGAGAATGACTCGAAGTGGCGTTGTACCACCTTCCTGGCGACTGTTGAGTTTCTGGGATGGGCGAGGGCAAGCCGCAAGCGACCTCATCCGGGAAAAGCTCGTACAGGAACGGTAGCTAGAGGTGGCCTGAGGCGCATGTCCATCTACGCTAACCGTCCAGGTTTAAAGGAATAAAGGACAACTTGGCTGCCTGTCTACTACGCCGTGGAGGAGGGAGAGAATTGCTCGTCTCCTCCGAAGCCGTAGGCCGCCTTCCCCAGTGTTTGGGGGGGTGAAGAGGGAAGCCATTTTCTATGGCCATTTTCTATGCGGCGAAACCACAACAATACTGGAACCAGATTCCATACTTACAGTGAAGGGTAGGATACCCGGTGGCGGTTAAGGGAATAATACAGGGAATGGAGAAGCACTTAAAATTCCAGGACACAGGATGGCGTAGGGAAAACCCCGATGAAATTGAAGGACGACGAACTCCTTAGCGTCCTTAGAGTGAGCTGGCGACAATCGAAGCGGATTGCTTGATTTTCGGCACCGACGTAAACATGGAGAGATGTTAACGCGGTCACTACTGCGAAGAGAATGGTTATAGTGTGCGAGACTTGTGGTGGAGGGCAAGGGCCCCCCCCCTTGCCCCAATGGGGCCCCTTACTGAGGATAAGCGTTGCCCAGACCCACAGAGTGAGGATTTTAATTTCGCAGTAGAAATATTCGCGCTACGCGAGAGTATCCTAGTGTAAGGAGTACCGAAGAGTTTGTATTCTTCGGAACAAAATGTGGGGGATAGAACTGAGCCGTTCTTAATGTTTCTGATGTGCGATGATTGGCCATTATATGACACATGAGCATTCCTGCCTGCCAGATAATTGGCCAGCCATCTTTTGGTGTTATTGTGCATGTCTGTGTTATATATTTTATTTGTTAGGTTGTGGCGGGGGATAGCATCAAAAGCTTTACTAATGTCCAATGTTATAAGAAGTGTTCTGTGGTGGGGCCTATCTGAATTGATGCCATCTAAAATTCTTTGTGTGAGGTTTGTCAGAAGAGTGTTTGTGGAGTGTAGTGGCCTAAAACCGTGTTGTGAGTCAGCAAGGGGAATATATGGTGTGACAAGTTTAAGTATTAGGCGTTCAATAACTTTAGAGGGGGTGCAGAGAAGTGTGATTGGGCGGTGCGATGTTGGGATTGTTGGGTCTTTGTTCGGTTTTGGAATGGTGATTATTTTACCATGCTTCCAGATGTCGGGTATAGTGTTGTGTGAATAGCTGTAGTTTGCAATGTTTGTGAGTGCGTGTATACCTTGTGGTCCAATGTGGTTTAGGTGGATGTTGCTTATGTTATCAGGGCCACAGGCAGATGAGTGCTTGAGATTATGCATTATGAGTTTTGTCTGACTGTCTATGAAGGGTGTATAGTCTGAGTCTGTGGGGAAGTCTTTCTTACGTCGAATGGTGCGTCGGTCGTCAGGGTGAGATGTAAGATGGCTCGTCTGTGCAAAATGACGTATGAGTGCGTTTGCTTGTTGTCTGTTTGAGGGTAGATTATCTGTTGTTGTGATTATTGCTGCGTGAGAGCATGTAGTGTTAGTGTTGGATAGTGTGATGCTGTTGAGTGTTTTGTACAATTTGCTGGTGTTTGTTTTGTGATCAAGTGTATTGATAAAGTTTTGCCAATTTTGTGTTTTTTGTTCATGTATTTTATTATCAATCACAGTGTTTAGTGTTTGTATTTGGTCTGCTATGTTTTGAGGGAGAGGTGTGGGGGTATCGTGTTTAAGTGTGTCACGTTGTCTGATGAGGCCTTGGATTTCTGGTGTGAAGTTGGGGTTGTGTGATTTTCTGTTGCCTCTAGGATGTATCTCTTGTCTGCGTTTTGTATGATTGTATTAAAAGCGTGCACAGCATTGTTTATGTTTGTGATTGGTGTACTGTTAAGTGTTTCAAAATGTTGTTCTGTCTCTTCAGTAAAAGCTTCCCAGTTAGCTCTCTTGTAATTGGTGTAAGTGTGTCTGTGGCCAGCTGGGGTGCATCTTGTTTTGGTGGTGATGATGATTGGAAGGTGGTCAGAGCCAAGGGCTCCGACCACTCTCCATGATGTTGTTGGGGTTAGGCAGGGGGAGCAAAAGGTGATATCAGGAGAGGAGGGAGTGTAGAGGGCTTGGTATGGGATATGTGTATGATTATGCGTGTTGTTCATGATAGTCAATGAGTCGAATTGAGTCTCTATATCAAGCCCTCTGTCTGTGTCAGGGTTGTCGACATACCAGGCAGACGACTTGGCGTTGAAGTCACCACCCATGATCAGGTTGGGGATTGAGGTTAGTTGGCTAAGTTGAGGTCTGAAGGTGTTTGGAACTGTGGAGGATGATTGGGGGGGAATGTACATGTTAACTATTGTCAGTGTTGAATTGTTGCCTGTGCGGATTCGAATGGATTGGGTTTCTGTTGTGTTATCTGTGGTAGGGAGGAGAATTTTGGTTGTGGCACTTGTGTCCACAAAACAGATGGAGTGGTGGATCAGGGTGATGAGTCCACCACCATTGCCGTCAGTCCGGTCTTGTCTGATAGTGGTGTAATTATGAAATGATGGTGTTTTGTGTGAGTGTCTTAGTTTTGTTTCTTGTAAAATCGCAATGTGTATGTTGTGTTGTTTAAGAAAGTGTTCAAGTTCATGTTTTTTAGTGTTAATACCGTCAATGTTGTGTTGTAATATGTTGATGTTGTGTGTTTTGTATGTGTTGTATGTTGCCATTTGGGGTTGAGGTTGGGGTGGTAGTGGGGAAGGTGTAGGATCTGGGTCAGAGGGGGGGAAAGGAGAGATCGGGGACAAAGGAAGGGGAGTACTAATGGGGGGTAAGGGCAAAGGGAAATTGGGAGTGGGTAAGGGTGTTGGCTGTGGTTGGGGAGGTGGGAGTGGGGTTACTGGAGGGCAGGTAGAACATGTCCAAGTGTTTGTGTATTGGTTTGTGTCAGCAAGTGTTGTACAAGTGAGGTGGGCCCAGTTTTTGCACATATTGCACTGAACTGAGCCCTTTGTCTGTCTGCTCAAAGTAATGGGTTTAGAGCATGTTGGGCATGTGTATTTTGTGGTGGGCCCAGGATTGCTCTCTACATCTCCGGCTAAAAGTAGAAGAAGAGGGGTGATCGCCGGAAAATCACCCCTCAGTGCAGAAAAAACGTAACATTGTATGTTGGAAAAAAGGATTGTGGTACTCCCCCAGGTAGGCATAGCTCCTCCTTGGGGATCGGTGCCATCTGCGTAGAGCTGATGGCCAGGGGTGGTTGCTGCTGATTGGCCCCCAACTCTTGGGGTTGGGGGGTGGTCCCACGACGTAGACGTTGCAGCTCCAGGACCAGGTCACCTTTGATCACCCGGCTCTTCCTACGGTGGGTGTTATGCATACTGCGGGATTCCTGAGTAGAAGAGACTAAGGGGCTCTTTGTCTTTGAACCCGGGTTCTTTGTCCGTGCCGGCGTCGAGTTTCCGGGATGGGTCGGGGGCAAGCCGCAAGCGACAATTAACACATGAACAAGTATACTAGCCATCATACAAATTACCTGCTTGGGCCTTAGGGTGTGTGTGTATAAATTCTATTTTATTCTATCAATATACATATGCTCATTGGACAAGCAGATTAGGGCATTGTTACTTGTGGTAAAGGTCAAAGGAATGGTGGTTTAAACCCTTCATTCACTCTTGTAATTTGCACTCCCTTCACTGCTCAACACTTTCCACATACAGTCCTCTTCATCCCATCCATCCATCTCATACAATGGACTTTGCTATGGACTCAAAACTGCCACTAAAGAATACAACATCCTACACTGCTTTACTCTTACCCTACCCAAACAGCAAAATATACCTCTTCCCCGAGAGATTTGTGGGCCAATCTGATAGCTGTTGCCAGTTACCTGGAAGCAGTGCATCTCCAACTTGAAAAACAGACAACAGACTGACTGCACCCATCCAACATTTTTACCTGTAGTCTGAGGGTTTGCATTGTAGATCCTGAGTGAGCCATCCTCACACAGAAGTATAAGAGTAGTTTTGGCCTCATGCCCTGCAGAGAGTGAATGTCGCAGGGCCACTAAGTCAGTCATCTTGCTCTTTGCAGGCACTACACGAATCTCTTGTACCTGGATGCTATCTGGCTTTATCATTAGGATGACTGGGTAATTACCTGTACAGAATTAACAGGAAGACTGTCAATGGTGGCACAAAATGATATAAAGCACAATTTTTTCTTTCTTTGTCATCAACAATGAGCTACATTAATGCTATAATGAGTAATGCCTTGAGATTGGCTGGCTATAAACCTTCATGGGGTAGGAGAAAAGTGAGGTGGTGGTGAAGGAGGATGAGGGATGATGTGGATGAAGGCATGAGGAAGGAGGCAGAGGAAGGAGGAGGAGGAGGAGGAGGGAAGATGTGGAGACAGGCAGGAGGAAGGAGGAGGCAGGAGGAAGGAGGAGGCAGGAGGAAGGAGGAGGCAGGAGGAAGGAAGGAGGAGGAGAGGAAGGAGGAGGCAGGAGGAAGAGGAGGAAGGGGAAGTGGATGAGGATGGGGAAGAGGAGGAAGGGGAAGTGGATGAGGATGGGGAAGAGGAGGACGGGGAAGAAAGAGGGAAGAGGAGGAAGGGGAAGTGGATGAGGAAGGGGAAGTGGATGAGGATGGGGAAGAGGAGGAAGGGGAAGAAAGAGGGAAGAGGAGGAAGGGGAAGTGGATGAGGATGGGGAAGAGGAGGAAGGGGAAGAAAGAGGGAAGAGGAGGAAGGGGAAGTGGATGAGGATGGGGAAGAGGAGGAAGGGGAAGAAAGAGGGAAGAGGAGGAAGGGGAAGAAAGAGGGAAGAGGAGGAAGGGGAAGAAAGAGGGAAGAGGAGGAAGGGGAAGAAAGAGGAAGAAACTCCCACAGTGGATATTGTGGTATGCTTCTGAACCCACACTTTGTCTATTTAAACAACAAAAAAGCTGCAGGAACTTACTTCCAAGTGCTAAACAGGATATAAGTCCAGGATGTCCAGGAACTTCTGACCACTGACACAAGGACTGAAGGGTCACCTTACCCCCTGAACCATTTCCACCCTTCAGGGTAACAAGGAACAGTGTTTCTACCCTCTCCATATCACCTGTACAAGAAGAACATTGAAAGTAACAAAATCAACCATCTTGAATTAAATTCATGACATGCAATTCTTAGTTCTGAGACATGGGCAAAGCTAAGACTTCAAATATTTGCACCTATGACTACTGTACCATTTGCTTTTAATATTCACATGACATTACAATTATTATTCTAGTGTTGTAACAACTTGAGATCTTATGCCTTGATCAAATTCATTGCCTTTGCCATATGTGACTTGATAGCAGCAAAAGGAGAAGCAATCACAAGTAGTGATTATATTTGAACACATGTCCATATATACTACAAATTTGCTCACCTATTGAAGTAACTGGAGCTATGAAGTTCTTGCCCTGTGCATAGCTGAACATGAGAAGCTGAAGGTTGTGCGAGTAGAAGATGGACACACCTCCACCACCAATTTGGCCATTAGAGTCCTGTAATGGATTCAAATGAAATCTCTCAAAAATATATAAATATCCCCCTGATATAACCACACGATGAGACTACTTTATTTGAAAAAGTGAATATGCAGGATTAAAACTAACTACCTTGAGGTCACTGTGCTGTATGTGGAGAACATTAGTTACGTAGAATGGTCCATGCCTTGCTGAGCTTTCTTCACTAAGTACCTGAGTGTATATATAGCCAGAAGATGCCATGACCACTAGACTGCAGCTTCCATCCTGAAAGTAACGAGAAGTTTATACAGCTCCATATACACATACACTAAGACCATAACACCCTTTTGGGGTTCTCAATGCATACACTTAAAAAGTATCATTCATATTACCACTCCCATCTCAGTCCTTGGGGATGAAGGGTTGCCTTTCCTGCATCTACATTGAATTGGATAATACAGTGCAGTATGGCAAAGCACATCTGCTGCCAAGCTTGACTACCAAACCTGGTTTACCTTCAGAGCTTCTCCATGTAACAACCTCCCTCCCCATCCACTTATCTACATAGCAGTTGTGAGGAATCCTTTTGGTAATGTAACCTCTCTCCATACATTCAATCTTTTGTACTCTCTTCTGGTCAACTGCCTCATCCATCTATCATATTTTTGGTCCTTCTCTTGAGCTTACTCCACTCACTTCTGCTTTCACTCTTCTCTATGCTAGTCATTCATTGTCCATTCTTTCCATATGCCCACACCACCTCAACACTGGTTTACCACCTAACAGCTTTTCTATTTTTGTTCTTTACTTCACCTCCACATTTCCCACTATCCATTCTTGGAACACCAGTCACACTTCTCAAACATATCAATTACATTGTCTATTCTTTTCAGATCCTTTTCCATTACAAGTCTCTGCTATATATAGTACCATGGACCACTCCTACATACAGCCTCTTTGCACTCCTTCCCAAATACTCGTTACTTATCACACTTTTCACTCCACCCACATATTTACTTGCTTTCTTTACTCTGTAACCCACCACATCCACTCTTCCATGACCCCAGATGGTTAAAATTCCATTTCCTCAAGCATCTTACCATTTACAGTTACCATCAACCTGCCACAAAAATGCATTGTTTGCACATACGTATAACTATACTTTAGCCCACATTAACTTGTAACTGTTCTAGCATATTTGCATTCAGGACATCATCCAACTCTATGACAGTATCAGCACAGAATAGGCCTGGCCACAGAATAGGCATGGCCACAGAAACTGCACAAGATGCAACAATTACAGAGAAGATGCCAAACACCACTTCCTACACTGCTCCACACTAACAATTCCTAGATAACAACTGGTAGCCGTTACCAGGGGGGGGCCACAAGGTGACTGCTCCCTCTTTGGGAGGGATAGCCAAACTAAAGCACATCCCCACTAAATGCACATTAATACCCCTGGGTAAATGCAAGTATATGTAAACAATTATGTTTATCAACTAAATGTACTGACCCATGCCTTTCTAGTTATTAAGTGCTACATAAAAACATGAATTTGTTTCTGTCTATACTACTATAACAGCACCACTTCTCTTACCTGACTGCAAACAAAGCAGGCATCCTTTATCTTGCCTGAAGGCAACAAGAAATAATATTGTGGTGATAAGGAGTCCAAACTGAGGTCATATATTTTGACAAAGTCAGCTGTGATTAGAGCCAACTGTGTCTGCTGTCCTGGAAGCCAGAGGGCTTTGATGATGTAGTTTCCAGATTCCAGCTGTGGGTGAAGAACCAGGTGGTCGGCCACACTGCCTGTGCTCGAGAAGGTCAAGACATGACAATCCTGAAAAGAAAAACATGAAAGATTTTTTTTTTATTCTTTCATTATACATCATACATACATAACCAAGGCTTTTTCCCCCTTACAAGGGAGGCAGCCAAAAAGGAAAAGGCATAAAATCATTCCCACCCATTCCATCCCTGAATACACTCCACACCCCTCCACCCTCCCTCTCATCTTAGCACCTCCTGGATGACGGGTCATCTCTGCACCTTGTCCACTGCCCTGGGTCAGAAGCAGTGTCGCAAGACACAGCACATCCACAGCAAGGCTGCTTCATTAAATCGGCGACCCCACCTCTCCATCCCCCCATGCATAAAGGAGAAGACGGGGAGAAATCCCTTCGCGCTGCGTTAAAATTTGCTCACACATACTACCTCACCCCCCATCCCCCTGCTCATTCCACCTCATGCATCACATCATCCATATACAACCATTCTCCATTCACCCGTCTTCTGTCCTCTCCCGTCCTTCCTCAACAGACATTCCCCTCTTCCCCAAAGCCCCCTTCACCCCATCCATCCACCTCATCCTAGGACGTCCCTTCATGTTCACTCCCTCCACATCTGCCTTCCACACCTCTTTTACTAGTCTTTCTTCACCCATTCTTTCCATGTGTCCAAATCATCCTAATACTCTTTCATGAACCCTATCTCCCAACTCCCTTTCCACCCCTGTTCTCCTCCTCACCTCCTCATTTCTCACTCTATCTAGCCTAGTAACCCCCATCATACTTCTCAGACACCTCATCTCAAACACATTCAAACTCCTTCTCTCTTCCTCTTTTATGTTCCATGTTTCTGCCCCATACAGTGCTGTTGGCACAATCACTCCTTCATATAGTCTCCTCTTAGCATCCATTCCCAAATGTCTATTCCTCATTACACTCTTTAATCCACCAAGGCATTTACTCGCTTCTCTCAATCTACATTCTACCTCCACCTTCACTCCACCTTTTCCTGCCACATTTGCACCCAAGTATCTAAAACTATCTACTTCCTCCAGTCGCTCTTCCTTAATGCTCACTTCCACCCCTTGTACATCTCATCACCTTACTTTTACCCACATTTATCTTCAGCTTTCTTCTATCACATACTCTCCCAAACTCTGTCACCAACTTCCTCAATCCCTTATCTGATCCTGCCACAAGCGCATTGTCGTCTGCAAACAACAGCTGGCTCACCTCCCACTTTTCTCTATTTTCTTTAACTATCTCCAATCCCTGACCCACTACCCTTGCATTTACCTCTCGCACTACCCCATCCATGTATAAGTTGAACAGCCAGGGCGACATAACGCATCCTTGACGAAGTCCCACCTTTACCTCGAACCACTCGCTCTCTCCATTTCTAATCCTGACACAAGCTCTACTACTCTCATAAAAACCCTTGACAGCTCCTAGAAGCTTTCCTCCTATCCCATATATCCTCAAAACCTCCCACAGTGCCTTTCTTACAACAGATTAATTTTCCTTTTAATTCTATCTTGGCTGGTCCACCCCTGCCTTATAAGGAACAGACTTTTATTATGTGTGTATGTATTTTATGGAGCTGCCTAGTGTAGGCTTTATGGTCTCTTGCAGCCTCCTTCATTCTTATGTTCTTATGTTTACCTTCTATATACTACCTCCTGTGTAAGGGGGAAAAAGCCTTTGGTATATGTATGTATGTATATATATTAATAGGCTTCTTCCTCTTTTAAAGGGAGGTAGCCTGCCAAGGCATGCACCCATTCCCATTTGTCACCCATTTCCTTTTTATCTTAGCTCCTTGTAGATGAAGGGTCATCCCTGTCCCCTGGCCACTGCCTGGGTCAGAAGCAATGCAACAAGTATTTTATCTTAAATTATCAATTTTCCTTTTTATTCCACCTTTTAATTAACATACTATACCATTGTAAGGATAAATCTTAATCTTTTATTAAGATGGTGGCATTCTTTATAGAACCTGGTGTTGCTTATTCCAAAAGCCCCAATACTGCAGAAATATATACCTGGCACTAACATTACTCAACACATCCAAAATGTTTTCATTAACCAATAACTAGTACAAAAACCTACAATACATTACCTTCAATCCACATACAGCCAAAAAGTCATCATTGGCTGCATTGGCTGTGATGGAAAGCACCGTGAATGGCACTGGTGCCGATGACAGGCGGGTGAGTGTCAGTTTACGTTTGGCTGAGTCATGCTGCTTAAGGAGGGAGGACAACTGAAGAACTGTGATTTTTCCTTTCTCATGTGACACAGCTAAGTGCTGTCGTTTACTGCCTGGGGAAGTGAGGCAGCACATGGCAACACGACGAATCATGTGAGCGGATACAAGCTGACGGATGGTCTGCCCTTGGTCACCAGAATAGTTGAGACGTACATTTTCGAAGGCCCCTTCCTGGGACCCTACAGTAGCAACCATCAGGTGCTCACTCTGTTCTATATTCTGTAGACAGAAAAGTAAAAAATGAAAAGATAATACTAACAACAACAAGCCATAATTCTGGATGAAAACTTATAATCTATTCAGCTTTGGGGAGGGCTGTAAAATAAAATGACTTCACGCAAGGAAGATCACATTCAGTCTAATGAAATTAGCTAACATCTTCCCAAGGAAAATTCTAAAATGTAACCTGAAATTAGTTTGGAACCATTTCTAAAATGTAATTTTTGCAGGAAAATTAATTTTTCCCTGATACAAACCTGAGGTACTCCTTACCCAAGGATACGCGGCGAGTTTCTACCGCTAACACTGTGTGCTTGAAAACACCTCATTCCGAGGGTCTGGGAAACCATTATCTTCAGTAAGGGGCCCTCCTGGGGCAAGGGGGCCCCCCCCTCCCCCCACAAGGGTAGGAGGGTAGAAGCTCCATTGTCTGAGCCAGGTATGAAATTAGTCACGAGGGTTGACAAGCCAGGGAGAAGGAACTACTAGCGGGGTGGATGAGGAGGGCCATTAGAGGTAAGGAGTACCTCAGGTTTGTATCAGGGAAAAATTAATTTTCCTGCGAAAATTACATTTGTTCCGAAGAATACAAACTCTTCGGTACTCCTTACCCAAGGAGACTTGGACTTAAGGGGGAAAGAAGTATTTATCTAGCCTGGGAAACCCTCGTAAGGAGAAAATGTAGAGTGCTAAGATCTACGTTGACCAGACCCTTATACATTCCCCGAAACTGTGAAGGGCACCTGGATCTGTTCCCAGAGTGGAGACAGACAGGGCATACTCACTTAGTACCCCTTGCAGGGCTCGAACTGATTCCCTTGGAATGCTTGAGAGCCCTCGGTGAGGTAAGGGAATGTAGGAGTATGAGAAGGACTTGGGATAGGTATCCCCGTGGTTGCCGATCCAGAACTTGGATGAGGCTTCAGGGTTGGCTGTGTGCCATTGGTACGGGGTATGTTATCTCAGGACTTCTTGGGCGGCCACTATGGGGCCCAGAGAGAAGGTCCCTAAGGATTCCCACATGACATCTTTGAGGTAAAAGGAAGTGAACGTAGTCTGGGACTTCCATATACCTGCTTGAAGGACCTGGTTGACTGACCGATTCTTTCGGAAGACTAGGGAGGGCCCTATTGCCCTGAGGTCATGAGCTTTTGCTCCAGGGTAATCCGTGGGGCTCGAGGCGTAGGCCCTGGATGACTTCCTTGATCCAGTAAGAAATGGAAGTCTTAGTGACGGGCTTGGGTGTACCCCTGGTAGAGACGAACAGTCTTGGCAAGTCTGGTCTAAGATGCTTCGTCCTCTTGAGGTAGGTCCGGATAGCACGTACCGGGCATAGGACCATTTCCGCATGTTCGCCCCCTACAAAGTCGTCCAAGGAAGGAATACTAAAGGACCAGAATCTAGGGTCGGCTTTGGCCGGATCCTGGTTTTTGGCAATGAATTGGGGCAGAAAAGTGAAGGAGACCTCTTGCCATCCTTTCGAGTGGGCGACTCGATAAGAGATGGCATGCAACTCCCCGACCCTCTTGGAAGACGCCAGGGCCAAGAGAAAAACTGTCTTCAAGGTGAGGTCCTTGAAATTAGCATCTCGGAGGGGTTCGTAAGGGGGGCCCCGCAGAGCGTTGAGGACTAATGCCACATCCCATGGAGGAGAAGTGATCTCCCTGGGGGGGCATGATTTTCTGAAATGTCTGAAGAGCATGGAAATTTCTGGAGACAGGGCTAGATCCATGCCCTTCAGAGAAAACACCTGATTAAGAGCTGCCCTATAGCCCTGCACTGCCGAGAGGGAGATCTTCTTGGACTTCCGGAGGAAGTGGAAGAAGGAGGCAATCAGAGAAATGGTGGCTTGCTCTGGGGCTATTGCTCGGGAGTGGCACCATTCTGCAAAAGCATTCCACTTCCCTTGATAAAGGGTAGCTGAGGAAGAGCGAATAGGGGAGGACATGTCTTCTGCCACTTCTTTGGGGAAACCCTTCTCTAGGAGGATCCGGACCATAGTCTGAATGCGTGAAGTGCCAGGGCTGACGGGTTCTTGTGCCAGGCCCCGTTGACTGGTTGATGTAGAAGGTCGGCTCTTCCCTGAAGGGCCAGGGGCTCCTCCACTGCTAGCTCGAGGGCGTCTGGAAACCATGGGGCTTCCGGCCACCAGGGAGCGATCAAAGTCATCCGAAGGTTGGATGCGGTTCATACTCTCTGGAGCACCTTCTGGAGCAAGGGAAACGGTGGGAAAGCGTAGGTGTCGAGGTTGTCCCAGCTTTGCAGAAGAGCATCCTCTCCCGCTGCCAGCGGATCCGGGAGAGGGCTGAAATACACCGGGAGCTGGTGGTTCTATCTGGTGGCGAAAAGGTCCACCAGAGGGGAGCCCCATTTGTTGATGAGGAAGGTCACCACTTCCGGATGGAGGGACCACTCCGTGCTGATTACCTGACTCCTTCTGCTGAGGTGGTCCGCCCAGACATTCTTCTTCCCTGGGATGTAGCGAGCTCTGAGTGCCACTTGGAGGTTCTCGGCTAATAGGAGGATCTCCATAGTGAGATGGCAGAGGTCCTGGGAGACTGTGCCACCCTGCTTGTTCAGGTAGGCTACTACCGAGGAATTGTCCGACATGATGCCCACAACTTTCCCAGAGATTTGACGGAGAGCCACCAGTACCGCTTTCAATTCTAGCCAGTTGATATGGGCTGTCCGCTCGACCGTGGACCAGGAACCGCTGACGTGATCGTCGTTGAGGTGGGCCCCCCCAGCCCTCCTTGGAGGCGTTGGAGAAGAGGACTTCGGGGGGAGATGGGCCGAGGGGCATCCTCACGAGCAGGTTGCACGGGTCCTTCCACCAGAGAAGAGAATGCTTGACCTCTCCAGTAAGGGTGATGTGTTGACGGGTGTTTCCCCTTAGCGGGGACCACTGGGACTTGAGGAGCCACTGTAGGGGTCGCATTCTCAGTCTGCTCCTGGGTATTAACCTCTTGACGGAGGCCATGTGGCCCAGGAGGACTTGGCACTGTTTGGCCGTGAGGAAGCACTTCCAAGCGGCAGGATGGCGGCGATGCAGGACGCTCCACACAAAGGACGCCGTTGGAAGGGTGTAGAAGGCCGAAGCAGAGTGCCTTCCTTTCGTCACAATCGAACGAGGCTGGGTTTGACGCAGGAAATTAATTTTGCCCTGATACAAACAAAGCCCAGCACTTGCACAAGCACGAGAGCGGGGAATACTGTCCCCCAACTGAGCCGGACTGTGAGAGATGTTGACTCGATCGCTACCGCTTAGACAATGGAGCTTCTACCCTCCTACCCTTGTGGGGGGAGGGGAGGCCCCCTTGCCCCAGGAGGGCCCCTTACTGAGGATAATGGTTGCCCAGACCCTCGGAGTGAGGTGTTTTCAAGCACACACAGTGTTAGCGGTAGAAACTCGCCGCGTATCCTTGGGTAAGGAGTACCGAAGAGTTTGTATTCTTCGGAACAATTAGGAGGGAACAATATACAGGCCATTGCCCCAAACAACATGAATTCCAAACATTCCACTCACCTTAGTACTTGTGTGGACTTGGTGAAGAGCATGGAGAGCTCTCTGGTAACTTCCAACAGCACTTGTCTCTGTAGATGTCTTTTCAATGGTTGGCATAAGTTCCCTAAGCAGATCTAGAACAGTTGCAGCCACATCACTACAGCTGACTTCTGCTATGAGCAGATCACGTACACTCTCTGTAATGGAAAGAAAAAGTTTTATGTGCACAATGTACAAATTTCAAGTGCTACAAAGATGTCCTTAAGCATGCTACCTTTATTTATTCATTATATACATACCAAAGGCCCTTTCTTCCTTTCAATGGGGATGGCCAATCTAAAATACACATCCACACCAACATCACACACATTACTCCCCCACCCTACCAACATTACCCATTCTCCAAGGACAGTAGTACAAGATATCAGGATGAAAGGCAATGATTTGTTAAGACCTTCAAGGGCTAGTACTACTGCAATGTTCCTTATCTAGGATATATAAAATGACAATGGATGGTATTACAACCCCTATCACACTTACAGACAATACAATGATCACAAGAAGAGTGAGACAAGGACCAAGGTTGTTGCAAAAAATTTAGACAATATATGCTTGGAGTCAATGGAAATTTATGAAAAAACCCGGAGACACTAATCCACCCTAGATTGGAATATGCTGCAGTGGTATGGTCGCCAGATAAAGTGATAGATATGAAGTAATAAATATTGACAGAATACAAATATCAACATCCAAAAATATTTCCAGCCTTGCAGGCAAGTTGTAAAAGGACACCAGAAGCACTAGACCTGTCATTGTATTAGGATTAGAGGGGATTTGACTGAAGTGCTCAAAACACTGAAGGGGATGGAGAACAATGACAAAAAGATTTTGATTTAAGATAGGAGGGCATCCTGAGGTCATGGGAACAAATGAATACCACATGCCTTAGGAATATGAAAAACAATTTTCAATCCAGAAGCATAAACTCCTGGAATAACCTAGACCAGTGTTCCTTGACCTGGTGCACTGGAAAGACATGTTCCTTGCAGTTATAGAGTAGCTCTAGTCTGTAAGGTTATATTGCTGGACTGCCTAAACCTGACTCCTGGGGGGGGGGGGTGCCATGGTCAGAATTTGTTTAAGACTAGCCTTGATGATGTAGCCCATATTGGAACCACACATTAATATAAAACAAGGTACAATAAACAAGAACAAGAGACAGTATCCTACAAGCATTGCTCCCTTCCTGTATGCAAAAACAATTAGGTGAGTATGCATGCATGCACATGCACACCCACACACACACATTGAAAACAAGACATTCTTACCTAACTGTTTTGCCAAGGCCTGTCTCTGCTTTTGGGTATCATCACGAGGTTTGTCCTGCAATTACATAATAAATATGAAAACAGCCTCCCACAAACACATGATGCTAAAGGAAAGAAATGTCTTCCTCTTCACTTTCCTATACAATGAGTAGATAAAACAGTCCCATATTTCCCTTCCCTTTAGCTTTTAGATGCTTGAAAATCTATGGATGATTCCTAAATTTAGAAGCCATTTCATGAGTGATGTCTTTATCATTAACAATTACTAAATAACAGACCTGTAGCCCTTGTGTAGGTGAAGATGGACGTCTCCGAAGGGATGAGGGTAAGAGAGGTTCAACACCGAAGGGTGCTGGACCACTAGATGAGCCTCCTCCATCTTCATAAGAGGCAGGACTTCTCTTGACTAGGGCCTGCACATTGGTTTGGATATGATCATTCAGACAAGGTAAACCAAACTTCATAATCATTGATACTTTGGTTTATCAACCTTTAGTGAATCTAATATAATCATAAAACTAAAATCAAACAAAATATCTTGACTGGATTTTTGAGTAACTATTATATTTGCATCGACCAACAAAATTTTGGTACATAGAAATCAAATGTGGCCATACATAGCCTTAATTTTCCATGGATATATGCACTGTTTATTTTTCAACATCATGACATACTCCAATGTTCTGACAAAAATTTCGAATATCTGGTGTAGTGTGGCAGTGTGTGTATGTGACTGAGTCAGTGTGTGAGTGCGTGTATAGTGTGCATGCAAATGTGTGAGAGAACGAGAGAGAGATATCCCTTGAAATGAAGAGGGTCTTTGGGAGGATCTGAGGGTAACTCTTGAGATGAATGAAACAGTCTGTACCTTGCCAGAACATGAATAAAATATGTCACTGTGTTGAAAGGGCCAAGAACACTCCAGAGACTCACCTGACATGTACCATCTTCCTTGGCTCCACAATCACAGAAAAAGGATCCAAACTTTGCATACGTGACATCATGACCACGGTGACACACACGGGCACACACAGTACAAACTCCTACACCATCAACCATGCGGCAGGTGTGGCAATGGTACCAATGCTGATTCATGAACTCCTTCTGAGTGGTAGTGAAAGTGCAAAGCTTGTTGCACATACTGTCCTCATCCTGTGAGATGTACAAAATAACATGTAACAACCTGTACAATTAAAAATGTTTAGAGCTTCAAGAAAAAATGTAGTTTATACATTTGCCATGGAACTATTAGTCTTCTACTGAACTGCTCACCCTATTCTGACCATTTTGCTTTATTCTATATCTTTTTGTTTACAAGTTCACTTCTTTCTGCAAGTTCTATGGAGGACTAATGGGATTGATGAAAGTTAACGACTAACACAACTCAAGCTTACCGAGTCTTCTCCTCCACTGTCCTCATCCTCTTGGGTTAATTCGTCAACCCAATCAGAATCTGTGTCTGCAGTGAGATCAGGTTCATTGGGTGGAGAGGTAATGCCACTACGATAAGACACTGCCCACCTTTCACTTGTCATCTGCAAATGGGAAAATTTTATGATTAACAAGTGGGGAATAAAAATAGACTTTGGACTAATAATCTCTGGGTAAAATAATGTGCTTATCATTTTCATATGCTGCTCTAAGGAAAGGATTTGGGTTTCTGTGTGTATATGATTTACTGGGGTGATTTTAGTGCAATTATTTTTCTGAATGTTTTGTTTTGTGCGGTTTGTATGGTGTGTTTTCTTGACTATATGGAAACACACTTTGGAGGAATGGTCGTGCATGTTTCTTATGAACTGTTAGTACTCATCAATGTCCTTTTCTGCTAACCAAAAACCTGTGCTTGCTACTAAACTAGTAGATTTACTTTTTTGTTTTAACTATCAGGTCCATATTAAATGGGCTGAAGGACATTTGCATATCAAAAGTATGGCCTACGCTTTTAGGGTCATTGTCATATGGAAAAAGCTGGACATTAAATCTTATTATTGGATATTTGTTTCATGGCTGTCTGGGATGAGAGGGAAGGTTTGTATTCTGGTCTATTTCAGCTACTCTGCTAGTATGTCTAATTTTAATTTTTCTCAGCAGTGTAGTTACCACACTTATAATAATGTACACTGAGAAAGGTACAAATTTCCTTTCCATAGATCTATGCAAGGGCATCATGAACAAAGAATGAGTAGTACTCACTTTTAGTGCTGCAACAATATCATTGATGTAGTTCAGCAGATAGCATACAGCTTCCAGTAGCACAGGTGACTTTTCTTCTCCAACCACATGTTGCTTACTGTGAAAAGGTATAGGAATATATGAAACAAGATGCTTCAGAGCTATTTCTGGAGTTCCAAAATATAAGTACGGAATGATGGACCTATTGGAATGGAATTTGGTAAAGACAGGATTGGGAGAAAATAGAACAGGACAACCTGAAGTGGTTTGATCATGTTATGAGAAGTTATCCTTGAAGGATATTCATGAATCTTAGGTGTCAGGTAAGCAAGCAGACCAAGGAAAAGGTGGGTAGATGGAGTGAATAAAACCAGATGAGCTTATGGTTAGATGCTAAATGAGAAAAGACATGTATAAATGACAGAATTTAAGAAGCGTATCGCCTAAGTCAATGACCTATTCTATTAAAGAGGAAGGGTGAATAATGGATAAACTAGTGGTACCAATGGAGAAAAAGATTGTAGTTACTGTTATAGTTTGTCACTTGCTTAGTCACACATGTGCACCCATGTTCCCCGCCCTTTTAATACATACACACAGAATTCTCACACTCCCTTACCATTGCATAATCCATTGACTTGTGGCCCTAAAGAGTGTGATGTGGCCTGACCCTGAGCCAGCTCCAGCGAGTCGGGTCATGACAGGTAAAAGGTGAGTAAGATTTCCAATGCATTCTGTGCCACCTTCTACCAATTTTGCTCCCAAGGGTACAAGAGACTTGAGAAGTGTGTGCGAGACCTCCTGTAATGAACAAATTTGTCAACACTTTTGTGATCTTCCTAAGGTTTACATTTTAAAGATCCCAAATTACAAGTCACTGACTGCCAAGTTATGAAGGGTCTGGTGTACCTGTCTTAACACATGGTAAACAATCTTTCTAATTTGAGGGTCACACTTTGCTTATGCCCTGTGATACAAGGATGTATTTCAATATTTCGTTTTTAATGAATAGCTCTAACACTATTTAGCTGAGGAATGACTTGTTAAAAACTTACCTCTGTATCTGGTTCAGTTTGTGCTACAATGTAGGCTGTGAGAGTCTTAAGGAACTGCCAGCTATCTGGAGTTGTCTCGGTTGCTGTTGCAGTAGATGAAAGGAGTTGTTCACTCAGCCACCTCTGAAGCAGTCCAGACTCGAGCCATGAGCCGACTGACACATGGCTACATACAGCTGCTAAGCTTGCATCTCCTGAATTCTTCTCCGCTGTGAAGAAAATTGGTCTTATAATAACCAGAGCTATTCCTATTGTTGGCACTGTTCACCACAGCTCAATTAATGCAGCAATGAAAATTACGAAACTCCTCAAAATTATGTTACAGATAGATGGAACAGAAACTGTTAAGTTTGGGTTAAGAGAGGGATAATGAAGAATGAATACTGGAGATGAAATGGAAAGTAAATGAAGAATTTAATGGGCATACATTAGCAAAAAAGTGGAAAATACAGTAATGAAATTGAAATAAAGTAGTGGTGAAACTGATGGTATAGATAATGTACCACAAAGTACCCCAAAACAATCCCTAATATAATTAGCTGTATGTTACTTAATATGGGTATAATATGGAGATGACAAAGCATCTGGCAACAGTCCCCGGTCATCCCACAAATCTTTCAGAGAAGAAATTTTAAACTGCTGTCTGTAGTACATTAGTATGGAGCTGTTTCTATATCACCAGCTGGAAGTGAGGGATGGGAGTTGTGCACAGTTGTCCCCTCTCCATATGTTAAAGTTGTACATTAGAAGTTGACAGATTTTGGGCCCAGTCCATAGTGTCAGCACGTGTATTGAAACAAGTGTCCTGGTAATATAATAACTATTCTGTAACACTTACCCAACTGGAAGAGTTTGATGAAGAACTTGATAACATATGTAGCCAAAGATGTGGAGAAGGTCTCACTGGTGGTGGGTGGGCTGAGCAGTACAGAGGCAAAGTTGGATTCTGAGAAAAATTTGTGGAGAGCAGCTTTCCCCGAGGTGGATTCCAGTAGCTGTTCAAGGAAGGATACACAGCCTTCCAAGATCTGGGCATCAACAACACTAAAAACAGAGAATTTCATCAATTCTTGATATGCATTGAGGTGGAATAGCACTAACTTCCCACCTTCCCTAAAGCTAAACTATGGATACCCTCCCTATGTTGGGATAATTAGGTCACTTCCAACTTAAAATTCTCCACTTCAAGTTTCTCACTTTTTACACGGACATTTATCCTGTTATCATCATCATTCTTTGTACATCTCAATATTTTACTTTTGCCCACATTCACTTGAAATAAAGATACATCTTTGTGGTGTTAAATGTTGAAAAATTACAAGTACCTTTCATCTTATCTGTAACCAATCTTTGACATCGAACACTAACAGTATTCTACACAACAAAATGATACAAATTTTAAAACTAATAGCCGTTTATTTTCACTTACCCATCAGCCTCAGCAGAGGACCGTAGCAACATTGCAACATGGGTCAGCTGATGTGCAAAAAGTGCCATATGGAACTGATCAACACCCTCACCATCTTCCTGTTGTGGGAGGAGTTTGTCTAGTGCTGCACTGACAGCATCAGCTACATGGTCACAGGTGGCATCTACAGAGAGAGCTACCAGAGTATTCACTAGTGCACTGCGCACCTTCTTGTCATCTTCTGTACACCAACTGAAGCAAAATTTAGTCAATATTAAAAAAAGTTACAAGAGTACACTTCAATATTGCCCTAAACTACCAGTCATTATTACTCATATATGAGTGCCACTATTTCATTAATCATTTCAGTATGAGGACACATAATCAGGCGTCATGAAACACGAGTGGGTACACGAAGGTGCCAGTGTCGGTGTCTTGATTATATATTTTTTTATGTAATTGTACACGAGTTACCTCGGATTCTGTGAAGTGGTTTGATCACATTTTCTGTTTTGGGATGGTTTGGACACATGGAAAGAATGAGTGAAGAAAGATTAGTAATAGAGGTGTGGAAGGCAGAGGTAGGAGTGTACATAAGGGGATGACCAAGGATGAGATGGATGGATGGGGTAAAAGGGGCATTGGGAAATAGGGGAATGTCTGTTGGGGAAGGACAGGAGAAGACAGAAGTTAGGGGTGAATGGAGAATGGTTGTGTATGGATGATGCTGTGATGCATGAAAAGGAGTGGGTGGGGGATGTGGGGTGAGGGAGTATGTGTGAAAAATAAATTGATGCAGCCTGAAGGGATTTTTCCCCATCTTCTCCATTTCTGCACAAGGGGACGGAGAGGGGAGGTTGCCAATTTAATGAAGCAGCCTTGCTGTGGATGTGCTGTGTCTTGCAACACTGCTTCTGACCCGGGACAGTAGGCGAGATGCAAGGATGACCCGTCATCCAGGAGGAGCCAACATAAGAGGGAGGGAGGGGGGGGTGGATGGGAGTGAGTATGTGGGGATGAAATGGGTGGGGGTGGATTTTATGCCTTTGTTTTTTTACTTTCTCCCTTGTATGGGGGAAAAAGTATTTGGTGTATGTATGTAAGTATTACTCAGAGTAAAAGAACAAGTACTACAGCAGTGACTTTATATTTTATAAAGTGAGTAGTGTGATGAATCATACATATGGCAGCCGATGCTGTGTGCTAGAGTTTGACTCATACTGAAGTGGTTAATGGGTTGAATTCATAAACTTAGAAATCACAACAGATTTTGCCTACTGCTTTTTTAGATGTTACAAAACATTTCCACAAAGATAACCCCAAGCCAGTACAGAGTTGAATGAAGGGCCTTCTAATATTTAGAATTAATGTAGCAAGACAAAAATTATAGTGCTTGCATCTTACCATGCCAAGTCTGCTGTGAAGGTAATAAGAGTATGCATGACATGTTTGAGAGCTGTGTTGATGGAGAAGGAAGCATGTGAAGATAAGGATCCAATGTGGCCCATGATGATGCCAGACACGTAGCTTTCACCTGGCAGGATGTCTCCACCCATACTGTTCCTCTGCAAGAAAATAAGTATGCATGTACACAATTAATAAACTCCACTATTAAAAGTGGGCTAGTATGGAGGCCCCTCATGGAAGACCTTTTGAACCAGGTAATTTAATATACTGTGCCATTACTACCATCCCCTTATTAGGAACAAAAACCTTTTGATATGTACAGTATGTATATACATTGATACATATACCAAAAGGCTTTTCCTTCCTTATAAAAGGAGTGGCTTCTTTCCACTTGTAAAGAAGGTAGCCAAATCAAAGGCATGCACCCACTCTCACCCACCTCCATTTTTTTCCTTCTCATTTTAACTCAAGTTTAGCAAAGCATACACACATTCAAAAATCCAGTTATCCCTTTCATCTTAGCATTTTGTGGATGAAAGGTAATCCCTGTACTGTGCTAGTGCATTGGTCAAAGGTAATGCCACAGGGGACAATTTCCAGAGTAGAGCCAGGCAGACAGTTGATTAACCCTCAATCCCCTTATCCCTTTGGGTCACATTTCCTCATCCATTTGTGACCATTCTCCATTCACTCTCTTCCTAGCTCAACAGACATTCTTCTGCCTCCAATGCCTCCCTTCACCTCTTCACATCAACTCATTCTTGGTCTTCCCCTCAAGTTCACTCCATCCACTTTTGCTTTCCTCATATTTTCCTTTCTTCATCCTGATGTCAAAACACTCCTGGTACTCTTTAACTGACCATACCTGCCAGATCTTTTTTCACCTCTACTCTATCCATCCTTGTTACACCTACCATACTTCTTAAAACATCACAAGTATATTTATGATTTTTGTTTCCTCCGATTCAAAGAAAGAAAAGTTAAATGTATGAGCAAGATTGAGATGTAAATTAAAGGGATGAAAGTTTCTCTCTCCCATACTTACCTCTCATGGTAGGAAATGGCACGTAGGTTGAGGGAGATGGACTATACATCACCAATGCAAGTTAAAAATTTCATGCCTTTTTCTAGTTTGTGTCATATAATATTGAGACAGAAACTCATCCAACAATGCCCCTCACTAACTGTCCTTAGACAACAAAATATTTTGGATTAACTGTAGAATACCCCCCCCCCCCACACACACACACACACATACAACCATCAACAAAGGTCCAAAGCACTCTGCTGTCACTCGGGTCATGGTAGCATTTTTTCTAATACTCAACTTATGGTTTGGGAGTATTAATGGTTAGGTTAGAAAAAATGAATAAATAAATAAATAAAATAAATTAAATAAATAAATACATAAATACATACATACATATACCAAGGCTTTTTCCCCCTTACAAGGGAGGTAGCCAAAAAGGGAAAAGGCATAAAATCATCTCCATCCATTCCATCCCTGAATACACTCCACACCCCTCCACCCTCCCTCTTATCTGAGCACCTCCTGGATGACGGGTCATCCCTGCACCTTGTCCACTGCCCTGGGTCAGAAGCAGTGTCGCAAGACACAGTACATCCACAGCAAGGCCGCTTCATTAAATCGGCGACCCCACCTCTCCGTCCCCCCATTTGCATAAAGGAGAGGACGGGGAGAAATCCCTTCAGGCTGCGTCAAATTTTGCTCACACGTACTACCTCGCCCCCCACCCCCACGCCCATTCCACCTCATGCAATCACATCATCATCCATATACAACCCTTCTCCACTCACCCGTCTTCTGTCCTCTCCCGTCTTTCCTCAACAGACATTCCTCTCTTCCCCAAAGCCCCCTTCACCCCATCCATCCGCCTCATTCTAGGACGTCCCCTCATGTTCACTCCCTCCACATCTGCCTTCCATACCTCTTTTACTAGTCTTTCTTCACTCATTCTTTCCATGTGTCCAAACCATCCTAATATTCTTTCATCAACCCTATCTCCCAGCTCCTTTTCCACCCCTGTTCTCCTCCTCACCTCCTCATTTCTCACTCTATCTAGCCTAGTAACCCCCATCATACTTCTCAGCACCTCATCTCAAACACATTCAAACTCCTTTTCTCTTCTTCTCTTATGTTCCATGTTTCTGCCCCATACAGTGCTGTTGGCACAATCACTCCTTCATAGTCTCCTCTTAGCATCCATTCCCAAATGTCTATTCATTACAATAAATAAATAAAATAAAAATAAATAAATCATCATGACCTGACCAACGGTGTGTGCCTGAATGACAGAGCAGTTAGTCGCATTTTCCAAGAGCTTTCTTATTTACAATAAAGAACAAAACTTACCCATGCCAGCAGTGCTGGAAAGTCTTGCATATTATTACTATTCCAATAGTCAATGACAGTCTTCAAAGGGGCGTGGAGGGCTGAACGTGTCAGACTTGGATGATGTGCTCCAGCACGAGGCACATGAGAACCAGCCACTGCTAGTACAGAACAGTATGCTTGCAGGGCTTCAGAGGAAAGAAGGCTTCCTTCTTCAAAGAGGCCATTCATCTGCTGCAGGAGACTCCACCTGTGGCAAAATCCAAAACCTACTTAGGCACAAAATTAAAGTTTGGTGAAAGACATCTTGTTTCAAAGTGTAGTTTTTTATAAAAATGGGAATTACAAGGACTCTGAAGACTTAACTTTTCACTCAGACACACATGCACACACAGATAACTATATATATATATATATTGGGAGAGAAAGGGAAAAAGGAGGGCGAAAGAGAGGACGAGGAGTGGAGAAGGGAAGGGGGAAAGAGGGAAGGAAAGAGGGGGGGAAAGAGGGAAGGAAAGAGGGGAGGAAAGAGGGGAGGAGTGAGGGAGAAGGACAGAGAGAGGGGGGAGAGAGGGAGGGGGAGAAAAGGGGAGGGAGTTAGAGGGAAAGGGAGGGAGAGAGGGAAGAAGGGGGGGTGAGGGTGGGAGTGAGAGGGAGAATGGGCAGAAGGGGGGATGAGGGTGGGAGTGAGAGCGAGAGGGAGGGAAGGAGAGGGAGAGTGAGAGCGAGAGGGTGGGAGGGAGAGTGAGAGCGAGAGGGTGGGAGTGAGAGGGAGAGCGAGAGGGTGGGAGTGAGAGGGAGAGCGAGAGGGTGGGTGGGAGTGAGAGTGAGAGGGAGGGTGGAAGGGAGAGTGAGAGGGAGGGTGGAAGGGAGAGTGAGAGGGAGGGTGGAAGGGAGAGTGAGAGGGAGGGTGGAAGGGAGAGTGAGAGGGAGGGTGGAAGGGAGAGTGAGAGGGAGGGTGGAAGGGAGAGTGAGAGGGAGGGTGGAAGGGAGAGTGAGAGGGAGGGTGGAAGGGAGGGTGAGAGGGAGGGTGGAAGGGAGAGTGAGAGGGAGGGTGGAAGGGAGGGTGAGAGGGAGGGTGGGAGGGAGGGTGGAAGGGAGAGTGAGAGGGAGAGTGAGAGGGAGAGTGAGAGGGAGGGTGAGAGGGAGGGTGGAAGGGAGAGTGAGGGTGGAAGGGAGAGTGAGGGTGGAAGGGAGAGTGAGAGGGTGGGAGAGTGAGATGGAGAGTGCAGGGGAGGGAGGGAGAGTGCGAGGGTGGGAGAGTGAGATGGAGAGTGCAGGGGAGGGAGGGAGAGGGAGAGAAGTAAGAAGGAAAAGAAGAAACGAGAAAAGGAGATAGCTTGCACTACCACCTGCACCACCTGGGTACAGAGTTCTGAGAGGTCAGCAATCTTCATCTCTCATGAATAATAGGTGTTCATAAATCTAGTACAATATTTCATATATTCAAATCTAGTTACTCCGACTAGTTCATTCTGCTGAGGAGGTTCCCAAGAATGTAAGGGTCAAGTATCACAAGGGATTTTTGATATTATGGTCTTACCTGGCAGCATGTGTGAGGCCCTGCACCAGCTTTAGGAGACTAGAAATGGGCAGCTGGTCTGGCGAAATATCTAACACACGTAGCAAGTCTCCAGCCTCGCATGACCTGAGGTCCAGGTCACCTTTCTGACATGCCTCGTCAACTGCCACCTGCAGACTGCTCAGGATTGTATCCAACAAGGTAAGGTCTGACAGGGCAGGCATCTGTTCTGGAGTCAGCAGGGCAGTGCCTGAAAGATTGCTGTAACCCTGGGGAAGAAAAAATAAACAAATATATAAATACATACATAGATATACCAAAGGCTTTTTCCCCCTTACAAGGGAGATAGAAAAATCCTCTCCCACCCATTTCATCCCTATATACTCCACTCCCATCCACCCCCCTCCCTCCCTCTTATGTTTGCTCCTCCTGGATATGATGGGTCATCCCTGCATCTTGCCCACTGCCCTGGGTCAGAAGCAGTGTTGCAAGACACAGCACATCCACAGCAAGGCCGCTTCATTAAATCATGTCTGTCCCCTCATGCAGAAATGGAGAGGGGGAGAAATCCCTTTGGGCTGTGTCAATTTATTTTTCACAAACACTCCCTCACTCCCCATCCCCCAACCACTGTGAAAATCACTCTAGGATGACCGTTTTCCAGTCACTACCCTGCATTAAATAAATACAAACAAAGAATGGGTTTGGCCTCCGACTCCAACAGTTACAAATGCAACCACTACACAGAAGACATTGAGCACCTCATTCTCCACTGTCCTACACTTGCCCTGTCCTGACAAAATCTATTCAGTGACTAGAGGGCCCAACTTGTGGTTAAACCAGTTCACCTGGGGGTCAAAGGTCTCCTTCAAGAGACCTGGTGCAACAAAAGGATTGATAGTTTTTATTGCCCTCCTTAAAGCTCTCTTTCACCATCTACACAATTCCACCTCTTCAACATAATATTGTCCCCAAGGTCAGAGGTGCTAGTTATGGTCAATGAAATACAATACTTTACCTTGTTTAACAGATAGTTGAGAATGTTATTGGCCATCTTCAGTTCATGTTTAATGTTTCTTGTGACCTTAGCAACTGATTTCAGAAGTGCATCAGCTTTCTGAGTTGTCAGACTTTGACGAACCAGTCCATCCTGGGAAAAAAAAAATGTTAATGGATCTACATTTTGAATTGAATTAAATATAAAAATATTTCAATACTGCAAAATATATGTTCATGTATGCACACCAACAGACAAGAGTGATTAAGCAAGCAGAGGAATGAGTGAATACAAGTACGGCATTGTACATACATACATACATATACCAAGGCTTTTTCCCCCTTACAAGGGAGGTAGCCAAAAGGGAAAAGGCATAAAATCATTCCCACCCATTCCATCCCTGAATACACTCCACACCCCTCCACCCTCCCTCTCATCTTAGCACCTCCTGGATGACGGGTCATCCCTGCACCTTGTCCACTGCCCTGGGTCAGAAGCAGTGTCGCAAGACACAGCACATCCACAGCAAGGCCACTTCATTAAATCGGCGACCCCCCCTCTCCGTCCCCCCATACATAAAAGGAGAAGACGGGGAGAAATCCCTTCAGGCTACGTCAAATTTTGCTCACACATACTACACCCCCCATCCCCCCGCACATTCCACCTCATGCATCACATCATCATCCATATACAACCATTCTCCATTCACCTGTCTTCTGTCCTCTCCTGTCCTTCCTCAACAGACATTCCCCTCTTCCCCAAAGCCCCCTTCACCCCATCCATCCGCCTCATCCTAGGACGTCCCCTCATGTTCACTCCCTCTACATCTGCCTTCCATACCTCTTTTACTAGTCTTTCTTCACTCATTCTTTCCATGTGTCCAAACCATCCTAATAAGCTTTCATCAACCCTATCTCCCAACTCCCTTTCCACCCCCATTCTCCTCCTCACCTCATTTCTTACTCTATCCTGCCTAGTAACCCCCATCATACTTCTCAGACACCTCATCTCAAACACATTCAAACTCCTTCTCTCTTCCTCTCTTATGTTCCATGTTTCTGCCCCATACAGTGCTGTTGGCACAATCACTCCTTCATACAGTCTCCTCTTAGCATCCATTCCCAATTGTCTATTCCTCATTACACTCTTCAATCCACCAAGGCATTTACTCGCTTCTCTCAATCTACATTCTACCTCCACCTTCACTCCACCTTTTCCTGCCACATTTGCACCCAAGTATCTAAAACTATCCACTTCCTCCAGTCGCTCTCCCTTAATGCTCACTTCCAGTCTACTGCCACTTTCACCCCTTGTACATCTCATCACCTTACTTTTACCCACATTTATCTTTAGCTTTCTTCTATCACATACTCTCCCAAACTGTCACCAACTTCCTCAGTCCCTCCTCTGATCCTGCCACAAGCGCAGTGTCGTCAGCAAACAACAGCTGGTTCACCTCCCACTTTTCTCCATTTTCTTTAACCATCTCCAATTCCTGACCCACTACCCTTGCATTTACCTCTCGCACTACCCCATCCATGTATAAGTTGAACAGCCAGGGCGACATAACGCATCCTTGACAAAGTCCCACCTTTACCTAGAACCACTCACTCTCTCCATTTCTAATCCTGACACAAGCTGAGTACAAGGCATTGTACTCTTGCTATATTTTCTGGAGCCAAGGTAGCAACTCTATCCATGCTCAGGTTATTCTCCTATTAACCTTTGGTGTATATATATATATATATATATATATATATATATATATATATATATATATATATATATATATATATATATATATATATATATATATATATATATATATATATATATGTACCAACTATGCATAAAAGGAAGTGGGTGGGGGATGGGGAGGTGTAGGATTGTGAATGATATTTTGACACAGCCCAAACAAGATTTCTCCCTGTCTTTCTTTTTTCTGCACAAGGAGATGGCGAGGAATGGTCACCAATTAAATGAAGTGGCCTTGTTGTGGATGTGCTGTGTCTTGCTGCATTGCTTCTGAACCAGGGTGGTGGGCAAGATGCTGGGATGACCTGTCATCCAAGAGGAGCCAAGAAAAGAGAGACAGAGGGGTGGTGAATGGGAGTGGAGTACATAGGGATGAAATGGATGAGAGTGGATTTATGTCATTGAATTTACTTCCACTGTATGGGGTTAAAAAGCCCTTGGTATATGTATGTGCCACTTTACAATGACCCAACAAACATATGCCTTTTGAAACAAATCATGAATGTGGTCTTTAGGATGTTGGTCCACTTCACTTTTCTTTTTATTTATCTAGGATTTTTTTTTATTGAAAATCACGACATCCTTAATTCTTGTTTAGTGGTGCAATTTTTTTTTAGTTTAGTTTCTTCTACACTGTAGGTTAGATTGCATATATACCAAGGACTTTTTCCTCCTTACAATAGAGGTGGCCGAAGTCAAAAGGCACAATTCCACTCCCACCCACCACCCACCTCCCTCTCATCTTGGCTCCTCCTAGGTGACAGGCCATCCTTACATCCTGCCCATCACCCTGGGTCAGAAGAAATGCATCAAGACACAGAACCTCCAAAGAAAGGCTACCCTATCCAATCAGTGACCCCACCTCCTCTATATCACCCATGCAGCGGCACTAAAGACTGGGAGAAATCCCTTCGGCCCGTGTCAAAATATCATTCACACACAGCCTCCCTAACCCACCCCCATCCCCCACCCACTCCCCTCCATGCATCACAGCATCATCCACACACAGCCACCCCTCACACCCACTCCCAACCTCCTCCTTCCCCATTCCCCCCTCAACAGACCCCTACCCCACTTAATGCCCCTTTACATCATCCCTCCCACCCCCAGTCACCCCCCCCACCCCACATTTACTCCATTGCACGTGTGATTGCACATACTTGAGAAAAAGGGTGGGTTGATCAGCAACTAATGACATGACTCACCTTAATCCAACCATTGAAGATCTTGTGTGATGCCCTTGGTCCCCAGAGTAGAGCATAAAATACACTGGCTCCCTCCAGTTTTGTATCTGTTGATGAGAGTAGCTCCAACGAAGAGACAGAGGGTGGCATGGTGAGGATAAGACGATATGCTAGAGAAAAGGCATACTGGACACCACATAGGCCCAGGTGTGATAGCTGAGGGTCGCCAGATTTGTGCAGAGTTGGGCTACACTGGCAGCAAACATCGAGAAGGTTGATCAAGGTCTCATAGAGGGCACTGTACTTAAGTGTGTCTGGGGTGGCCAGAATGAAGCTGCATGCCTGCAAATATAATAAATTTCTGTATAACAAACTTTCTTCTCAACCATTTTAAACTGCTGCATACATACACACTAAAAGGGGTTGCCGAGCCAAAGCACATACCCACCCTATACCCATTCAATGCCTCTCTAATCTTAGTACCTAGTGGATGAAAGAGCATTCCTGTCCCCTGCCACACTGTTTGGGGCAATTGCATTGCAGAGCAGCACTTCCACAGCATGGCCTGATAGCCAGTGTTAGTTTACCCCCACTACTTCATCACACATTCATCAACCACTTGAAATATTTTATAGAATAGACAAAAACATTAACCATTTAGGCTGCATCATTTCTTCACCTATTTACAACTACTCTCCAATTGTTTCCATCCCTTACACTCTTTTCCCTGTTCGTTCCTCTTGCATCCAATGCCCCCTTCAACCAGTTTGGTCCCCCTCTTGTTCCTCCTATCCACTTCCTCTTTCTGTAATCTTTTTGCTATGCTTTCCTCTCATTCTTTCCATATGCCCAAACCATCTCAACACTTTGATCTACCCTAACCCACAGTTCTCTCCACCTGCACTCTCTGCCCTCCATACACATTTATCACTATCCATCCTTACACTATCTGTTCCTTAAACACTTCATCCAAAACATATTTAGGCTTCTCTTTTCTACTTTCTTCAAACGCCAAGTTTCAAATCCATACATTGCCAGTCTCAATCACTCCCTCATAGAATCTTCTATTTGCATTCATCTCTAGGTAACTTTTCATAAAACCTTTCATTTCACCTAGACACTCGCTTGCTTCCTTTACTATTTCACATCTACTCCAACATTCACATATATTTGACACTAAATACTCTCACCCTTTAAACTTTCCTCCAGCATGCCACCATCATCACTTTGTACATCTCATCACTTTACCTACATTTACATTCAGCTTTCCCCCTTTCACAAACCCCAACTTTTCCACAAACCACTTACAGCTATGAATAAATGTTTTAACATTTAAATATCACTCCACTGTCCTCCTATTCAACATACTGGTTACATTCTTTACACCTTCTGACCTAAAGATACCCATAACAGGTTGATCCAGAAAAAAAAAAAAAAAAAAAAAAAAAAAAAAAAAAAAAAAAAAAAATTAATAAACAAATAAATTAAAATGATACATAAATTTGTAACCGGTGCATAACTGATCTATGTAGGTATTACTTGTTTATTTATGCTTGGAATGTTTCCATTAAACTGTTTGTCCATTTACAATTCCTGGCTATAATTCACATTAGTTCTGCCACTATACCTTGTCACTGTACTGAACACTTCTGTACTGTATCTTCTATATATAGAGATGGAGACACTCACCAGACCATCCAACTTGGGTGTGTCTTGGGTGTTGGTTTCTGAAGGTGTCAGAGTGTAGAACCTTGGCCTCATAACAGCCTCATCTGTGCTGCTGTTTTTACGGTAGTTCTCCTCCAGATCACGCCACACATGGTACAATTTGCCACCAAGGCTGCCAGAGTCTTTACTGGATGTTTGACTATCACATTGCATTGAAATGGGTTTGAACAAATTCCACTGGACCTGCAATAAGTAGATATGCAAGTTAATACACCATCTATACAAACTGCTTTAGGGTTTTAAAATCTAAACAAACACAACAAAGTTCATCTCTTAAAAAGACCTGCTGAACCTCCTAAAAAATTGACTCAACATTGGTAACTTGGCAAAATTCATACAATGATTGAACAAGATTTTGAGAACAGGAGGTACTAAGATGAGAGGGAGGGTGGAGGGGTGTGGAGTGTATTCAGGGATGGAATGGGTGGAAATGATTTTATGCCTTTTCCTTTTTGGCTACCTCCCTTGTAAGGGGGATAAAGCCTTGGTATATGTGTATGTATGTAAACTAAAATTAGCTTCTCATATTCAAATTTCCCTTCTGCATGTTTATATATTTACCTAGTTGTGTGTGTGTGTATTTGTGTGCAAGTGTGTGTATGTGTGCAAGTGTGTGTATGTGTGCAAGTGTGTGTATGTGTGCAAGTGTGTGTATGTGTGCAAGTGTGTGTTTGTGTGTGCAAGTGTGTGTGTGTGTGTGTATGTGTGTGTGTGCAAGTGTATGTATGTGTGTGCAAGTGTGTGCAAGTGTGTGTATGTGTGTGCAAGTGTGTGTATGTGTGTGCAAGTGTGTGTATGTGTGTGCAAGTGTGTGTATGTGTGTGCAAGTGTGTGTATGTGTGTGCAAGTGTGTGTATGTGTGTGCAAGTGTGTGTATGTGTATGTGTGTGCAAGTGTGTGTGTGTGCAAGTATGTGTGTGTGTGTGCAAGTGTGTGTGTGTGTGTGCAAGTGTGTGTGTGTGTGTGTGTGTGTGCAAGTGTGTGTGTGTGTGTGTGTGTGTGTGTGCAAGTGTGTGTGTGTGTGTGCAAGTGTGTGTGTGTGTGTGTGTGTGCAAGTGTGTGTGTGTGTGTGTGCAAGTGTGTGTGTGTGTGTGCAAGTGTGTGTGTGTGTGTGTGTGCAAGTGTGTGTGTGTGTGTGTGCAAGTGTGTGTGTGTGTGTGTGCAAGTGTGTGTGTGCAAGTGTGTGTGTGTGTGTGTGTGTGTGTGTGTGCAAGTGTGTGTGTGTGCAAGTGTGTGTGTGTGCAAGTGTGTGTGTGTGCAAGTGTGTGTGTGTGCAAGTGTGTGTGTGTGCAAGTGTGTGTGTGTGCAAGTGTGTGTGTGTGCAAGTGTGTGCAAGTGTGTGTGTGTGTGTGCAAGTGTGTGTGTGTGTGTGCAAGTGTGTGTATGTGTGTGCAAGTGTGAGTATGTGTGTGCAAGTGTGTGTATGTGTGTGCAAGTGTGTGTATGTGTGTGCAAGTGTGTGTGTGTGCAAGTGTGTGTGTGTGCAAGTGTGTGTGTGTGCAAGTGTGTGTGTGTGCAAGTGTGTGTGTGTGTGCAAGTGTGTGTGTGTGTGCAAGTGTGTGTGTGTGCAAGTGTGTGTATGAGTTCAAGTGTATGTGTGAGAGTGTGTGTGCAAATGCATCTCAACATTTGGCAATTTTATGTAACCCAACACAGGCCAAAGTCACATCTTACCTGTTCAATAAGATGTTGAGGAGCTTCATACAAATTCTTCATTAGATAATCAAAGATGAGAAGAAGACGAGCAAGGTGGAGAACCTGAGTGTCCCTCATGGGTGTCTTGACTACATGTGCAACATTGACTATAGCTGATGCAACACCAAGCAGCACACACTTCTTCTGCATCAGTTGCAAGGAATGGAACAGGAAGAGCAACAACTGTGCATGTTCCACATTGAGATCTGCAAAAGAATCAGTTTTACAAATCCTATACACACTTGTTGCCCCCTCCCCCCTCCAACTTCCTTGGTGGAAGACGACCAAGGACCTTGGGCTACAAACCAATTTGAGCTTCATCTGCGAGTACCATAAGATCTGTACTGGTGGATTGGAGGAGTACAAGTATAGTCCTGCTATACACAAGGAGATCTTACAACAAATGGCTTCTCCCCTCCTACTATGTAAGCCAGTGACACAAACATCCCAATACTATAAAGCAAGTCCAACATTTCTTCTTAGAGATGTGAAAGGGGGCCTAAGAACTTACTGTTGCCAGTTGCTGTAGGGTTATGGGTTTCCTACCTGTGCAACATGTGGCAACAATTATTATCATATCTGCATGGTACCCCTTTTAGTAGCAAAGAGATTGTAGCCAACCTAACTCCCATGAGTAGGCCCCCCCCCCCTTTTTCCATTTCTTTAATTGTTGCTAATGACTAAACTATTTCATTCAGCTCTGTGGCAACCTTTAGGTGGAGAGGAATCTAAAATTACCATCTTACCTTCTGCTTCAACATCAGGTGGAGGTGGGTTGGAGATGGACTTTGTTAGGGTGGCTATGACCCTGTGCCAAATGAGGACACAAGCTGTGTCAGAGTCACATTTCAGCTCGTCTTTATCTCTTCGCTGCCGCAGGAGCAAAACCTGATAAGATGGATATTTTAGGAATCTATTTCTGAAACTTGCTAGGTTTCACTCAGTGCCAACACATCCATTTTTCTTCTCACAAACGTACTGCCTATCTCTTCTTTTACTCTCATCTGTACCACATCCACACACATTGAAAGACCCCTTAGGGTTCTGGTTGTAAAACTCCTCCCAGGCCCTCTTATGATGCCTTTACTTTTTTTTAGGAAGGTTCCCTTTGGGGATATAGGAGGAAGGCTGCCTAGTCCTATACCCACCCCATTTTTGTTGCCTTTTAAGATTCATGTTATCATTTTGATGTCCATCATGCACATGTGTGCACTGATGTGCAAGGAGCCAGAAGTACTGTGACCATCTATTGTCACAGATCCTCCCTAAGGACAGTCCATTGTCCTCAAGTGATCAGTGGACTACACTTCTTTATAGATGAAAATATGGCAACAGCCTACTTGTGCATGTGTAAACATATCAAATCTGGCAACCCCCGAGGTTACTCCAGAGGTTGCATTGTATAAACAGATGAGAGAGCAGTCTGGAACATTAAAGTAAGGTCAACTCCTAGGCTTTCATTCATCAATGTAAAAGTGAACAACAACTCTACACTCAAGTGGAAATACTTGATGGCAGTATCCTTGTCCCCCACCACAGGGTTCAGTGAAATGAGAAAATTAATATTCTGAGAAGTGGTACAGGGGAGTAACGAGTGGAGGGACAGTTGCAGTATAATAAAGTATCATCATTTCTCTATGAAAAGATATTTCCTTTATTACAGAAAATGTGTGGCTCTGGTCTGTAGGGGCACCACATACAGACCCTACAGTATCAGCTTCATGCTACTGATCAACTTTTAACCCCACAATAACAAGCAGCCAATACCCTACTACCCCCACCTCCACTATAAGTGCCTAGTCCTGCCTTCAACAATGTTCTAACAAATCCCTATTGCCTACATTGTCAATCTTACCTGGGCCAAGACAGCCAAAGTTCTGGGCAGAACTTGCAGCGGCCACTCCCCATCTGGGGTCCATGGAGAGACACCTAATTGGGCCAAGAGGGTGCTCTGCAAAGTCTCGCTGAGAAGTCCTGATGCTATGACATTGTGGGTAAAGCGGTAGAGAGCATACGAAAATTCATCATACAGGGAGCCAAGTACTGGACCCAGGTAGCATGTCAAGCTTCCTGTAAGGAGAAAAAAATATTAATATTAATTTCATTACTATTACAACAGAGTCGGAGCTAGAGCAGGAAAAAGGAGAGAGGATGGGAAACAAGGAAAAAAAAAGGAAGGAGAAGGAGAGAGGAGGGAAAGGGATGAAAAAAGAGGGATGAGGAAGTGGGATAAGGAGGAGAGGGGGGGATGAGGAGGAGAGGGGGGGATGAGGAGGAGAGGGGGGGATGAGGAGGAGAGGGGGGGATGACGAGGAGAGGGGGGGATGACGAGGAGAGGGGGGGATGACGAGGAGAGGGGGGGATGACGAGGAGAGGGGGGGATGACGAGGAGAGGGGGGGATGACGAGGAGAGGGGGGGATGACGAGGAGAGAGGGGGATGACGAGGAGAGAGGGGGATGACGAGGAGAGAGGGGGATGACGAGGAGAGGGGGATGACGAGGAGAGAGGGGGATGACGAGGAGAGAGGGGGATGACGAGGAGAGAGAGGGGGATGACGAGGAGAGAGGGGGATGACGAGGAGAGAGGGGATGACGAGGAGAGAGGGGGATGACGAGGAGAGAGGGGGATGACGAGGAGAGAGGGGGATGACGAGGAGAGAGGGGGGGATGACGAGGAGAGAGGGGGATGACGAGGAGAGAGAGGGGGGATGACGAGGAGAGAGGGGGGGAGAGGGGGGGATGAGGAGGAGAGGGGGGGATGAGGAGGAGAGGGGGGGATGAGGAGGAGAGGGGGGGATGAGGAGGAGAGGGGGGGATGACGAGGACAGGGGGGGAAGACGAAGAGAGGTGTGGATGACGAGGCGAGGGGGGGATGACGAGGAGAGAGGGGGATGACGAGGAGAGAGGGGGATGACGAGGAGAGAGGGGGATGACGAGGAGAGAGGGGGATGACGAGGAGAGAGGGGGATGACGAGGAGAGAGGGGGATGACGAGGAGAGAGGGGGCCGACGAGGAGAGAGGGGGGATGACGAGGAGAGAGGGGGCCGACGAGGAGAGAGGGGGCCGACGAGGAGAGAGGGGGGCCGACGAGGAGAGAGGGGGGCCGACGAGGAGAGAGGGGGGCCGACGAGGAGAGAGGGGGGCCGACGAGGAGAGAGGGGGCCGACGAGGAAAAAGGGGGCCGACGAGGAGAGAGGGGGCCGACGAGGAGATAGGGGGCTGACGAGGAGAGAGGGGGATGACGAGGAGAGAGGGGGATGACGAGGAGAGAGGGGGACGGACGAGGAGAGAGGGGGATGACGAGGAGAGAGGGGGATGACGAGGAGAGGGGGGGATGACGAGGAGAGAGGGGGACGACGAGGAGAGAGGGGATGACGAGGAGAGGGGGGACGACGAGGAGAGGGGGGGATGAGGAGGAGAGGGGGGGATGAGGAGGAGAGGGGGGGATGACGAGGAGAGGGGGGGATGACGAGGAGAGGGGGGGATGACGAGGAGAGTCGGGCATGACGAGGAGAGTGGGGGATGACGAGGAGAGTGGGGGATGACGAGGAGAGGGGGGGATGACGGGGAGAGGGGGGGATGAAGAGGAGAGAGGGGGGACGACGAGGAGAGAGGGGGACGACGAGGAGAGAGGGGGACGACGAGGAGAGAGGGGGACGACGAGGAGAGAGGGGGACGACGAGGAGAGAGGGGGACGACGAGGAGAGAGGGGGACGACGAGGAGAGAGGGGGACGACGAGGAGAGAGGGGGAACACGAGGAGAGAGGGGGATGACGAGGAGAGAGGGGGACGACGAGGAGAGAGGGGGATGACGAGGAGAGAGGGGGATGACGAGGAGAGAGGGGGGATGACGAGGAGAGAGGGGGGATGACGAGGAGAGAGGGGGGATGACGAGGAGAGAGGGGGGATGACGAGGAGAGAGGGGGGATGACGAGGAGAGAGGGGGGATGACGAGGAGAGAGGGGGGATGACGAGGAGAGAGGGGGGATGACGAGGAGAGAGGGGGCCGACGAGGAGAGAGGGGGCACACGAGGAGACGGGGGGCTGACGAGGAGAGGGGGGGGGCTGACGAGGAGAGGGGGGCTGACGAGGAGAAAGGGGGCTGACGAGGAGAAAGGGGGCTGACGAGGAGAAAGGGGGCTGACGAGGAGAAAGGGGGCTGACGAGGAGAAAGGGGGCTGACGAGGAGAAAGGGGGCTGACGAGGAGAAAGGGGGCTGACGAGGAGAAAGGGGGCTGACGAGGAAAAAGGGGGCTGACGAGGAAAAAGGGGGCTGACGAGGAAAAAGGGGGCTGACGAGGAAAAAGGGGGATGACGAGGAAAAAGGGGGATGACGAGGAAAAAGGGGGATGACGAGGAAAAAGGGGGATGACGAGGAAAAAGGGGGATGACGAGGAAAAGGGGGATGACGAGGAAAAGGGGGATGACGAGGAAAAAGGGGATGACGAGGAAAAAGGATGATGATGGGGAGAATGATGGAGAAAAAATGAGAATAACAAGGAGAAAGGAGGATGACGAGAAGAAAGGATGATGATGAGGAGAAAGGAGGGTGATATAGAGAAAGGAGGACGACAAGGAGAAAAGGAAAACAAGGTGAAAGGAGAATGACGACAAAAAGAGAGAACCAGGAGAAAGAGGAAGATGAGAAGGAATAGGAGAATAAGGAGGATGAGGAGAAAGAGGAGAGAGAAGATAAGTAGAGAGAGGATGATGTTAAAGAGGAGAAAGAAGATAAGTAGAAAGAGGATGAGGAGATCAAACGGGGAAGAGAATGACAAGGAGAAAGAAAGAAGAGGATGTGGAGAAAATTAGGAGGATAAGGAGGAAGAAAGGAGGATAAGGAGGAAGAAAGGAGGATGAGGAGAAAGAAACAAGAGGACAAGGGTAAAGAAAGAGGAAGAAGAGGAGAAAGGAGGAGGATGAAGCAAGGAAAGAGGAAGACGATAAAGAGGAAGACGATAAAGAGGACGATGAGGAGAAAGAGGATGATGAGGAGAAAGAGGATGATGAGGAGAAAGAGGATGATGAGGAGAAAGAGGACGATGAGGAGAAAGAGGATGATGAGGAGAAAGAGGATGGGATTGGGGAAGGTGAGGAGAAAGAATGACGAGGAGAAAGAGGATGAGAAGAAAGAGGATGACAAAGAGGAGAAAGAAAAAAGGAAGTAGAGGAGAAAGAATGAAGAGGAAGTGAGGGAGGGGGAGGAGGAAGTGGGGGAGGGGGAGGAGGAAGTGGGGGAGGGGGAGGAGGAAGTGGGGGAGGGGGAGGAGGAAGTGGGGGAGGGGAAAGAGACGAGGAGAAAGAGGAAGAGAGGGAGGAAGAGGAGGAAGAGAGGGGAAAGGGAGGAAGGAAGGGGGGGAGGAAGAGGAAGAGGGGGAGGAAGAGGAAAGTGGGGGAGGAAGAGGAAGAGGGGAGGAGGAAATGGGGGAGGAGGTGGAAGTGGGAGGAGGAGGGGAGGGGGAGGAGGAGGAAGAGGGGGAGGAGAGAGGAGGAAGAGGGGGAGGAGAGAGGAGGAAGAGGGGGAGGAGAGAGGAGGAAGAGGGGGAGGAGGAGGAAGGAAGAGGGGGAGGAGGAGGAAGAGGGGGAGGAGGAAGAGGGGGAGGAGGAGGAAAGGAGGAAGAGGGGGAGGAGGAGGAGGGGGAGGAAGAGGGGGAGGAGGAGGAGGAAAGGGAGGAAGAGGAAGAGGGGAGGAGTAGTAGGAGGAGAGGAAGAGGGGGAGGAGGAAAGAGGGGAGGAGGAGGAAGGGGAGGAGAAGGAAGAGGGGGAGGAGGAAGAGGGAGGAGGAGGAAGGAAAGGGGGAGGAGAAGAGGGGGGAGGAGGAAGAGGGGGAGGAGAAAAGGGGGAGCGAGGAAGGGGCACAGGAGGAAGAGGGGGAGGAAGAAGAGGGGGAGGAGGAGGAAGGGGCACAGGAGGAAGAGGGGGAGGAGGAAGAGGGGGAGGAGGAGGAAGAGGGGGAGGAGGAAGGGGCACAGGAGGAAGAGGGGGAGGAGGAAGGGGCACAGGAGGAAGAGGTGGAGGAGGAAGAGGGGGAGGAGGAAGGGGCACAGGAGGAAGAGGGGGAGGAGGAAGGGGCACAGGAGGAAGAAGGGGAGGAGGAAGGGGCACAGGAAGAAGAGGGGGAAGAAAAGGGGGAGGAGGGAGGAGGAAGAGGTAGGAGGAAGAAAAGGAGGAGGAGGAGGAGGAGGAGGAGGAGGAGGAAGAGGGGGATGAAGAGGGGGATGAGGAGGGGGATGAGGAGGGGGATGAAGAACGGGGAAAGTAGGGGATGAGAAGAAGGGGGAGGGGAAGGGTGTAAGTAGCAGGATAAGAGGAGGATTTGGAGAAGGTGGAGAAGAATGAGGATGAATCAAATAAAAAAAATTCAGCATAATATGAAGGAGCCTTTCCCCCAAAAACATACCTGAATCTGAGCGAGCTGCTTCCCTGTCCAAATCTCTAATGATGGCAGCCAGCACCACCATGTGTGTTTCTGCCAGGCCAGCTCGCATGTACTGCTCCACGTACGCACACTCGCTCTCAACCAGGTAACTATTCATCAGCAGGAATATGTGGGATGCTAACGAGATATACTGAAATAATAAAAAATAAATCAGCCTTCTATCTCACCCCTATTGAAGATTACAACTGCTATTGTTTCAAGTTTTTGTAATTTGACACCCAGAGGCCAGGAATGGTCCTCAGATCCTCACACAAAACTGTCCAGGAAGTAGAATTGGACTGGTGTCTGTTGTGTTATTGTGGATTTGTTTCTATTTCATCAACAAGGATAACCCGCAGCTGCCAAGTGGCAGCGCACCTTATTTAATAAGGTAGAGGAAAGAGCATTAGTTCAAAGAAAGATGTTGAGCCCAGTCTAGAGTCTGAAGGGTTGCACCTATGGAAAGAGGTGAGCATGGAGATATTTGCAAATGGCTGGTACAGTGATGAATCTCTCCAGCACACTGATGTCTATCTTCATTTGCATGTGTAGAGTTGCCACTGTCTCTGGACCAGGCCCAAGATTTCTATCAACTGAACAGTCTTCTCCACTTTTTCATAAATGAGCTAACAAATGGCAATTACTGTCTTTTTCTTCCTACAGCAGCAATGTGCAAACCCACAAATAAAAACACTAACAAGATTTCAATATTTCCTACAGAGATCTTCTAGTTGGTGGATTTTAGTCTGAAACTCAAGGTAATATATCCATATCACAGCTAGCAGATACCCTTCACTGACAAACTAATGATTAATTACAGCAATGTTTAAACAAAACCTGCCCCTTTTAACAACTCTGTTGAATACACTGTGCACAGATTTGGTAAATGTACATACATACATATACATATACCAAGGCTTTTTCCCCCTTACAAGGGAGGTAGCCAAAAAGGGAAAGGCATAAAATCATTTCCACCCATTCCATCCCTGAATACACTCCACACCCCCTCCACCCTCCCTCTTATCTGAGCACCTCCTGGATGACAGGTCATCCCTGCACCTTGTCCACTGCCCTGGGTCAGAAGCAGTGTCGCAAGTAAATGTACTTTAAAGTAATATTACAACAGCACTAATCTTGACTTAAGTATCAATGCAAGTCTGTCTACCACCACAATATATAATCTGAACTGTCTTTCACCCACAAATCAACAGTTTTACACTATTATTTATTGAATAATGAATGAAAGCACATGAGCATACATCTGTACACAAAAGTACGTGTCTTTGTGTAGGAGTGTGTACATGTACATGAATGTGCATACATACCTATGTGCATGTGAATGTGTGTATATGCATGAATGTTCGTGTGATTGAGTACATGTGTGTGTGTGCACACATGAATGTATGCATGTGTGGGTATCTTTTGAAGGCAATCCTTGGTCAACAAACTTCCAAGCAACTTACCCCATGTGGTTCTCCCTTCTCTGGAACTATTGTAGTGACTTCTGAATTATGTCTGTGTGGTGTCTTCGCCTGGGAATTATCAGGAGAGTTGGCTGTATCACCTCCAGTGTTTCCCTGATTGGAGGAGGCATCAGTCCCTTCATCCTGGACACCTTCCCCTGGGGTTGTTGATTCTTCAAACCAGGGGCCTATTATCACAGAGTCATCATCTGATGAATACAAATAACCCAATCACCAAGTTCTTTAGGTTATAAGAGCAACTTAATTACAGACATGAACTAGGTCTATTTGGATTTCCCTTGCATACAAATTACTGATCACATCACATCACATTCTATTTTCTTTACACATTTGCAAAAATTTTGTTCTAGCTATTCAGACAATTTCATTCAAACGCAAATCATGGAATTATTGGAGTTTGTCCTGGCTCTACCAAATACCCAGTTCCATCTACCTATATACCAAGATCTTTTTCACCTTTTACAAGGGAAAAGGGGAAAAGTGAGTGTAGTGGTTTCAGAGGAATCAGTTTAAGTGTAGTTGGGAAGGCTTATGGGACAGTTTTGACATAGGATTAGGAGAGGAACAGAGGGAGTAATTGGTGAGGAACAGTGTGGGTTTAGGACAGGTAGGGGTTGCATGGATCAGATTTTGGGGTAAGATATGTGAGAAAGCTATAGGAAAAGGTAAGGATGTGTTTTGGGACTTTATGGATTTGGAAAAGGTTATGATAGGGCTGACAGGAAGGCACTGTGGGAGGTATTGCTGATACATGGGATAGGAGGAAAGCTTTTATGAGCAGTCAAGAGTTTTTACAACAGTAGTAGAGCTTATGTTAAAATCAGAAATGGAGTGGGTGGTTTGAGGTAAAGGTGGGCCTTCGTCAAGGCTGTTCAATTTATACATGGATTGGGTAGTGCAAGAGGTAAATGCAAAGGTAATGGGTCAGGGATTAGAGATGGTTAAAGAAAATGGAGAAAAATGGGAGATAAACCAGTTGTTGTTTGCTGATGACAATGCGCTCATAGTAGGATCAGAGGAGGGATTGAGGAAGTTGGTGACAGTTTGGGAAGGTGTGCAAAAGAAGGAAGCAAGATAAATGTGGGTAAAAGGGGAAGGTGTGCAAAAGAAGGAAGTAAGATAAATGTGGGTAAAAGTAAGGTGATGAGTGGAGAAAGTGGCAGCAGACTGGAAGTGAATAGCTTTAGATACTTGGGTGCGAATGTGGCAGGAAAGGGAGAAGTGGAGGTAGAATGTAAATTGAGAAAAGCAACTACATACCCTGGGGGATTAAAAAGTGTACCGAGAAATAGACATTTGAGAGTGGCTGCTAAGAGGAGACTGTAAGGAGTGATTGTGCTGACAGCACTGTATGGGGCAGAAACATGGAACATAAGACAGGAAGAGAGGAGTTTGAATGTGTTTGAGATGAAATGCCTGAGAAGTATGATAGGGGTTACTAGGTTGGATAGTGAGAAACGAGGTGAGGAGGAGAATGGGGGTGGAAAGGGAGTTGGGAGATAGGGTTGATGAAATAGTAATAAGATGGTTTGGATGCATGGAAAGAATAATTGAAGAAAGATCAGTAAAAGAGGTATGGAAGGCAGAGGTAGGAGTGAACATGAGGGGGCAACCAACGACGAGATGGATGGATGGGGTAAAAGGGGCATTGGAAAAGTGGGGAATGTCTGTTGAGGAAGGATGGGAGAGGACAGAAGGTAGGGGTGAATGGAAAATGGTTGTGTATAGATGATGCTGTCATGCATAAAAAGGAGTGAGTGGGGGATAGGGGTGAGGGAGTTTGTGAAAAAAAAAATTGAAGCAGCCCAAAGGGATTTCTCTCAGTCTTCTCCATTTCTGCATGAGGGGACAGGGGGATTGCTGATTTAATGAAGTGGCCTTGCTGTGGATGTGCTGTGTCTTCCAACACTGCTTCTGACCCAGGGCAGTGGGTAAGATGCAGGGATGACCTGTCACCCAGGAGGAGCCAAGATAAAAGGGAGGGGGGGGGGTTTGGTGGGAGTGGAATATATGGGGATGAGCCTATATAAAAGGTAGGGGGGGGTAGATGGGAGTGGAGTATATGGGGATGGAATGGGTGGGAGTGGATTTTATGCCTTTGTTTTTTTGGATTAGAAATGGAGAGAGTGAGTGTTTCGAGGTAAAGGTGGGACTTCGTCAAGGATGCGTTATGTCACCCTGGCTGTTCAACTTATACTTGGATGGGGTAGTGCGAGAGGTAAATGCAAGGGTAGTGGGTCAGGGATTGGAGATGGTTAAAGAAAATGGAGAAAAGTGGGAGGTGAGCCAGCTGTTGTTTACGAACGACACTGCGCTTGTGGCAGGATCGGAGGACGGATTGAGGAAGTTGGTGACAGTTTGGGAGAGTGTGTGATAGAAGAAAGCTGAAGATAAATGTGGGTAAAAGTAAGGTGATGAGATGTACAAGGGGTGAAAGTGGCAGTAGTCTGGAAGTGAGCATTAAGGGAGAGCGACTGGAGGAAGTGGATAGTTTTAGATACTTGGGTGCAAATGTGGCAGGAAAAGGTGGAGTGAAGGTGGAGGTAGAATGTAGATTGAGAGAAGCGAGTAAATGCCTTGGTGGATTAAAAAGTGTAATGAGGAATAGACATTTGGGAATGGATGCTAAGAGGAGACTATATGAAGGAGCGATTGTGCCAACAGCACTGTATGGGGCAGAAACATGGAACATAAGAGAGGAAGAGAGAAGGAGTTTGAATGTGTTTGAGATGAGGTGTCTGAGAAGTATGATGGGGGTTACTAGGCTGGATAGAGTGAGAAATGAGGAGGTGAGGAAGAGAACAGGGGTGGAAAGGGAGTTGGGAGATAGGGTTGATGAAAGCTTATTAGGATGGTTTGGACACACGGAAAGAATGAGTGAGGAAAGACTAGTAAAAGGTGTTTGGAAGGCAGATGTGGAGGGAGTGAACATGAAAGGACATCCTACGATGAGGTGGATGGATGGGGTGAAGGGGGCTTTGGGGAAGAGGGGAATGTCTGTTGAGGAAGGACGGGAGAGGACAGAAGACGGGTGAATGGAGAATGGTCGTATATGGATGATGTTGTGATGCATGAGGTGGAATAGGTGGTGGATGGGGGGTGAGGTAGTATGTGTGAGCAAAATTTGATGCAGCCCAAAGGGATTTCTCCCCGTCTTCTTTTATGCATGGGGGGACGGAAAGAGGGGGGGGGTCGCCGATTTAATGAAGCTGCATTGCTGTGAATGTGCTGTGTCTTGCGACACTGCTTCTGACCCAGGGCAGTGGACAAGGTGCAGGGATGACCCGTCATCCAGGAGGCGCTACGATGAGAGGGAGGGTGGAGGGGTGTGGAGTGTATTCAGGGATGGAATGGGTGGGAATGATTTTATGCCTTTTCCTTTTTAGCTACCTCCCTTGTATGGGAGAAAAAGCCTTGGTATATGAATGTATGTATGTATGTTTTTTTGGCCACCTCCCTTGTAGGGGGTAAAAAGTCTTTGGTATAAGTATATTTTTTGCCCTTACTGGAGGTACCTAAGACAGAGGCACATACCTATTCCCACCCATTTCCCTCCCATTCACCATCCTTTCCACCCCTCACATCTCAGCTCCTCATGGATGATGGGTCATCCCTGCATCTGCCAACTGCCCTAGGTCAAAAGCAATGCAACATAGTACATCCACAACAAGGCCACTTCACTTAATTGGTGACATCCCCCCTGTCCCTTCATGCAGAAAAAGAAAAGTTAAACTAAAACTTATATTAATAGATTTGACATCATGCATACATATAGAAAAGACCTTTCCTGCTTATATCCCTGACATGGGGGGGGGGGTCATCTTAAAGCATAAACCCACCATGAACAAAATAACTTGCCATCATACTGAGGTTTTACAAGGTACAAATGAGATAATACATACATGTGCATGTATACATAAGCACATCTTTATTCATATATACACTTAAGTGCCTGAATATACATTGGCATGCTTGTCTGTCTACATCATTATACTTATGTTCATCAATGAGCCTGCCTAGATGCCTCACGGTTATGCATGAAACTAAGATATGACAGCATGTACAGTGGAACTCTACCCAAATAATTCCACTATACAACAGAAAAGGGGACAAATATGAATGTAGTTATTTTAGAGAGATCAAACTGTTAGGTGTAGTCACTAAGGTGTATGGAAGGGTGTTAAACAAAAGGATTTAGACAGGAACAATGGAAACAACAGGGGAAGAGCAGTGAGAGTTCAGGAGAGAAGAGGATGCACAGATCAAATACCTGCAATCATATATATAAGAGTGCCTGGCAATGGGGAAGGACGTCTTTTTGGCTTTAATAGACTTTGAGAAGACACATGGCAGGATAGACAGAGGCATTGTGGAGTGTGTTGCACATGAATGGGATAGGGGGAAATTTATCGAGAACAGTCAAAAACTTTCTATAAAGTAGTAGACCTTGTAAAAGATTTAGGAATGGAGTGTAAATGGCAGAAGGTAAATGTGCATTATGATTAAAGAATACAAATAAACATCTGGGGGTACATGAAAAGTGTCACAAAAAATAAATGTCTGGGGATGAACACTAAGAGGATTGTATGAGGGAGCATTGTGTTCACAATGTTGTACAGTGATTGTGCCCACAGTGCTGTATGGAGCTGAGACTTGGAATTTGAGAAAGATAAGAGACAGAGAAGAGAGAAGATATAAAAGAGGGGGGGGAGCCAGAGAGGTGTGGAAGGAGAGCCTGAGAGGTGAAGGAGGATAAGAAGAGTGAGAGAAGAGTGGGAAAAAAGTGGGAAAGAAGAGTGGGAGTGAAGAGAACTGATACACACGATCCACAAAACATGAATTTCAATAAAGGTAGTGCTATGAAATAAATAGCCTGATAATTACAGAAAAATAACAAGTAATAATACCTAAGTTCATTCTTTTTTGATCCTAGTATTACTTCACTTTTTTCTATAATTTATTTTTTTAGTCACCAGTTATCTTTTTTCTAGAATTCAAGCATTATCACTGCCAATAAAGGGTTGAACCCAACTTGGTTTAACCTTGTACTGTGCAATGGTACTAATGTTGTCAGACTATTCTATTCATACAAAGAAGATGCATTTAGTTCAGTACCTATAGCCATGTGCTAAAAGGCCTTTCCCCTTTATAACTAGGGTGGATGAGTCAGCACATGTCCAGCTTACACACATCTCGTACATACATATACCAAGGCCCCCCTTTCAAGGGAGGTAGCCAAAAAGGGAAAGGCATAAAAACACTCCCACCCATTTCATCCCTAAATACACTCCACACCCCTCCCACCCTCCCTCTCATCTGAGCACCTCCTGGATGACGGGTCATCCCTGCACCCTGCCCACCGCCCTGGGTCAGAAGCAGTGTCGCACATCTCACCAATCCAAAACCCAGCTGCATGGTACAAAGGACAAAGGTCTTTCTTACCTTCTTCCCCTAAACTTCCTTCAGAGAAGTCATCATCATAGTACGTAGTAGAGTCTGATATACTGAAAGTGTCGCCTTCTCCACAAGTACGATGAGTGCGTTTTAGGTTGCAAGCCTGCAATGTACACAACATATTAGCAAAAACAATTTGTTACTCACTAATGAGAATTTTTACGACAATGTACTAAGAGTAATCAAAGCAAATAGAATAAAACAAAAACAAATATCCTACTTGTAATACAGAACATATCAGATAGTAAAATAGATCCTCAAAAGAGATGTTTTCAAAAGTGCAGACTAAGGAAATGAACCAACATTCAAGATCCAAATGCATCCTAGGATAATGCTGAACACCAAATTGTGTAGCATGAAAAATGACCAACATCAAATATGCATTATCAAGTGTCTGATGCCATGTACACAGTATAAAATCATGTATGGCAAAAATATAAGAATAAAAACAAATCTGACACCAAAGATATACTTCTTAAGAAAAATCATAACACGCACAGCATAACAGTAAATGTGTAACCAATAAACAAGTCAACCAAAGAACCAGACACCTAATTATGGCAAAAATTCTAAGACAAACCATTAAAAGAAAAATTCAAAAAATCATAATGTAGCATTGGAGAAACATCTAAGAACAAGACAGCTTGAGGGTAACTAAGACAGCTATGCAGCTCAAGAATGCTAGGACATCCATAAAATATAATAAAATACCTGAGCCAACATGGAGCACTAGAAAATACGAGATAAGGACTTAGTTTAAAAAAGCAGCTGCAACATTAACACTGTGTACGTGTTTTTCATGATCTGAAAGCATTAGCATGATCGTCAAGTGTTTTCATCATTCTCTCTACTTCCAGACACCCATCTCCCACTTGTCCCAACAAAGAAATGGCAAAGGTATGGCTATGGAAAACCACAACAGCATGACTTCAGCTAGTTTGGAAACTTGCTATGCAACACCAAAAGTTTTTAAAGTACTCAAAATTTAGAAAATAAATACCTCCACGGTAAGAAGATGGCTATTACCATCAAAATGTTAAGTATACTTAAATGTATTTCTCATTTTAATTTTTTTTTATTCACCAGATTCCAAACTCACCTTCTAACCAGTGACCAATCATACACACAGGTCCTGTGGAGGATAACCCACTTTCCTGCAGCTGATCATGGCCAGGTCATTTGGTTCATGTCATTCCACTATTACACAAAACTCACCTTCCGATAGGCAATGGTGGCTAAATAAAAGAGGAGCTGGTTGAGAGGAATGGAAGAGAAGAGACGAGCTAAACGTTCTGTGGCAGTATACGACTCGAGAGGATCCAGTCGCGCAGGTTCGGGAGGCCGAGGAGGAGTCCAGCCCTCAACCTTGACATCCTCAAGTAGGCCAGTCATAAGTGTCACACCCTGTGAAGCTAGTGCAACACATACTACTCCAAATCCTTGTTGCCTGAGGTATAAATTGAATACACATTAAACAACTGCTTTTATAATCATAACATACAACATCCAAATAACAGAAATATCTCCAACTAAAGAAATAAAAATGGTGCTAACTCAATGTACTACCAAGTATACATTCATATACAAAAAAAAAAAAAAAAAACTCCATAAACTGTGCCAAACAAAATATTTACAGGTACCAAAATAAAATCCCCTATACAACTGTGCCAAACAAAATATTTACAGGTACCAAAAGTCCTATCTACAATAGCTAACAAGTGTTGCCCCAAGTTTCTGCAACTGGAAACCACCCGTCTACAGCAACCAGTAATAATATTTAGGTCCTCCTACAGACTGCTGGATAGCCATATTAGACTGCAGTTTATGTTGTATTAGCATGTATCCATTTCTGTCATTGGCTGATAGTCACAAGTAGAGACCAGTTGCTGGGTGTCAGCTATCTTTATGGAAAATAAATAAATAAACAAGATAATGAAAATACTTGCAGCTTAGTCTTGAACACTTAAGTCTCCTGACAAACCTCTATTTCAGACAACTTTCATTTTTTTACACTAGGACAGCTGAAAACCAACTACTGTTCCTCACTTCCAATAACAAGCCAATAACACAGACTAACACAAACAAGAGTCAAAAGGTTGTTACCAGAGATCTATGGGAGGGCCTTAAGACCATTGTTGGTTACTGTGGGGCTTTGGGTAGTCAATGAAAAACCAGATGCAACAGCTATTATCGAGTTCTCAACCATTTCCCTGCACACTGCCATAATCTTTTGTACCACTTTACAGGAAGAAACAAAATTGGCATCACTGAGAATCATCTTTTTGCCCATCTTCAAAACCCGCTATCATCTTTACCTCCATCTGAAGGTGTAGCTTCTTGTGGATAATCGTCTTCATACAGGACCTAGATCTTCATCTATCAAATTCTAATCGAGTTTCCTCCACTTCTCCCTCCTATTATCATTAGCTGGTTTTGAGTACAACGTGGATGTGTGTTTTGACCCTCCCTCCCTCACACCCACAACTTACACAGGACCTTCCCCCATTTCCTAGTTTCAAAATCCCCTAAATAAAATTTGCTAAAAACCACTACAATATCTATAAAGTGGCTTCTGAGCATTACCGAGTGATATAATTATTTCCCCCCCTTAAATCTCAATTATCTTTCAATTCCCATTAAAATTCCACTCTACTTCTTAACCATGCTTACACTTTGGTGAGATTGATCCTTGCTGATCCAGAATCCTTTTTGCTTGGACTCCTTCCTTTTTCATCCTTCTTATCATTGGAGGCTGCTGCTGACACCAGAAGCATCAAGTTGTGTAATCCAGTCATGAGTAGCCAAGACCCCATCAGTTGAAGGTTCTGTACATGCTGTACGAGAAAGACACACACACATATATATATATATAAATAAATCCATATCTATTCTATATACCAAGGGCTTCTTCCCCCTTATATGAGAGGTAGCCAAGTCAAGGCAATGTAGCAAGACAAGATAACCATCTGATTAATTCCTTAACTGCACAAATTCAATATTTATTCACTGAAAAATCTATGGGAGTACATGAAGATTGTTCTTAACCACACAATGGTTAGTATTTAACTTCAATAGTACCAGGGTGTTCTATGTTAGAAAAGAGAATATACAACAAAATACTTAGCTATACTCTAAGTCAACAAACAAATGTATTCTTACATGCCCTCCAGCTCTGGTTGAAGTGCGCACAGCATTGAGGATTACATTAAAGAGGTCGAGCGCTTTCTCTGCAATAGCTGGAGCAGCAGAGTCAATATCATCCTCTCTTGGTGGTGGAGGAGTCTGGAAAAGACATTCACATTAGTCAATCCTTCAATTTTCATTTTTCAACTATTACAGCAGAAGAAAAATAAGCAGCAGTAAAAGAAAAAATTAATGAAAAATAATACTATTTTCATCAGATAGAGGGAGGAGGAGGGAGATGGGAACAGACAGAGGGAGAAAGGAGGAGGAGAGATAGAGATGGGAGAGAGAGAGGAGAAGAGAGGGGATAGAAGAGGGGGAGAGAGAAAAGGGAGAAGAGAAGAGGGGGAGAGAAGAGGGGGAGAGAATAGAGGAGGGAGGGAGGGAGAATAAAGGAGGAAAGGAGGGAGAATAGAGGAGGGAGGGGGAGAGAGGGAGGAAGGAGGAGAGAGGGGAGAGGGGAGAGAAGGGGAGGAGAGAGGGGAGAGAGGAGGAGAGAGGGGAGAGAAGGGGAGGAGAGAGGGGAGAGAAGGGGAAGAGAGAGGGGGTAGGGAGATAAGAGGGGGAGAAGAAAGGAAAGAGTGAAAGAGAGGGAAATGGAGAGAAGGACAAAAATATTCAGGAATTGGCTGGCTGGTACCTTGCCCTCATTTAATACCATCTCCATCTTTTTTACAGCTCTGCTCTCACCCTTTGGGGATAAATTTCCCCAGTCTTTATACATATGTATACCAAGAGCTTTTCCCCCTTTACAAGGAAGGTAGCCAAAGTCAAAAGGCATAATTCCACTCCCACCCACTCAACTCCCATTCACCTCAGTCCTTATTTACATTTTTTCATCCTGTCAGCCATTAACTGCAAAGTAAAATGGTTATACACAGGAAAGGAACATCACCCCTTTCATCCCTACACACAAAGGATTACAAAGGCGGAGCATGCCGACAGGAGACCTTTTGATCCATATCTAGGTCGGATGAAAAAAAAAAAAAAAACTATAATACTGTAAATAACAAATAAAATACATAAATAAATGCATAGGTATAGTTCAATAACAAACAAACAGGTAAATAGTAAATTATAATAAATTGACATATAACTAATATTTTAACCCCTTCCATACGGTGCCGCACACGTAGGCGTCATGGACTTAGATCTCGGTGGCAGCAACCAATGCCAGCCGTACGACGTGTCGTAATAATACTCGCATCATAAAATATAGTCACCGCTTATATCGATCGTTCTCTCTTCACCCGTGAATTTTGATAACCATAGAAAATGCGATTACAAAAGAATTAGAAAGAATGTCATTATGGTGGGGCGACTACAATAAATATAATCAAGACGCCGATATGGCAGCCTCGCGAATACACTCGCTCCCCATGACGCCTACGTGTGCGGCACCGTATGGAAGGGGTTAAAGGTCAGATATCAACAGATATACCATTCACTAAAAATCATCGAAAAAGTACTTTTTAAAAGCATACAAATAAAGTTTTTACCTATTACAGAAGAATTTATTCAGAAAATTCACTTTTAATTGCGCCTCGCATACCACTTTTCCGAAGTCTAGATATTCAGAATAACAATATTGTTTGTTTGGCAACTGTGACGTCACGAACGCGGAATTCCCCGAACCTTTCCCGAAGCGCACGGGCGGAATGTTTCGAATAGCAGACGACGCAATGAAATGAAGACAAAAATTTATTTTGCCAAACTTGACAAGATGTAGATGGTGGAATTATATAGAATACTGTCAGTATGTTTTTTTATGTACATTAAACTGTAAATACAAAAAGTTATGGAAGTCTTGATATCTGACCTTTAAAAGTCAGATATCAAGACTTCCATAACTTTTTGTATTTACAGTTTAATGTACATAAAAATACATACTGACAGTATTCTATATAATTCCACCATCTACATCTTATCAAATTTGGCAAAAAACAGTTTTGTCTTCATTTCATTGCGTCGTCTGCTATTCGAAACATTCCGCCCGTGCGCTTCGGGAAAGGTTCGGGGAATTCCGCGTTCGTGACGTCACAGTTGCCAAACAAACAATATTGTTATTCTGAATATCTAGACTTCGGAAAAGTGGTATGCGAGGCGCAATTAAAAATGAATTTTCTGAATAAATTCTTCTGTAATAGGTAAAAACTTTATTTGTATGCTTTTAAAAAGTACTTTTTCGAGCAACACGATGATTTTTAGCGAATGGTATATCTGTTGATATCTGACCTTTAAATGAAAATCAGACAGACAAATTATAACAAAACAAAAACAAATAATATAACAAATTATAATCATTACAGCATCTTACTTAGGTATTTATCTAAATGATTCTTAAAGCTTCAAACTGAACTACATTGCACTACCTGTGCAGGAAGTTTATTCCATTCATTAACTACACGGTTGGCAAAGTTGTTTCTACCTACTTCCAAATTGAATCTATTTCCGGACAGTTTGAGACCATTGTTTCTTGTCTGATTCTCATTCAATGTGAAAATTTGGTCACTTTTGATGTTGTCAATTCCCTTTAAAATCTTAAAGACCTGTATCAAGTCACCTCTGAGTCTACGCTTTTTTAGGGAAAACAGATTCATGTGCTTAAGTCGATTTTTGTATGATTTATTTTTGATATTTGGAATCAGTTTTGTGGCTCGCCGTTGTACTTTTTCCAATCTGTCAATGTCTTTAATGAGATTCGGTGACCATACGGAAACAGCATATTCCAAATGTGGACGAACTAACGATTTATATAGCTTTTTAATGAGTGATGGACTTTTGAAATCAAAAGATCACGCAATCAATCCCAGAATCTTATTTGCTTTCTCAGAGGCTGAAATACACTGCTTGGATGATTTGAGGTCGTTACTGATAATTACGCCGAGATCTTTTTCACTATCCACTTTTGTTAACGAATTTCCAAATAACTTGTAATCGTACTTACTGTTATTTCTACCTATGTGCATTACCTTGCATTTACTTGTGTTAAATTTCATTAGCCACTTTTCAGACCATTGCTGTAATTGATCTAAATCTTCTTGAATATCTAATTGGTTTGAGTGATCATTTGCCACTCCGCACAGTTTTGTATCATCAGCAAATTTGGAAACAGTAGATTTTAGTCCATGGTCTATATCATTTATATATACTATGAATAGAAGTGGCCCAAGAACGGAACCCTGAGGAACTCCATTTGCAACACTTTTCCATCCAGAAGTTTTTCCATTTAAAACAACTCTCTGTTTTCGACCTTTCAACCAATTACTAGTCCAACCGTATAGGCTACCACTTATTCCATGCAAAGCTAATTTAGTAAGTAGTCTTTCGTGTGGGAACGGTTATCAAAAGCTTTTGCAAAGTCTAGATATATTAAATCTATATTGTTTCTTTTGTCATAATTCGAGATAACTGTGTTGTAGAATTCGAGTAAGTTAGTCACGCAAGAACGTTTCCGTCTGAAACCATGCTGGCTATCATTTATCAAATGGTTACTTTCTAAATGATGTTTGATAGCATCTCTGATGATACATACATACATATACCAAGGCTTCTTCCCCCTTCCAAGGGAGGTAGCCACAAAAGGAAAGGCATAAAAACACTCCCACCCATTTCATCCCTAAATACACTCCACACCCCTCCCACCCTTCCTCTCATCTGAGCACCTCCTGGATGACGGGTCATCCCTGAACCCTGCCCACCGCCCTGGGTCAGAAGCAGTGTCGCAAGACACAGTACATCCACAGCAAGGCCGCTTCATTTAATCGGCGACCCCCCCTCTCCGTCCCCCTTTGCATATAAGGAGAGGACGGGGAGAAATCCCTTCGGGCTGCGTCAAAATCTACTCACACATACTACCCCACCCCCCACCCCCCCCGCCTATTCCTCCTCATGTCGTCACAACATCATCCATATACAACCATTCTCCACTCACCTCTGTCTTCCGTCCTCTCCCTTCCTTCCTCAACAGACATTCCCCTCTTCCCCAAAGCCCCTTCACCCCATCCATCCACCTCATCCTAGGACGTCCCCTCATGTTCACTCCCTCCACATCTGCCTTCCATACCTCTTTTACTAGTCTTTCGTCACTCATTCTGTCCAGGGGTCCAAACCATCTAATATTCTTTCATCAACCCTCTCTCCCAAATCCTTTTTCACCCCTGTTCTCCTCCTCACCTCCTCATTTCTCACTCTATCTAGCCTAGTAACCCCCGCCATACTTCTCAGACACTCATCTCAAACACATTCAAACTCCTTCTCTCTTCTTCTCTTATGTTCCACGTTTCTGCCCCATACAGTGCTGTTGGCACAATCACTCCTTCATACAGTCTCCTCTTCGCATCCATTCCCAAATGTCTATTTCTCATTACACTCTTTAAACCACCAAGGCATTTACTCGCTTCTCTCAATCTACATTCTACCTCCACCTTCACTCCACCTTTTCCTGCTACACTTGCACCCAAGTATCTAAAACTATCCATCACTTCCAGTCTACTGCCACTTTCACCCCTTGTACATCTCATCACCTTACTTTTACCCACATTTATCTTTAGCTTTCTTCTATCACATACTCTCCCAAACTCTGCCACCAGCTTCCTCAATCCCTCCTCTGACCCTGCCACAAGCGCAGTGTCGTCCGCAAAACAACAGCTGGCTCACCTCCCACTTTTCTCCATTTTCTTTAACCATCTCCAATCCCTGACTCACTACCCTAGCATTCACCTCTCGCACCACCCCATCCATGTATAAGTTGAACAGCCAGGGCGACATAACGCATCCTTGACGAAGTCCCACCTTTACTTCAAACCACTCACTCTCTCCATTTCCAATCCTAACACATGCTCTACTACTCACATAAAAACTCTTGACAGCTCCCAAAAGCTTTCCTCCTATCCCATAAATCTGCATAACCTCCCACAGTGCCTTTCTGTCTACCCTATCATAAGCCTTTTCCAGATCCATAAAAGCCCAAAAAATATCCTTCCCTTTCCTATAGCTTTCTCACATATCTGTCTTACCACAAAGATCTGATCTACACAACCTCTACCCGTCCTAAATCCACACTGTTCCTCACCAATTACTCCTTCTGTTCCTCTCCTAATCCTCTCAATTAAGATTCTCCCATAAGCCTTCCCTACTACACTCAACACTGATGATAGTTTCCATTATTTTTCCTACGATTGAAGTCAAACTTATAGGCCTATAGTTATTTGGTTTCTTTTTGTCACCTTTTTTGAATATGGGAGTAACGTTAGCTAGCTTCCATTCTCTTGGGACATCTCCGGATATGATGGATTTCTTGAAAATAATTTCTAATGGAACAACAATCTCATTTTTCATTTCCTTTAAGATTCTTGGATGCCAACCGTCAGGCCCTGGTGTTTTATTAACTTTGAGTTTGTCTATACACCTTTTAATTTTTTCTTTTGTTATATTTACCGTAGTGAGTAAGTTTACGCCAGACTTTTCACAGGTTTCAGTTTGGAATTCACTTTGAGGTGTTTCGTTTACGAATACCGAGCTAAAATAATTGTTTAAGATATTACACATTCCTTCATTTGAATATTCAAGTTGACCGTCAGCAGATAATAGTGGACCAATGTGATTTCTAACAACCTTTTTATCTCTAATGTAACTATAGAATTCTTTGGGATTCTCTTTGGATTTATCAGCGATGTTCATTTCGTATTGTCGTTTTCTTTTTCTTATTGTCTTTTTTAAGTCTCTCTGTATTGATACATAACTTTCATAGTCATTTGATGCACCCGAGCACTTATATTTCTTATAAGCCTGTCTCTTTTTAGCAATACAGTCGTACCTCGGTACTCGACCATAATCCGTTCTGAGGTGGTGGTCGAGCACCGATTTGTTCGAACACCGAAACCAATTTTCCCCTTATCACTGTCTTTCTTTGGACCCATTATTAAGGGCTAGAGCAACACGAAAAAAGTTTAAATCTGGGAAGAAATACTCGAACAAACTGCGTACGTCTTACTCCGCTGGCGGTCTGAGTCGAACTGACGCTTACCCGCTGTTCGAGCTAGTCGAGTACCGAAAATCTGTTCGAGGTCCGATGCATTTTCTACTCGAATTTTTTGGTCGAGCACCGATTTGGTCGAGTATAGAGGCGGTCGAGTACCGAGGTACGACTGTACTTTTTTCAGTTTCTTTGTCGAGCCACTTTGGGCGAGCCTGATTTGGGGGACGTCTGTCCTTAAAAGGAATGTAAGTTTGAATCATCTTAGTGAGCGTATTTTGAAATATTTCCCACATCTGATCTACAGGCCTTTCGTTTAATTTTGCCTCCCAATCTGTAAGCTGAAGCTCCTGACGTAGTCCTATGAACTGAGCTTTACTGAAATCGGGTATTTTAGAAGCACAAGTATCTATTCTAAAATTGTTTAGGAGTTTGAATCTGACTAAGTTGTGATCGCTATTTGCAACAGATTCACCGACTTCTACATCAGTTACCATGCTTTCGCGGCTAGTGATCAATAAATGGAGTAAGTTTCCATATCTTGTGGGCTCTTTTACATGCTGAATTAAGTAATTGTCACCAAGAAAATCAATCAAACGACTACCTATATGGCCATGTTCAAGGGTCATCCAATCAATGTCAGTAAAATTGAAATCACCCATTATCAATATATTCCGGTTGCAGAAACTAGACAGTTCTTGAAATAACAGTTTGTCGTCTGCTAATGATAATGTCTTTGGCCTATATATTACACCTATATTCATTTTTTGTCCATTTGTTTGGGTTAACTCAACCCACAAACTGTCATATGCATCCTGTTTCACTTTCTCTAAAACACAAGCATGAACATTGTTTTTAACATACAATAGAACACCCCCACCTTTCTTGTGGTTTCTATCCTGATGAAAGTGTTTAAATCCCGCAATATTAAATTCAGCTTCAAACTCTGTACCATTTAACCATGTCTCAGTTATTCCTATCATATCGAGATTTTCGCTTTTGATATACGCCTGTATTTCTTGAAATTTGTTCCTAATACTACGAGCATTAAAGTACATAGTTTTAAGAAACTCGTGATTATTTCTTTTTGACACATTTTGAGTTTCAATATCATGTCTTATATTATCATTTTGTTTTTTATTTATGCCTTGCTCTATATTATTATTATTTGGTCCTTCATTGACATTCAATGCCTCATTAACATTTCTCCTATCAAAATTAACATTTCCCCCATCACGGACATCTGGTCGATTACGGTCATCCGATCTATTTTGTACATTTTGTCCCCCTACGTCACCGTGATTCACGCCGGCCTCCCGTCGTTCAGTGACATTATGTCCGGCATCCCTTTCTAAAATTATATTTTGTCCTCCAGTGACATTATATCCTACCGTGATATTTTTTCCTCCACTATAATTACATCCCATCGTGATCTTTTGTCTTCCACTGTCATTACATCCTATCTTGATATACTGGCCTTCATTGACATTCTGTCCGGTATCTCTTCCTAAAATTATAGTTTGTCCTTCACTGACATTATATCCTACCGTGATATTTTCTCCTCCATTGTCATTACATCCTATCGTGATATTTTGTTCTCCACTATCATTATTTCCCATCGTGATCTTTTGTCCTCCACTGTCATTACATCCCATTGCGACATTTTGTCCTATGACATTATATCCTAATGTGTCATTTCGTCCTCTAGCGACATTATATCCTAAAACTATATTTTGTCCTATACTGGTACATTGTTCTACATTAATGCTATACTCTACACTGTTTTCCCAAGTACATTCTATTTCCCCTTCCCTTTGGGCTTCTACCCTAAAAAAGGAGCTAGTTCATTACAAACTCCCACAATGAGGTTTGTAAGAACATCTTTGCCTCTGCGGGTAAGGTGGATCCCATCAGAAGCGTAAAGGTCATGGCGCCTAGAAAAGAGATACCAAGGATCAAGAAAGTGGTATCCCAATTGTGTGCACAACTGCGATATCCTATCATTGATCCCTATGGCTCTACTGTTCCAACACGAGCCTGCGTGGATCCTCGGGAGGATCCCACAGACTACGTGACGGCTCCCACGTTCCTTCATCTCCTGAAGGAGGACCTTGTAATTCCGAACAAGCTCCTCTGATCTCACCCTACCTACATCGTTACTTCCCGTATGAACAATCGTAACCGTGTTCTTCCGTCCTTGCTCCCTGATGGACCGGGTACAATCGACGATCCCACGGCCCGGTTGACATACAAGCTTGCAACGTCGCTTAGTCTTCCGCTGCAGGATGTCGTCATAGCCTCGCACCATGGAGTCCCCCACCACCAAGAACTCCTGGTTTTCAGCCACTTCATCCTCCAGTAGAGCAAAACGATTGGCTAGAGCCAGCGGTTGCTCCACAGGGCACACGTCCACCGAACGCGGGCTCGACAAACGGGACCCTACGGAGCGCCACTCGCTCATGGCAGTGACAGTAGGGGAAGAAGTGGAACGCTCTTTGGGTTGTGGGGAGGGTTCACTCTTCTCACGGAGCGCACTCCTGAGAAGACGAATTTCCTCCTCACACATCCTGAGACGGACCTCTAGGTTCACGCAACCTTCACAAGCCATTTCGCTCCCCCTTCAGTAATAAAAACGGCAAAGAGAAAATGCAAATCAACAACAACAAAAAATCAAAGCGGTCTCTAATAAACTAAATACGCGAAGCTTACTCTGCTTACCTTGTACTATTTCTCCTACCTTTGGAGTACAGTAACAGAAAACTGTTTTAAATTTAAACAGAACACTTCACTTTATCTTATATCTGTGTATAGCGCTATACGTATACAATTACAAAAACACAACACAATCACTTAACACTATTCGGAGATATAAATTTCACAGGTATTCGCTAGCTGGTGTCTGTGCAGAAAAACAAGGTCTCTAGCTGAGGTCACGAGTGGACTGAGCCGAGGTCACGAGCGGACTGAGCTGAGGTCACGAGCGGACTGAGCTGAGGTCACGAGCGGACTGAGCTGAGGTCACGAGCGGACTGGAGCTGAGGTCACACACATTTTCCACTTTATGCAGACAGTATCTAATAACTTTCCTTGAAATACTACCCCTTCTGAACCAGGGGGGGGGTTACACTATGGTTGCTGTATATATATCTATTAGAAACTTGTGCCTTTGAATTCTAGCTAATGTCAACATTACATGAAAACATACTTTTGATGATGATGTGGCCTGTGATGTAACTGTGGTAATTGCTGTGGCATCAGCAACTGTCAGGGCAGCTAAAAGAGCAGCCATGGCAATAGTGCTCAGCTTCTGCAGACGAGTTGCATTTAGGGGTTCCAGCAGAGGCAAAGAGACTACTCTCCAAACTGTACACAGCTCCATTAGAACTTGACCAAGCCTGAAACAACAAATATATATTGATTAGTTGTGGTCTGTCATACTTTTTCACAGATAGCCCCACCTCTCCACCACTACAGTGATATTATCATATCATTATGTATATTTACATACTGCAATGTAGCTTCATATAGCTATTATTGTGTAATATACTTGCAAATTATTCAACTGTACTTGTGTTTTTCCACTGTATAATCGTCAGATTTTGTTTTATATTAATTTTATTACTATCATTGTATTATTTAATTACAATTCTGTGACTTTGTGCCAACCCCCTTAAAATGGGATTATGGTTTTTGTGCATGCATGCATGCATGAACATATGCATATATGTATGTATGCATGTCTATGTATGTATGTATGCATGCATGCCTGTATGTATGTATGTATGCATAAACACATGTATTATGGAAAAGGCTTACGACAGGGTAGGCAGGAAGGCACTTTGGGAGGTATTGCAGATATATGGGATAGGAAGAAAGCTGTTAAGAGCAGCAGGAGTTTTTACGAGAGTAGTAGGGGCTGTGTTAGAATTAGAAATGGAGAGTGCAAGTGGTTTGAGGTAAAGATGGGGCTTCAGAGATGTGTTATGTCGCCTTGGCTGTTCAATTTATACATGGGGTGGCGAGAGAGGTAAATGCAAGGGTAATGGGTTGAGGATTGGAGATAATCAAAGAAAATGGAGAAAAGTAGTAAGTTGATGAGATGTACAAGGGGAGAATGTGGCAGCAAATTGGAAGTGAGTAATAAGGGAGAGACTGGAAGTGGATAGCTTTAGATACTTGGGTGTGAATATGGCAGGAAAGGGAGAAGTGGAGGTAGAATGTAGAATGAGATAGGCAAGTAAATGCCTTGGGGGATTAAAAAGTGCAACGAGAAATAGACATTTGGGAATAGATGCTCAGAGGAGATTGTATGAAGGAGTGATAGTGCTGACAACACTGTATGAGGCAGAAACATGGAACATAAGAGAGGAAGAGTTTGAATGTGTTTGAGATGAAATGTCTGAGAAGTATGGGAGGGGTTACTAGGCTGGATAGATTGAGAAATGATGAGGTGAGGAGGAGTGGGGGTGGATAGAGAGATGGACGATACGATTGATGAAAGAGTATTGGGATGGTTTGGACACATGGAAAGAATGAGTGAAGAAAAATTAGTAAAAGAGGTGTGGAAGGCAGAGGTGGAAGGAGTGAACACGAGGGGATGACCAAGGATGAGATGGATGGATGGGGTAAAAGGGGCATTGGGAAAGAGGGGAATGTCTGTTGAGGAAGGAAGGGAGATGACAGAAGATGGGGTGTGTGTAGAATGGTTGTGTATGGAAGATAAGATGCATGGAAGGGAATAGGTGGGGGATGGGAGGGAGTATGTTTGACATTTTTGACACAGCTTGAAAGGATTTATCCCCGTCTTCTCCTTTTCTGCATGAGGGGAGGGAGGAGGGGGGGTTGCCGATTAAATGAAGCATCCTTGCTATGGATGTGTTGTGTCTTGCTACATTGCTTCTGACCCAGGCCAGTGGGTGAGTTGCAGGGACGACCTGTCATCCAGGAGGAGCCAGGACAAGAGGGAAGGAGGGGCATGAATGGGAGTGGAGTATGTGGGGATGGAATGGGTGGGAGTGAATTTTATGCTTTTGGTTTTTGGCTACCCCCCTTGTAAGGGGGAAAAAGCCATTGGTATATGTATGGATGTATGTATGATATTGGTTCACACTGTGTCAGTGACTTTTGCCATTGGAGTTCCAAGAGAAACCAAGTGCCCTCTCAAGGCCTGCCACAGGTCCTCCACTGGGAAACCACAAAATTATATATCCTTCAAATACAACAGCAAATGGGTGACTGAGAATGGGCTGATGGGATGTAGTACTTATGGCATTTGTACTAAATCAGATAATAGTACCAATTCAAAACATGAGAATTTCTGCTACCTGAGGCTTTGTGAACAGACTCCATTTTCCACAAACTAGTTCAATGGGTTAAGAACTATGACTACTCACCCAGCTTTACATATAAGAGCTTCAGATGGGGTTGCTGGGAAGCCATGGCCCTTGCCCTCCAGGAGGTCTTTATATCTTTGGGTAAATTTGACAATAGTAGGGAGTCTCAGGCACATATCAATAAGCTGCTCCCCACCGCCCAGGCTTTGAAGAGCTGAGACACAACGACTAGCAAATAAATTCTGCAAAGAACAATAAATTATGTGTGTGAGCAAATATCCACAAGTCATTAAAGCATTTCAATCAAGTGTCAATCTTTCAATTATGTTTTACTCAACTTCACAATTTGTTCTCGGCATCACCAGGTGACATCCAAAAGTCTTTGTTTAAATATACTTTATTTGTCTCTCAGTTTATCAAAATTATTTGGCAATAAATGGAGCAAATTACAAATGGTCAAAACAATACAAAATAAAATGTGTAACCACATTACAATTCTAACCTCTCCCCCAGATAATATACAGCTTATTGAAATATCATGACAATCAAAACTGATATACTTTAAAGATTTTTTTTAAACATTATGCAAGATAGTATTATTCAGATGTAGGGCAAAAGGATCCCACCACAGAAGTCATCTTTGTTCATATACATAATCCACTCATCATCACAGCTAAATAAATCATCCTGTATCATCTAAAACAATACATCCTACACATGCCATGTCACAGATTCTTATGTCTGGATACTTAAAAGTAATCCTTACTGATGAACAAATAAATAAAAATAAAATGAATATATAAAATATATTTCTATTACTAGTTATATTTTCCAGAGGTTCCTTAAGCAAGTAGTACTTTTCCATTACCTTCATATCAATGGATGGGTCAGAAACTCCAGTGAGAGGGAGCTCACTGTCCTTTTCCCCCGAGGCAGGTGGCGTGGATGCTGGTGGGGGTCTTGGTCGTGAGCCCAAGTCATGTAATGGTGAAATAAGCTGTTCTAGGATGAGGGCACTTGGGTCAATCCTCCCTTTGCGAACTTCCTTTGCACCTGAATCTAAGGTTTAAAGACCACATTGATAAATTGAAAAAGAAAAATTACCATCGAGTAAAAATTTCTATTAACAGCAAAAACGAGAATAATAATCAATACATGCATACCAAAAGGCCTCCTTCCCTTTGTAAGGGGTGGCCGAGTCAAAACATACACTCATCCAAAATCCAATTATCATCCTTCTCATCTTAGCACCTCATGGATGAAGGGTTATTCCTGACCTACCCAACTTGCCACCACTGTCACTCCTTGTATATCTTTCCACCATACTCTTGCTCACATTTACTTTCAGCTCCTCTCACACACCCTCCTGAGCTCTGCAACCAACTACTTCATTCTCTCCTTAATTATCCACATGCATAATGTCAGCCACATACAATTGGTTTAGCCAAATAAAAATTAATAAATATAATATCAATCTTAGAAAGACTCGAACTAACCAGGAGCTGCTGTTTTGATGTGTGGGGGTAACTTGGCAGCCTTCATGGCAGTGGTTAGAGCTGCCTGGTCTGCTCGGTGGAGAGCCCCAGACCCCCGGCATAGGGCCTTGATACCCCCCAGCAGGTGCTTGTCCTGCACTGCCACCACCTTGTCTTTCTCTTTATCTTTGTCTGCCACTGGCTTTTCACTGCAAAACAAACAATAAAAAGTCTAAACCATGGCATCAGTACAATGGTCCAATCAATTAATCTATTTTCACTATCAACTAACATCCATTAACTAGTTCCCAATTTGCCAACATATGGGTCTAACAATGGGTACCTGCAAATCACAATCCTGCAAGCCAGTTAGAGAATCATCATCCTCCCACCTGTTTTCAAAACCCATAACATCCTCATCTCCAAGGGACTAGCACTCCATCTCCAGCCCAGGTTAACATATCTATCACCAACTATTTCTTCAACTTTTTTCACATAAGGAGAGGTAACAACTAACAATAGTTTTCCTCCTCCCCTACTAGCTTGTAACAAAGAATTACACAAGCCTGTTTACTCCCAGAGACCTGTGGGAAGGCCCAAGGATCACTGCTGGTTACTGTGAGGCTACAGGTTTGAAGTTAGTGGAACTCAAAGCAGGTTACTTGTCATTTTTGCCACTAATGAGCACTGGTATAATAACTACTTAGTTTTATTTACTTCCTTTCTATATTTTCAAATTCTACAATTTCCATGGCTAATAGGTTCCCACTTCAAAGTCTTTGAAATCAACTGAAAAACTCAAATCGACTTGCAAAACAGTATGACCAAAGACCATATCAATAGTTACTATTACTATACTTAGTCTACATGAAATAAGTTTAAATATCTATATCACCATGTTCAGTTAGTTGGAAGAGCTTTAACATGAAAAACCTATAATGAAAATGTTAATATGTAGACACCCCATCAATAGTGAAAAAATATTAATACATCCTTACTTTCCAGATGAAGGTGTGGCAGAAGTTGCTGTTGTGGTTGTGGTTGTGGTAGTGGTGGCTGTGGTGGTTGTTGATGCAGTAGTGTTTGATGTTAACGAGGTGCTGGATAATGTAGATGCTGATACAGCAACAACTGGTGCTGTTGACAGGGAGATGGGAGGAGTGCCCACTTTGTTGACCATGTATTGCAGCAGGATCTTTGCCGCATGCACTGTCTGGTTTAAACCACCAACGCTCACTGTGGGAAAATGCAAAGATAAATTTCTGTTCAATTCTGAGATTAATTATCTAAACTCACATAATGAAGACCACAATGACATAGCATGAAATGGTGAAAGATTTGCTGTACAACAAGATACTTTTTAACCCATTCTATTCAGTAGCCCCCACAAAACTGGATGGTACTGCTATCACTGACATTATTTACTGCTATTACTAACATTATTACTAATATTTCTGTTCTACATGGAAAAAAATTAATTTACTAATTACTATAGATTAGGTGGGTGGAAAAAGAGATGAGAGATAGGATTGATTAAGGGGTGTGGGGATGGTTTGGACACATGGAAAGAACAAGTGAAGAAAGATTGGTAAAAGAGGTGTGGGGGCAGAGGTGGGTGGAGTGAACATGGGGGGGGGGGCAACCAAGGATGAGATGGATGGATGGGGTGAAGGGGGCACTGAGCAAAAGGGGGATATCTGTTGAGGAAGGAAGGGAGAAGGCAGAAGATTGGGGCAAGTGGGGAGTGGCTATGTGTGGATGATACTGTGATCCATGGAAGGGAGTGGGTGGGGGAAGGGTGTGTTAGTGAATGGTTATGTATGAATGATATTTTGACAGACCAAAGGAATTTCTTCCTGTCTTCAATGTTTCTGCTTGAGGGGATGGAGGGGGGGGGGGTTTGGCCAATTAAATGAAACAGCCTTGTTGTGGATGTGCTGTGTCTAGCTGCATTGCCTCTGACCACAGCAATGGGCAAGATGCAGGTATGACCTGTCATCCATGAGGAGCCAAGATGAGAGGGAGGGAGGGAGGGAGGGGTTGTCAATGGGAGTGGAATGGGTGGGGATGAAGTGGTAGTGGAATCATGCTTTTTGACTTTGGTCATCTCCCTTGTTTAGGTGTAAAAGCTCTTGGTGTATGCCTGAGTGACAATGGAGCACCCTAGACCCCCACCAATTGGTGTGCATGCACAGGGGGAAATTCTACAATTGATCCTTATTTTATTTTGTCACAACTCAAAAACAAACCATTTGGGGCTAGGCACGATAAATTAGAGAGTAGGAGACAGGACTCAATTGGCATTGCTCCTTTCCTGTATACTACAATTAAGATATATACCACAGCTGCTGTTGAAAGCCATTGATTTAGTTCACATCATTCAATGGAGAAATTTTGTGTTGTCCTTAATTAGCAAATGGATGACAGTAGACAAGGTAGAGATATCTACACAAATTGATTGCTTGGGGTAAAAGATGAAAAATTATATTCAGTCTTCAAAAAATGGAAGGGCCAAAGCTAACAAAGAATATAAGCTGTGACCAAGATGGTTACTGCCTAGGTGTTAGTGAAGAAAAGGATCTAGATCAGTAATAAACAAGACCCTCCTTTACACCATGTGTGGGATACTGACTATTCAAGGATATTTAATGATCATGCCCACAGCTATTAGGAATGAGAAGGGTGGATGTAGACATGTCAAGTTGAGAGGAGAGGGCAATGGGAGCAGATGGACAGTTGTTAATGTAAGAGAAGGGCATAAAAAAAAAAAATGGGCAAAGTACTTAAAGTTGTCATATATAGAATAAAGATTTGACTGTACTGGAGATGCTAGACTATGAAGCAGTGTATGAAGGGGTGATTGTATCTTCAGGACTACATGAAGCATTCTTGTAATAGATGGGTAGAATGAAAGTTTTTGTTTTCAACATGAAGTGTTCAAGAAATATGATAAATTCTATATATGGATACTACAAGAAAGGATAGAATGAGAAATGTGATCAGATGTACAAGGAATGACAATAGTGGCAGTTAGGATGAGTGTAAAGCCTAGAGGAAGTGTAGTTAAGTACCGATATTTGGGGGTCTTGTGTGATGTCAACTGGAACAGTGGATGTGGAGATGAATTAGTAAAGTGATCTAATGCCCGAGTGGTGTGGAAAGTATTGTGAGGTCTAATACAACAAAAAGTTTGTATGTAGGTATCATCAAATACATGGTGCTCAACAGAACAAATTGGAATACAAGGTCAAGGGAGATTGAGAGAGCATTTCTGAGATGAAATGTTTGAGAAACATGACAGGTGTTAGAAGATTGGCTACAGTGTGAAATGTGGAGGTGCGGAAAAGGTGGGAAGAGAGTTGCTGCATGGGGAGGGGAGGGGGGTGGGCTATGTCCATAGGTACTGGTACAAGCAAATTCTGTCCATCCTACAGCAGTACATGTCATTTGCCCTATCAATTCTCTGATTAACCTTTCTTTTGAAAATAACATTTCTAATTGGTGGCAAAACTTCTGGGTTAGTAATGAATGTTTATTATAAGGGCCTATACATCCATAAAATCCAGTTACACTTACAATTTTGAGATTTAACCATATTTTCTGCATAGTCAACATTAATGTAATGACATTTGTTTAACTTCAATCCTTTTATTTCTATTGACAGTACACTTGCTATGGCTGCTGCCAGGAAAATTCATTAATAACTAAAGAGCTTACCTTTCTTCAATTAACCTTGTCACATTCAAAACTTACATTTGTTGGAAATGAACATGATTTCATTCAGCTAACAATGACCCCATGCACAGCAACAATTTAAAATATACTGAAGACACAGCTAAACACTGAACAAATAATCCCATATCACTACAGTGTTTAGATTTGAAAAATTATTAAAACAAGATTTAAAAAAATTGTAAAGTACAGTAACAATCTATAGATTCTATTAACATTAGCCAATTTTGGTACACCTTTAAAGTGTATTAGTTCAATTTTATTCATCTGCTGGCAAATTGTGTTGCATTTCCTAGTATTGCTGGAATTATTTGTCGATCTAAATGCACAGTGAGTCATTAAAACCAAATTGCCTTACATGGTGAAATAAAGCATTCCTCAATTCAATATGAAAACTACTCACCCAGTGCTGCATTGTTGGCTAGGTAATCCGCTGCCAAAACAGTAAATGATGCATAAAACCCCTCATACTGTTCTTCATGATGTAATATATCTTCTTTGCTGCAAAATTAAAAAACAGATCTTAGTTAATAAGCTTCCAGTTGAGGTCCACTTAATAAAACAAATTATGTACAATTACCACCTACGACCTACAATATTCTGTTAGACAGGCTAGTAGTTACTATATCCTCAACAACACTGCCTTTAAGCATACATAATCAATTTTTACTGCGTACCAATGAACAGATGAGCAACCAAAATAAACCAATCCTGCTTGTCATCCAACCAAACATCCTGGGTGTGAAACCTTATCGGCAAATAGTCCTTCCAGTTGATATTACACAACAAAAACAATACTAACCTTTTTACAATTGCCTTCACTAACTCTGGAAGGTCTTGTTTGTTAATGGATCCATAAGAAGCCGCTAAAATTGGTTTGACTAGCTGACTCCATTCTACTCCACCACTAACCGCGGCCATGTTTGCCATACTGGTCGGAACTTCGTAAGACGGTCGGTGATGGTGATTTGTTTTCAACAAAGTTGCTAGGTGCTCTATTTCAATTATTGTAATTTCTGAATTATTGTCACCAACATGAATAATTGGTCGCGTTATTTACATCATTTTAAAACAGAATACTTTTCTTTCCAAAATAGCCTTACAGATCCTGCAATGACCTTCAAAAATACACCTGATTATCCTGCAGATTAGTTAAATTTTAAAGTTACAACATTTCTATGGACTATTGTACATTTGTATACATATAATAAGAGTAAAATAATTGCATCATGAGGAGGATACAGTATATGACGAGTGTTATTGACAATTGATATCTAAAGTGTTTTATTCATACTCGCAGAGCTCTGAGGTCTCTGCCGGGAGGGAAATAGCTGTCGGTCACGAGTCTAACAAATGGTCCAATACAATGGAGAATCACACACACACACACACACAATTGTGAAGAAATACAGTTTTACATATATATGTGGAATAGTTTAGAAGGTGATATTGCCCAAGCTCAATCAATACATGAATTCAAATCTAAATATGATAACTAGATATCATCGATATAGATTAAGTTGAAACAGCACATGAATTGGAGTCTAGGTATGTTAGAAAATTGGAGAATAGGAGACAGGGCCCAACGGGCGTTGTTCATTTTCTGTAGACTACAATTAGGTAAATATGTATGACAACTGGAGAATAAGGAGATATAGGCTAAATTGGAACCATATGGAAGTTTGTAGACAGATATGATAACTGGATGATAAGAGACAGGACCGAGCGTTGCTCCTTTTTTGTACACACACACATATACATACATGTATATATATATATATATATATATATATATATATATATACACACACACACACACACATATATATATAATATATATATATGAAGACATCCTGACAGGATGTAAGAGTAGTTTATTCTTTGACTAGTTTCGCACAGTGGTGCCTCCTCAGAAAGAATGTTTGCACTACAGAACAACTGACAATAAATACAAAATGTGTAAGGAGAGAGAGGGCATAAGGATAGGTCAATTCCTGTTCACGGGGGCTCGAAATCGTGTGGGTTGGTCGGACTGACGTTCTGTGTGGTGCTACGGGTGATCTGACGTCCTGACTTCTTCCATTCTGTTACTGCATGGAGTGCTGTTATTTTTGATAATTCGATATCCCCTATTCTATTATTTGTGCATTTATTTGTGGCTATGTATATGGCTTTTACAATTTTCCTCTGTTTCTTACTGAGATTGTTGTTTCATCCCATTTTGATAGGTGTCCTTTTTCTTCAATATGGTTCACGAATGCGCTGGTGTTGCGGTGGTGACGGACATCGGCTCGGTGTTCTTTAAGTTTTGTTGCAAACTCCTGTGTGTTTCTCCATTATAAACATTTTCACAACCCGAGCAAGGGTTTTTATAAACTAAACTATCGGTATTATTATTTTCCGCCTTTGTTTTAATGATGTCACATTTTTTCTTTCCTGCGTCACACGAGATGCGGGTATTTGTGTTTCTTAGTTCTTTACTTAGTGTGCAAGCCAAATCAGATGTGGGAACTACTACGTATATTTTGTTGTTTGTGTTTTCTTCCTTGTTATTCTTCCTCTCCCTTACAGCTTTGGCTCTCTTCAAGGTGGACGAGAGAAGACCAGTGGGGAAGCCAAGTTTTCTGAAAGTCTCGGTGACATGATGTAGTTCGTCATGGTGGAATTCAGGTACGTGAATGACCGCCTTCTCGTTCTCCCCAAAGACACCAACATAATTAACATTCTCTCACAGCTCAACCAAATCCAACCTAGGATTCAACTAACTGTAGAACACGAGGTTAATGGGTCCCTACCGTTCCTAGATACGGTTGTCATCAGGGAAAATAGCACTGTCAAATTATAGAAAACCCACACACAAAGATGACTATATTCATAATTTTAGTGCTCACGACCAAAAGACCAAGGCTTTTTCCTCCGAGCACTCAGAATATGCAGCCCTGAATTCCTCCATGACGAACTATATTTAAAAAAAAAAAAAAAATAATAATAATTTCTTGTACTTTTGTATCCATATTTCTTGTACATAAACTTAAAATTATAAGTTTTTAGAATATATCAATCGAGTTTTTATATATTTAATAGTTGTTAAAATATAAAATGTTGTAATGTAACATATATTTTTGGAACATCCCTGTATATTCACACTCGATTTAGTTTCTATCAAAATATTGGGCAAAAGTAATACTTAATCTTACATTTATAAAGATTTACCCTCAATAATGTTTTAAAAATATTGGGCAAAAGTAATACTAAATCTTGCATTTTTAAAGATTTACCTTCAATAATGTTTTCAATATCCTTCTTGCTGAAAAAATCTTCCACTGTATTATTGCTTTCTGCCACCTACCGGTGTACACGAGGCAGATATCTCGACCTCCAATGAGGTATTGAAAGAACAAGATTCGGGGAGGGGGGCTTCAGTCCCCTCAGCCCCCCTGGATTCGCCACAGATATATATATGTATATATATAATATACATATATATATTTATATATATATATATATATATCATATGTACATATATGCATATATATATGTGTATATATATATATATATATGTATGTATATATATATAATATAATGTATATGTATATAAATATACTCGTACACACACACACACACACACACACACACACAGAAATGTATTGTGGTTTATGGGCTTAAAGAAAAACAAGGATTGGCGAGGTACATGAGAGAAAAAGAAGAAAAAGAGACAGCAGTAGAAATCCTTAATGAAATTCAGGGGGGAGATAGTGATTCAGGCACAGACTTAGAAGAGACTTACAGAATTGGTCGCTATACTAAGGATAGGAATCGACCTCTAAAGATAAAACTAAGGTCACAAGTGGTAGTAGAAGACATATTTGAAAAAGTAGGTAACTTGGCAAAGAGTGAAAAATACAATAAGATATGGATAAAAAGAGAAATGAGTACTGAGGAATTAGAAAAAGAAAGGGCGCTAAGAGAAGAAGCAAAGGAAAAAAACTTGAAAAGATCGGAGACAGAATGCAAAGAATTCCAGTGGAGAGTAATAGACTTGAGATTAAGACAATGGCGCTTCAAAACGAACAAAACAAGGGAAGAAGAAACCAGGGAGAAGGAAGAAAATTAAAAGTGGCCTATACCAACATTGACGGACTAATTTCGGGACTGAACGAACTCAATGATTATCTGTTAGAAGCAAAACCAGACATAATGGGAATTGTAGAGACTAAACTAAGAGGTGAAATACCATCCACTGTTATCGGACAAGGTTTATACAACTACTGGATAAAAAACAGGGACAAGAAACAGGGAGGGGGAATCATGTTCTTGGCCAAGAAAGACCTAAAGGTGACAAAAATTGCAGAGGGCAAAGGTAATGCTGAATTGATCATGATAAAAGTCGAAGGCAAGAATATGAAGAGTAGAAAGTTTGTGGTGACTTATGTGCCTCCAAAAACAAGCGCTTGGAAAGAAATTGAACATAAAAAAATGCTAGATGACACAAGAAAATCACTCAATGAGATACTAATGGGTAAGGGTAATCTGGTAGTTATGGGGGACTTCAATTGCAAAGAAATTTGTTGGGACAGCATGACAGTGCAAGGAGGAGATGACTCGTGGGGCAATGTACTGCTAGATATGACCATGGAGTACACAATGACCCAATGGGTCCATGAAAACACAAGGTACAGAAATAATGAAGAGCCATCGAAACTAGATCTAATATTTACAACAGAGCCTGAAATAGTGCATAAAGTCCAGTATGAGACACCAATTGGAAAGAGTGACCATGTACTCATCGAAACTATACTAAAGGAAGAAATAGACATAGAGAGGAACGAAAAGCATAGGAAAGGAAGACTGAGGTACAACAAAACAGACTTTACAAAACTAAAGACATTCTTCCGGAATGCAAACTGGGAAATATTTTACAGGGAAGAAACAACAGTGGAAGAGAAATGGAATATATTGATGGAAAACTACAATGAAGGGGTAAACAGGCATGTACCAAGACAAAAGCGAGAGAGAGAGTACATTAAATGTTGGTTCAACAAAAGATGCAGTGAGGCAAAAGACAGAAGGGACAAAGCTTGGAAAAAGTGGAGAAAAGACAAAAAACAAAGCAAATGGCAAATTTATGTTAACTATAGAAATGAGTATGTTAATGTGAGAAGAGAGGAGAAAAGGAACCATGAGAAGGATATTATAGACAAATGCAAAGAGCAACCCAAACTATTCTATCGGTATGTGAATGGTAAACTTAAAAACAAACAGGAATTGGTGAAACTATGCCAAGGAAACATAGAATACACAGAAGATTTAGAGATGGCCGAAGTCATGAACAATCACTTTAAATCTGTTTTCACCAGAGAGAAAATACCGAATTGTGACATAGACGAAAACAAGAAATCTCCCCTCATGAATGAGTTTACAGCATCACTAAAGGAAATATCAGAACATTTATCAAGGCTGGATGTCAGAAAATCACATGGCCCGGACGGTATTGCAAATTGGATTCTAAAGGAGTGCAAAGAAGAACTAACAGACAAAATACACATCTTAATAAACAGCTCACTCAAAGAAGGAAAGATACCCGAGGACTGGAAAAACGCTAACATTGTACCAATACACAAAGGAGGAAACAAAGAAGAACCCACCAACTATAGGCCAGTATCACTAACAAGCACCATTGCCAAAATTTGTGAGAAAATAATCAAGAATAGATGGGTAAAACATCTGGAAGACAATGACATATTAAACCCAAGACAATTCGGATTCAGACAAGGAAGATCATGCTCCACAAACTTAATATGCTTTTACTCAAGACAAATAGACATAGTGCAAGAAAGAAATGGATGGGCTGATTGTGCATTCCTAGACTTGCAAAAAGCCTTTGACAAAGTACCACACAGAAAACTACTAAAAAAACTGGAACACATAGGAGGAATACAGGGAAACCTACTAAAATGGATAGAGGACTTTCTGACTGGTAGAAAGATGAGAGTAGTGCTCAGAGAAAAATATTCAGACTGGAAAGAGGTGATCAGTGGAGTACCGCAAGGATCTGTGCTGGCACCAATAATGTTTGCTATCTATATGAATGACATGGATGAGGACGTGAACTGCTACATGAGCTTCTTTGCCGATGACGCCAAACTGCTAAGGAAAATAGAAACTGATGAGGACTGTGAAGCACTGCAAGAAGACCTAAATAGGGTATGGAACTGGAGTCAGAAATGGGAAGTGGACTTTAATACTAAGAAGTGTAGCATAATGGAGTTTGGAAAAAGCAAAAACAGAATATCAGGAAAATATACAATTGGAACCAAAGAAGTAAAGAAAGTAGGATCCGAAAAAGATTTGGGAGTAATTATCACGAACGACCTGTCCTATGATATACAGATTAACAAAATTGTCGGGGAGACTTACAATTTGCTAAGATCAATAAAAGTGGCGTTTACATACTTGGACGAAGACATGATGAAAAAAATATTGGTTACATTGATAAGGCCTAGATTAGAGTATGCAGCGACATTGTGGTCCCCCAGTACCAAAAAGAATATAAAGAAAATAGAAAGAATCCAAAGAGCAGCTACAAAAATGGCACCTGCACTTGCAAACCTATCATACGAAGAGAGATTGGCTAAACTGGAGTTACCGACACTGGAGCAAAGAAGAGAGAGAGGTGACCTATTGACCATCTACAGAATCATGAAAGGCACAGAGGTACTCGATAGTGAGAACTTACTTAACTGGGACAAAAGAAACACAAGAGGACATGGAAAGAAAATAAAAAAACATAGCTATAGAAGAGAACTGAAGAAAAACAGTTTTCCTCATAGAGTTTTGGACACTTGGAACAAACTGGACAATGAAATAGTATGCGCAAAAACCATTCATGAGTTTAAAAACAAACTAGACACTGCAAGATACAAAGGCGGGACAACACGAGCATAGCTCCCCTTCCCGCAAAATACAACTAGGTAAATACAACTAGGTAAATACACACACACACACACACACACATATATATATATATATATATATATATATATATATATATATATATATATATTTGCATTTATCAACCACAATTTACTTGATCTCTAAGCCATCAACATCGAGAAACTCCAGGAGGCATACATGCAGAAATTGTTACATGGTACAGCTATGGACTCGAACTTCCACTAGCACATAACAAGTAACTAAACCGATTGCGCTATCAAGATATATATATATATATATATATATATATATATATATATATATATATATATATATATGCAAAGTAGACCACTTGGAAAAAGGAAACTAACGAAGCAGAGCGCTTTCGTATATTACATCTTCAGTGTAACAAGTACAAAGTAATAGAAATGCATACATAATATATACACGAAACAAAGGAACAAGGACAGTTTGGATATGGGTAGCGGCCAATTACCCCCTGGGGGGTGGAAGGTCATTGTCAATTAACTTATGATGGTGGGGCGACATCAGGTCACAGTCGCCAGGGTCACATAGTGTCGATGGGTTACAATTTACCTGATATCATCTTGCTAATTTTTTGACAAATAAGATTATCAAGTTTGTATAAGCCTTTATGAAGGTTGGTATTTTGATTACTGGTGGTATGAATCAAACTACACTCTATTAAATTTCTTGCTATTATGTTGTTGGTATAATAGATTGGCTGAGCATTATCCCAATCAACTGGATGATTATTTAATTCAATATGTTTGAAAATACCACTCGAATTATTGCCATCCCTAACATTTTTCTTATGTTGTTCAATTCTAATGTTTAAGGGTTTGGCAGTTTGACCTATGTAAAATTGATTACACATTTTGCAAGGAATTTTATAAATGCATCCTTTTTTAATTTCAATACTATTGTTGATGAGTTTATGTTTTACTGTACTATCATTTTTAAAAACTACCTTTACGTTAAATCTTTTTAATAACTCTGTGATACTTAACAAATTTTCTTGAAATGGTAAAATTAAAACATTATGATAATTGAAAGGTAATTTGGGTTGAGGAGTTAAAAATGATTTCCTTGCAAAATTGTAAGCAATATCAAGGAATTGCTTAGGGTATCTTAATTCTAGCCCAATGTTAAAAACATTTCTGATTTCTTCATCAATAAATTCAGGACTACAAATACGAAAAGCTCTTAAAAACATAGAAGCAAAGACTGTACGTTTAATATTATTTGGATGAGAATAATAATAATGGATATATGAACTTACATTGGTTGGTTTACGATATACTTTAAATTTAAGGCTATTGTCATGACGTAGGATAGTGCAATCTAAGAAAGGTAAGGTACAATTTTTCTCAATTTCTAAAGTAAATTTAATAGAATCAACAAGGGTATTCAATTTAGTTAAAAAATCATGGATATTTTTATCTTATGGCCAAAGACATAAAATGTCATCAATATACCTAAGCCAAGGGATGTTACGGGGGAAGATTTTGTGTAATATTTTAGTTTCGAAAAATTCCATGTATAAATTACTTAAAACTGGGGATAAAGGGTTTCCCATACTCATGCCGAATTTTTGGGAATAGAAATTACCATTAAATTGAAATTTACAATCTTTAACACATAACTTAATTAGTTCAATCAATATAGTCAGTTTATTCACAAAAGTTCCCATAAATGATTTATTATTTTACCTTCAAGATGAACTTGATAAACATGTTCTTCCATTGCCATCTTCTACATTGATTGAACTAATTAAGTTATGTGTTAAAGATTGTAAATTTCAATTTAATGGCAATTTCTATTCCCAAAAATTCGGCATGAGTATGGGAAACCCTTTATCCCCAGTTTTAAGTAATTTATACAGCCAGACTGTCCAGAATTGCAGCCAGTCCCGCTGCAATTCTGGACAGTCTGGCTGCCAGGGGAGTACAGGGGAAACTGTTACAGTGGATAGCGGACTACTTCTCCAATAGAACTGTCTGAGTCCGTCTACAGGGAGTGGAGTCCTGCTATCACCCCCTGGAAAATGGTACACCCCAGGGTGGGGTTCTCAGTCCCACCCTGTTTAACGTGCTGATGACTGAATTAATAGCCATCCCTCTACCCACAGGATGCCGCCTCCTATCATACGCAGACGATGTCGCGCTGGTGGTAGTAGGCAGAAGGACCAAGGCCAGAAGGACGCAAATGTGCCTCGACCGCATTTCCTCCAAATGCGAAGAGCTTGGCCTCAAGATCTCGCCACCAAAGACCAAAGCCATGTGTTTTGGCACTAGCGTGACACCGAGGGACAGGCTTCTGCTGCAGGGACATGAGGTAGAGTGAGTCAGCACGCACATGTACCTTGGTGTCTGGCTTGACTCCAGGCTGTCCTTCCAGACTGAAGTGGCCTACATCCGGGGAAGGGTCCTCAGCCGGATTAACGTTTTGAAGTCCTTGGCGACCAGAGAGGCAGGTGTCAACTGCGCTGTCCTCCGGACATTCTACGTCAGCGCAATTCGACCGGTGATAGACTATGCCAGCAGTGCTCTGGCTGGTCTATCCGCAACACGGTTGGCTGGCTTGGAGACAGTACAGAACCAGGCGCTGCGCGTAATATTGGGCGCGCCGCGCTGGACTCTGGTCGCCAATATGCAGCAAGAGGCGGGACTGGTGCCTATCAGTGCGAGGATCTCAGAATTGGTGGTAGCCTTCGCCATAAGAGTCATTCAGAGAGAACATGACTCGTTCCTGCGGCGAAGGCTAATCAGCGCCCTCCAGCAAGATCCGGATCTCTTCCCGCAGAAGAGGTGGTCAGCGAGGGTTGCACACCGCATAAGGGACCTTCACCTGCATGACCTTATCCTTCAGAAGAGGAGGGATGTGCCGGTGGAAGGTTATGTGCAGTCTCCCCCCTGGGAGAATCCACCGGCCAGAATCAGTGTGATGGCGTCACGACGCGGTACGCCGCTGCCGCGCCTGCGGGCGGATGCGGAGGCCACAATGAGATCTGTCGCCCAGGAAAACTGCGTCGTCTATTTCACAGACGGCTCCGTGGATCCCGTACACAACGTGGCAGGTGCAGCGTTTGTCACGAAGGACGAGCAACAGGGAGTAAGGGTGTTGGGCACTCGCTGCTCGACGCAAGCAGAGGGTGCTGCAGTGGGTCTAGCATTGACCCATGCTCTCAACACCCACCAACGTAATGTAGTTGTGCACACAGATAGTTTAGCTCTGTTGCAATTAATATCTAAAATTCATCATAATGACCATAAAAAACTAATGACCTCGCTGTTGTTTCAGCTCAAGGCCCTCCGTCAGCAAGGGAGATCAGTCGTCCTCAACTGGGTGCCGGGACACATCGGCATCCAGGGAAATGAAGCGGCAGACAGGGTGGCCAGAAGAGCGGCCACAGGGGACATGGAAGGCGGAATCGGTGTCCTCCCGAGCCGACCTGAGATCTTGGCCATTGCAACGAGAACGATGGCCAAGAGGGAGCTGCAAAGCCATAGGAACCTGACAGCCCAGAGGCCGTCAGCACGCTGGTATCAAGTTGCCACAGCGTATGAGCGACTGACCCCTGGAGTCCGTCTCTCCAGGATAGAGGAAGTCACCCTTCATCGACTCCGTCTCGGGTATCGATGTTTCTCGGAGGTGACGGGACAGCCGGAGGCCTGCATCCACTGTGGAGAGGCCGGCGCAAACGGGCTAGATCATTATGTGGCCCTTTGCCCAGCGACCAGATTTCTGCGTGCGGGCCCCAGGACCTCGGCCGGGGGACTCATCCGTCGACTGACGATGTCACTTAACTCGTATCAGCTGGGACGCCTCCTTCAAGTGCCGCCCCCCAGATGATACGGATGGGTTCTGTTTGACTGTACTCTCTTGCTGATTTTTGACTTATGACACATTACAACTTAAGCCAAGGACTAATGTTTTTTTTTCACCTAGGTAACTGCGCAGGATGCCCTGAACCGACCGGATGAGACGCGACGAGTGCAAAAGATACCAACCACGTCGGCTGGGAAGTCTCCTTCGAGTGCCAGCCCCAGAGGATACGGATGGGTTCTTAACTGTACTCGCTTGAAATATTGACTTATAGCTCACCACAAAAATTCAAGCCAAAGGACTAATATCTTCTCCTTTCTAACTTAGGTAACTGCGCATGATGCCTTGGACTGGACCGGATGGGACGCGACGGGTGCAGGAACTAAACCACGTCGGCTGGACCGGATAGGACGCGAAGGACACATAGGACACTAACCACGTCGGCTAGATCGTGGAGACCGACCAGGACCGTGCAGCGCTACAAATATTGACATAATTAAACACATGTACATGTAACTTTTATTGTAAAAGGCATACTTGTATGCCTTCTAGGAATATGGGTAGAGACCCAAACAAGATGTACTTCTTGTGATCAATAAATGTAAAATTTTTTTTTTACTGAAAATGGAGGTGAGACTCAACCTTCAGGGTGAACACATCCTCAAGGCCAGGGACGAAGCCTCCGCAGTACTCCTCCGTCGCCTCGCGGAAGAGGGGAACACTGTGATTCTCCTCGACCCCAATTTGAGACGGCACAAGGTAGTGCTGGAACGCTACCCATTGGACCTGCCCCTGGAAGCGGTAGAGGCTCACCCAAAGGTGATCTCAGCCGAGCGACTGCGCTCCCGCACGGATAAGCTCCCCACAAGGCAAGTGCTGGTGGTGTTGGAGGGACAGCCGCCCCCCAAACTGGACCTCGGCTGTTGGGGGAGGTACTCTCTGCGCCCTCATCGGGGGGAACCGGTGAGATGCTATAAATGCCAGAGATACAACCATCTCCAGGTACGGTGTGAACACGCCGTCAGATGTGGCGTGTGCAGCTTGCCACACCCGACGGAGGATTGCATCGCAAAGCACAAATCCAATCAGACCACCTCCGCAAAATGCCCCAACTGCGGAAATAAGCATCACGCCTGGAACCCTCGGTGCCCCGAGAGGGTCCGCAGGCTCCCCAGGCTTCCCCAGAAACCCCAGCAGCAACAGCGGCAGCCCCAGGGACCACCACAACGGCAGCAACAGCGGCAGCCCCAGGGGCCTCCGCAACGGCAGCAACGACGCCGCTCGAGGACATCACGTAGCCAGTCGCAGCAACAGAAGAACTTCGTCGCTGGAGCATCACGGCACCAGGACACCAAGCACCAGCACCCACCACGTAGCCAGCCTAAACCGCAGCAGCAGCGTCGGCAAGCCTTCCAGCCTGCATCACCACCAACCAGGTCAGCGTGGGGTCGGCGGCGGGCCCCCGCGGTCCCCACCCCCACCCCGCCAGCCCAGGCCGCGCCAGAGCCGGAGGAAGGGATTAGCCGACCGGCCCCCAGGGATCACACCCCCTATCGCCAACCCAGGACGCGGGGTCGGGAGCAGCGGCCGCGGGCCGCAGCCTTGGAGACTGGCGGCAGCGCCCCCTCGGCCCGGCGCAGCGCAACCAGACCTCGCCAACCAGGAGGTGGTGCACGGGACCCTCCCCCCAGCACTCCCGCGACGTCGGCGAGGAGACCCTCCATGGGCCCAACCGACCCTTCCCACGACCTGCCACGCACCATGAGCGAGGAAATACGCACAGTCGTCAGCTGCATCATGGCAAGGATGATGCAATTTCTGGTGAAGCTGCTCACCAACCCCAACCATGACAGCGACAAGCAGGGGACCCTGAGCGAGCTCCTGCAGGAGACTGTCTCTGTCTTCACAGAATGTGGTTTCCAGCCACCCCCCGACCTGAAGGACACGCATCTCCGCTCCCTCTACCCAGCCGACCCCAACCACCAGAATGGAGAGTCGACGAGCTGAGGCAGACGCCGATGAGGACCAGCTTGCTGGCCCTCCCAGGCTCCGAGTCCTGCAGTGGAACGTGCAAGGTCTCCGACCTAAGAAGCACCAAGTACTGCAGGCTATCTTCACGGAAAACCTTGACGTGGTGCTGCTCCAGGAGACCTTGACGCGTGCCGACTTTGAGTGGAGGGTGGCGGGTTATTCTCTTCACTCGCTCCCTGCCACAGAGAACACCAGCGGCTGTGCGGCGCTGGTGAGGAGCACCATCCCTCACCGCAGAGTATCCTCCCCAGTCCACTGCGGGGAGGGCGTGGAGGTCCTGGCACTAGAACTGCAGGTCGGGGGCATCCCACTTCTGGTGTACAACATATACAGGAGCCAACGATACCATCTGGAAGCAGGCGAGCTGTTCTCCCTCGCCGCCCACACCAGCCTCCTCGTGGCGGGCGACCTGAACGCCCACCACCCCATGCTGCAATCACCATCTCCAACCAACGAAACGGGCCGCCACCTGGCCGTGTTACTCGAGGACATTCCCCATATCCGCCTCCTCAACACAGGGGAGGCTACCCACACCCGGGGGGGGAGGCTTGACCTCACACTCGCCTCAAGCGACTTGGCCGCCGGTGCTACATGGCAAGTACATCCTACCCTCACCAGCGACCACTTTGCCACTCTCACCACCCTCCCAGTGGCACCCCCAGCGCCCCCCTTCCCCCTCCACGCTGGAACATCGGGAGAGCAGACTGGGCCAGCTTCCAGGCCTCCCTCGACGAATGGTGGGCCGCCTACCAGCCACCCGTGGACCTTCACCAGCGGGAGAGGGACCTGACTGCTGCTATTGAGAGGGCTGCTAGCGCAGCCATCCCCAGGAAAGCCCCGAGCCGTCGTCACCGGCCAAATTGGTGGTTCTACAACGAGGAGGTGCGGGAGCATAACCACAGAGTGAACATTCACAGGAAGCTCTACAAGAGACGCCCCAACCCAACCAACTTGAGACTACTTCAGGACGTGGTGGCCCGCGCACGGGAGGTGTCCCTGAAGGCCAGGGAGGCCAAGTGGTTGGAGTGGTGCTCCTCCTTCAGCCACCACACGTCTCTAAGCCAGCTGTGGAAAAGCGTGAAGACCGCCTCCGGCGCCGCCCCGCCTCGCCCCGCCGCCCACCCGCACCCACACCAGGAGGCTGAGAGGCTCGTAGCCGAATTCACCACCCGCGGCTCCAGTGACCAGCTTCCGGGTAGCACGCGCCGTCTCCAGCAGCAGCTTCGGCCGCGCCGCGACATGGCCATCGAGGAGGCGACTAAAGAAGCTGATGTAACAGACCGTCCCTTCACTCCTCAGGAGCTGGAGCAGGCCAAGAGACGGGGCCGTGACACAGCAGCAGGGGCCGACGGCGTGACGTACTCCATGATCGCTCACGCCGGACCAGCTGGGGACGCCGCCCTGCTGGCCACAGTCAACGAGTCGTGGATGGCGGGATGCCTGCCTCCTTCGTGGAAGGAGGCTGACATCCAACCAATCCCCAAACCGAGGGAGCCCACTAAGCTAAGGCCTATCTCCCTCCTCAGCTGCACGGCCAAAACGGCTGAGAGAATGGTGCTTGCTCGCCTTCACTGGCGTGTGGGGCCACTACACCCCCACATTTTCGGCTACACCCGCGGTAGGAGCACGGCGGACAGCATCCTGACACTGCTGAATCAAGTTAACCACCGCCCCGCCATCGTTGTCTTCCTCGACTTGGAAAAGGCATTCGAGCTGGCCAGCCCTCACGCCATCCTCGCCGCCCTCGTAAGGAAGGGCGTGATGGGAAGGATGCTAGCCTGGCTCCGCGACTATCTCCAGCATCGCCGCGCCAGGGTAAAATTCCAGGGCCTGAAGTCCAGCTTCCAGAGGTTGGAGAACGGGACGCCCCAGGGTGGTATCCTCAGCCCCCTCCTCTTCAACCTGCTGATGGAGCAGCTGGTGGCCCTGCCCTTCCACAATGGCACCATCCTCCTCAGCTACGCCGATGACCTCGCCCTCGTGGTCACCGGGAGGGGCAACAAGCTCAGGAAGGCGCAGCAGGCGCTCGACATTATCAGCGGGAAATGCGAGGAGCTGGGACTCAAAATCTCTGCAGAGAAGTCCCGCGCCATGATGGTGAGGGCTGCCGACCCGGCAGGTCAGCTCTGCGTCCAGGGCGTCGGACTGGCCTGGGCCAACTCATACCAGTACCTCGGGGTATGGGTGGACAAGTGGCTGTCCTTTACAGCCCACGCCGCCTACCTGAGGGAAAGGGCCCAGGCTAGGCTGAACGTAATGCGAGCCATGACACGACCCACAGCGGGGACCACTTTCTCCGTCCTCCGACTGTACTTCATATTTGCAGTGCGCTCCCTGGTGGACTACAGCGCCCCAGTCCTCATATCGCTCTCCCGTAGCCAACAGGAGCGGCTCGAGGTGCTGCAAAACACCGCCATGAGGACGATGCTGGGAGCTCCGAGATGGACCAGTGCGTGCGTCATGCAGAACGAGACCCGCCTGGTGCCACTCACCACCAGAGTACAACAGATCGAGGCCTGCCGCGTGGCCAGGGTCCTGCAGCGCGACTCCGAAGGAGTAGCACAGAGAAGACTACGGCTTGCAATGACGCAAGGGAACGATGTCCTCCACCGCAACCCGTCGCCCACAGCAGAGTTCTCCACCACCCGGCTACCGGCCAGCAAGGCGCTCTGCACCACCGAGGAGCTACGGCATCACACCCTCATGGCGGTGGCGCAGGTGTCTGAGCCGGGCGGTGCCATATACTACACCGACGGCTCGGTCGACCCCGAAAGTGGCAGGACGGGCGCCGCTGCTATCACCGCTGGGACCGAACTGCTCGAGAGGACGCCGGATTACTGTTCCACCCTGCAGACAGAGCTTGTGGCCATCCACCTGGCCCTGGAGCACGCCCAGAACCGCCAGGAGGCTACTGTGGTCCTACTCACAGACTCCAGGACTGCGTGGCAGGTCCTCCAGCAGCCGTGCCCCAGCGACAACGTGGGACTCGTCACCGCCATCCTGGGCAGCCTGCAGAGCCTCGCCGCACAGGGACGTCGGGTAAGGCTGCACTGGATGCCCAGCCACGTGGGCGTGCGAGGCAATGAGTCCGCCGACGTTGCTGCAAAAAGAGCCGCTGGCGCCCCCCACGTGACCAGGCACGTGCCACCTAGTCTGTCGTACGTGAAGGCGCGAGCCAGGCGTGCCGCAGCCCACCGCGCCCACCAGACTCACCGGCAGTTAGAAGGAGCAAAAAGACAAGCTGCTTGGTACGCCGCCACCACCGACTATCAGACGTTGAGCGCCTTCCATCAACAGCCCAGGGCGGACGGCGTACTGTTGCAGAGAGTTAGGCTGGGCTACTGCACCAGGGAGGAGCTGTATGACGGCTTCCAAGGGCAACAGTGCGATCACTGCGGTAGGCACAGCCGCCACCCGCTGCTGCACTACCTACTGTCCTGTCCGGCCACGGAGGCCCTCCGACCAGCGCCGCAGACCCCCGCCCACCCTGCAGAAGGCAGCCTCCTCAGCAGTCGGGCAACGAGAGCTGCCCTCCTTGTCCGCCACACGCCCATGGACGTAATGCTTGGGGTGCTCAGGGCGGCGCCCCCCCCTCGCTGACCTCCCTACACTCTCATCTTCCACCCACTAGGGCACAACAACTCCCCCACTGGCGGGCTGTTGCCCGCATTGTATATCAATGTATGTATAGCTGTACATATTTATACAATAAACCTTTATTAACTATTAATTACTTTGTACTTGTTGCACTGAAGATGTAATATACGAAAGCGCTCTGCTTCGTTAGTTTCCTTTTTCCAAGTGGTCTACTTTGCATAAGTGAACACACGTACCCGTGTTCTTATTAGCATATATATATGTATATATATATATATATATATATATATATATATATATATATATAGATATATATATATATATGTATATATATATATATATATATATATATATATATATATATATATACATATATATATATACTAGGGACATTAGTGACATCCCTACCTACTAGCGTCACACAGCATAGTTTTGTTTTGTGACTGGAGAATGCTTTCTACTCGAAAAAGAATGCTGACCACTTTTTAATCGCCATTGTCTCTCCGTCCCTGAAATCTCTCCTTGACCACCTGAATGACTCCACCTCTTTGATGTGATGTTGTCCTCAAGGATAGAAGCGTTGGCTCTTATTAACAATTCATTTCTCTATCTTTCTCTCTTTCCCTCTCAGCCTCTCTCTCGTTGCCTTTTCATCTATGACTTTTGCTGTCCTTGTCAGTCATCCCTTCTCTTCTTCCCTCCCGCCCTCTCTCTCACCTCTTTCTCTCTCTCTCTCTCTCTCTCTCTCTCTCTCTCTCTCTCTCTCTCTCTCTCTCTCTCTCTCTCTCTCTCTATTTATCTCTCTCACTCACTCACTCTTTCACTCTCTTTATCTCTCTCTCTCTCTCTCTCTCTCTCTCTCTCTCTCTCTCTCTCTCTCTCTCTCTCTCTCTCTCAGCCTCCGCTCACTGTCCAGGGCTGCTTCGACGGTTCGTTTTGTGGTCCATAGTGTACCGTGTCGTTTCATAATAACATTAGAAAAATCTTCACAATGATCCATTCAGCATTAGGGCACTCTAAATCGAGATTCATCTTAAATTTGGAAGCGCTGCACAAGGTCTAAAGTACCTGGCATTGGAAAAAAAATCACTCTCTCTCAAGCGGTCGGAAATTCCCAGATAGAGTCAATGTGGATGGTCCGAGTAGCGGTTAGACAACGGGAGCTCCATTTAGATCCCGTCCTTACCACTTCCCAATTTCAACTGAATAGAAATGGGGGTTGATGTCTGGAAGTCTGACCAGAGGTCTGATGGGGCAGTGTTCGTCGGCTCTAACCCGGAACCTTCTTTCCTTTGATGCTTTTCCAGCCACTTATGACTTCGATCAAAATTAGTCTCAGGCCGCCCCTCTTACACTGTCACTTGACTTTGAATTCATGCAGGTTTTGTTCTTTTCTTTCAGAGAGTGGTCCTCTGCTTGCATTTTATTCTTATTTTATATTTTGGCTTATCTACCGCTCTTTGGAATGTGTGAAATAAAGATTATGCTGACACTGTACAGTCCGTTGGTACGGCTGCACCTCCATAGATTATGCAGTGTAGTTCTGGTCACCACTTAGCTTCGAAAGGTTCGCCGTCGAAGTTACGAGCCTCAACGGCTCTGTGAGCTCGGCCTCTTCTCTCTGGAGACCCGTCGGTTCCGTGGTCAATGATTGCAAGAAACAGTTCAAACTGAGCAAAAATCCAACTCACAAACATGGTTGGAAGTTGAACTTACCTCGGTTTTGCTGGTTTTGTAATATGATCTGTGAGAATTTCTTTAGTTACAGAGTAGGAAACGTGTGAATAAAATTTCACTAGATGTTGTCAATAGGCCATCAGTTGTCACTTTTGAGAGGTCAACTACAATGGTACACATTCTAGTGTGACTGTCTTTTACTACAGTGTGTGTAAAAGTCTTTATTTTCTTCTAAACTTTCCCAGTATGGATCATATGACCTTTCGAGGTATTCTGTTTTTTGTACCTTCTTGTACTCCTCCCCCTACCTCTTTCTCCATTTTTTCCCTTTTTATCTCCTTCTTCACCACTTTCTCTTCTCCTCCCTCTGTCAGCCTATTTTTTTCTCCCTTTCACTCTCCCTCTCCCTCTCCCATCAACAACCGCTTTGTAGCAATCTGTCAACGTTTTCCCAAACTTGACTCGATCTTCCTCTCAGTGTTCCTCTCCCCTTTCACGAAGTGCAGTAGTTTAAAGTCGCCCTAATACTACAAACTCTCAAAACCAAACGCACAATTTCTCTAGCAGATCCTCTGGTCAAACTCGAAAGGAATTCTCCTTAGGATTCTTTTTACATCTCTACTATTTTATGTAAGCCTCACTGATCTTCAGCACACTCCAGACAAGTTGGAAAACTGTTAATGTTACTCCCATCCCCAATGGTCTCAAAGTGTCCGAAAATAGATTTAATTTGGAAGTGGGTAGAAACAACTTTGCCAACCGTGTAGTTAATGAATGGAATAAACTTCCTGCACAGGTAGTGCAATGTAGTTCAGTTCGAAGTTTTAAGAATCATTTAAATAAATACCTAAGTAAGATGCTGTAATGATTATAATTTATCTTATATTATTTGTTTTTGTTTTGTTATCATTTGTCTGTCTGATTTTCATTTATTATTAGTTATATATCAATTTATTATTATTTACTATTTACAGGTTTGTTTATTATTTAACTATACCTATGCATTTATTCATGTATTTTATTTGTTATTTACATTATTATATTTTTTATTTTATTATTAATATGATTTTTTTTCGCATCCGACCTAGATATGGATCAAAAGGTCTTCTGTCGGCATGCTCCGCCTTTGTAATCCTTTGTAATATAACAACATTCAATCGCTTCACGAACTGTGTCCGGTCCTACCCTAGACCCTCGTCTCATAATTGAAAAGCTTTGTCCTAAACTTGGTGTATGCAGACGATGCCAACTATCTTGATTCCCAGCAAATTGGAAACATGAAGACACCAATAGATATTCCAATTCCTTGTCAGTTTCAGTGAGTTCATCTATAGGCACCTCGATAATCGGAAGCCATCAGTGGCACATGTTTTCATTGATTTCATGAAAGCGTTCTACATAGTCAATCGTATCGTTGACATGACTCAATACTCCGCAGAAGTTTTGTCATATAAGTTCGTGAACAGCGACAGGATATTTGCCTCTTATGGGTCTTCTTAATCATCGAATCACTGTCCTGCGGCGGCGTATCCCACGGAATCAGAATGGCTCTCCTTTGTTCCCTTATCCTTGTTATCAATAAAATGAGGTCCACAGTGTCCAAGTAGAGGTATATTAATGACTACGATCGGCTTCATCACCGGCAATGGCGAATCATACTTGACGAAGTAATGACCTAGACCACGACAAATAAGGTTATCATCAATCACAAGAAATTATGGTCAAGTACATCAGCAAAGTTTCCCAAACATCCAAACACCTCCCATTACAATTGGTTATCACTTACTGCATACTATAGAAACCGTCAACCCCCTGAACATATTATTGGAAAGTGATCTCAGCTTGGCCCAACTGAGTTTTCAGGCGCCAGTTGTTTAAGATTACCCAGATGTTGTCCATAACTGAAACTTCCTTTGTGGTTTTGTAACTTTAGTCTTAGTGCCTTCAACTTTATGGTCCTGTGCTACAGGATGCGACTGTGGATGAATATACCTCACTAAGGTCCAACTCAATTCGTGATTTCCAGCTAGCCGATTGAACGACATCAGGTCAACATAAAACAAAAAATTGAGATCCTATGCGAAGATTGGTACGAGGTTCTTCCCCTTTCAGTTTGTCTTTTTCTTTCTCCGTCAATGAAGGACTTTCGGAGCACTTTCGTTTAACCTTAAGAACATATATGACCATTTCCTTCTGTCCAGGATCACCTGTGCCTCCTCAGCCGAGGAATCAACATATACAAACAACGAAAAATATTTCTATTTACTCAATCTGCCCAATTTAGAGGAGTAGTATTTGAAAACTACTTGAAGCATAACACTGGTCAAAGAATTTGTCCCAAGAAAAACAATAGCTGTATCTTATATGCTTTTGCATGCATAATCCAAAAATAATGTCTATTTTTTCATCACCCACAGTTTTTATGGTTCATGGTATGTTACATTACATGTGTAACGTGGGATTAATTTCAATCAAGCAGTTGGCAATACTGAGTTTGGCAACACTGCATAAGATTGTTATACGTTTGCAGTACTGTGTTTGAAGTGTTGGTGTGAGGTTGTGTAGGCGCATTTGTGAGGCAATAAGTTTACGATATTGTACAGTAGCGTACCCGCCATTCACCTTCACAATGCCAAAGAACTGTATAAACCACCTAGACAATTTTTGCTTTATTTGCGGTGTATTGACATTCAAGTCACAAAGACGGTGTTTCACGCCATTGATTAAAAAGCATTATGAACATTATTTTGGCTACAAAGTGGGTAGGGGGGGCAGGAAAAAACTGGGCCGCTCATGTGTGTTGTGTAACATGTGTCAGGCTTCTCACTGGATGAGGGAAAGGTTCACGGCATATGCCCTTTGCCATCCATATGGTTTGGAGAGAACCAAAAGATCATACTTCAGATTGCTACCTCTGCATTACAAATATAAAAGGTATAACTTTAACATCCAAGCATATTGTAAAATATCATAATTTATCATCTGCAATGACACCAGTACCTCACAGTCTAGACTTTCCTGTACCTGACCCTTAAAAACAAATGGAACTAGGTGATGATCAATCAAGTGAGGAGGTTATGGAAAAAGAAACAGAAGACATGCACTTTCAGCCAATCTGTCCTTCAAGTGAACCACATTTATTGAGTCTGGGAAATCTTAATGATCTTGTGCGTTTTAAACTTGTCAAAAAAGTCATCTGAATTTCTTGCTTCTAGGTTAAAGGGCTGGAATCTTCTCCAGAAAGAATCCAAAGTTAGTTTTATCGCAACCGATAACAGTTTTTCTCACTTGAGGATGGTGTGGTGTTTTGATATGATGTATATTCTGTTATGGAGGAACTTAACCATAAATATGACAGGAACGAGTGGCGCTTGTTTACTGACTCTTCAAAAGTGAGCCTGAAAGCTGTTTTGCTCCACAATGGAAATAAGTTTCCTGCTGTTCCTCTGGCCCATGCAGCTAACATGAAGGAAACGTATGAGAGTATGAAGCTTCTATTTCAAAAAATAAATAAGAAGAACATAAATGGCATATTTGTGGTGACCTAAAGGTTGTAGCACTTTTACTTGGAATGCAGCTGGGTTACACAAATTTTTGTTGCTTTCTCTGTGAGTGGGACAGTCGGATAAGAAAAATAATTATGAAAAGAATGTGGCCGAAACTATCTTTGACCCCAGGAGAGAAGAATGTTGTCAATCCTCCTCTTGTTGATTCAAAGAAATTTTATCTGCCTCCTTTGCATATCAAGCTAGGTTTTATGAAAAAAAAAATGTGTGTATAGAACTGGCAAGGGATTCATATATTTGAAAAATAAGTTTCCTAAAGTAAGTGACGCAAAAATCAAAGAAGGTATTTATGTTGGACCACAGAGCTGGTGAGAGACCAGAATTTTGATGAAGAGCTAAATGAACTTGAAAAATCTGTATGGCTGTCATTTAAGAAAAATTGCGCAGATTCTTTGGGAATCACAAAGCATATATCTATTCTAAAATCGTAAAAGAGCTACTGACATCCTACAAGGCCTTTGGATGCAATATGAGCCTAAAATTCCACTTTCTAGACTCTCACTTGGACTTTTTCCTTGCAAATCTTGGCGCTGTCAGTGACGAGCACGGTGAGAGGTTTCACCAGGACATTTTTACCATGGAAACCCAGTATCAAGGGAAGTGGAGCTCTTCAATGTTGGCTGATTACTTTTGGACACTAAAAAGGGATGCCCCAATAATAAAATACACTAAAAAATCATACATTTCTACATTTTAAAGGTAAGTTTAATTGAAATATCAGCCTCATTCATTATAATTGTTTAAAAGTTAATATGCTATCGTAGAAAAATTATGCCTGATAGAAAAATTCTAAAAACTTATTTGAAATCAGCAGAAAAAATTCTATCAAGTTCATCTCCCTTTGCTTGTGGGGCAGGTATTTCAATAAATTTTGTTGACCAGTGAATCTGATTTACCATCCACGTCACCTCTTCCCACCTGATGTCCAACCACCGCAGGTAGTCATGTACAATGGCACCCATAAAGGCTTACTGACAGATACCGCAACAGCGCCATATCTCATATAGTATCTTTCTTAAACTTCCAAACATTTAGTGCTCGCCTATATTCAGCACCTGTCCAGATTTGTTTAGTAAGGCACAAAGTTGGGCCCCTGCCAGCTCCAATTTCAAATTACTCAAATCAAAATATTTTTCCTTCCTTATAACTGTTACACAAGATTTCATGAGAATCTTGTAATTTGGTATGCATACCATTGGATAATCCACAATATTTTAGATGACAACTACACTATATTTTGGTACTATCATTGGTTTCTAAAGTGTTCGACATAATTTGATAGAAATAATTCAGGCGATCGTTTCTTTGTGTCAAATTTACTCAGAGGATGAATTGGCTTGCCTCTATGATGTTTAGTTATGAATATATGCCAATAATTGATTTCCATCGTAAATCTAAGATGGCTGTCAAGATGGTCGTCAATATGGCCACCGGAGAACTCCTTGGGACAGTATTTCATAATAGGAACGTAATAACTATTTTACCTGACGTATTGAGGACAAAAAAAAATAGTAGGATGCAAGAGGACCCCGTCTTCCTGCTCAAATAAAACTCTGCTTTTAGAACGTTGGTGGTTGTGGTGAGTTACCGTCAACTTCCATCAGCACGGCGTTTAACCATAGATATCTTATTCAGGCTAAAACAATATGACTTCAATCAACGGAGGGACAGACGGACTCAGGATTGAGATGGGGATTTCAGAGGTAATTTTCTTTTCGAAGGAAAGATTGAAAGGTCTGATGTAGATGTTTATCTTTATTTGAAAGAGACTAGATGTAAATGTTTCCTCCTTACAAGCAAACATAATCACGATGGTAATGTAAGTCACCAATTAAATTCTTTTTTTCTGTCCGGTTGACTGACATCTTGCGCCCGTGGGGCCCTCAGACCACCCGCTCGCCCCTACACACGGTTTGGCGCCGTAACGGGCCTGGTCAGGACTCAGCGGGTCTTGCTGAGCCCGACTGGCGCCGCAGGCAGCCTTTGACTCGCCTACAGACATACATGCACACATGCACATAGATTAGAGCGCAGGGGGCCTCGATTGCCGCCACCGGTGGCTCCCGGAGGAGGGCGGGGTAAGGGGCGCCGAAGAGGGCTGGGGGCCCCGGAGCCCCTTCCTCGTCTCCTCCGTCAGCCGAAGGGCAGCAGGCGCGGTGATGGCCTCGCTCGCGTGCCGCAGTCGGGAGGCGGGGATCATCCGCTCCCGAGGGTGAAGATCCGGTGTTCAGGTAGGGGGCAGGATCATTGCGGGAGAGAGGGAGAGGCCCCAGACGCAGATGGGTAGAGTTAGAGCTCCCGTCGCCCCCTTGAGGAGTTGTAGGGGCTGTCTTGTGTCAGGAACGTTTGTACAACGGTAGGCGGCGACGGCTGCGTCGGGAGGACTTATTTGGTGGCTTCTTTTTTTCTTGTAGATGGCATGCGGTGGTGGACGCGCCCCCGCCGCCCAGGTTGGAGGATCATGGTGGACTCACCGACATACTCACACGTTTTCACATGCACACACGCACACACACGTACACAAACGAACACACACCACAGAAGAGGGAGGCCGGTGCCTTGCCGCGACCACGGCGTCACATCGCCGCCGCGAGGGGCTGACCCGAGCAATAGGTCTGGAGATCTACAAGCGTAGGCAGCCGGCCCCGACAGCCAGCGTGCGCGCGGAGGTGGGCAAGACTCCGACCCGGATTAAAGCTTATCCAAAGCCCCGAAGGAAGACCCTGCGAATCTGAGACGCTGCCCCGGTCTTGATCCAAGAGGTGCCACGCGCCTCATCTTCCCCCATACGGAATCTTAACCAATAATCATAATGATAACTTAAAGAAAAAATATAGAACTGCTCCATGGTATATAGTATGTGAGATAGTAGAGAGACCGCTGATAATTGTTGATTGATTGATGGTGGAGTGCGAGCGACACAGAGAGAAGAGATGAAGGATGGAAGGGTCGAGAGACAGAGCGAGATGGAAACCTGGAACAAAGAAAACAACGTGTAAGAAATTTAAGATTTTATTCATTTTCCCTTGCGGGCCTTATTTCACATCCATATCAGTTATATTTGTCATTTTTTTGGCCGAAGTGACTGGGACATAGAGTGGTAGTAAACAAAGAAAGTAGAAGTGGAAGTGAGATGATTCTATATAAGAGCTGACGCGCGTTTCTTACAAGCGAACGATCACAATGATGATGACATACAAGGAGGGTACACAAGTATACCACAATATATGATATATATATATTCGTCCTGCCCTAGCCACTTACTCTTCACTCTTCCTCCTCCTCCTCCTCCTCCTCTTCTTCCTCTTCTTCCTCTTCCTCTTCCTCCTCTTCTTCTTCCTCCTCTTCTTCGGGTTCAGGCTCTGGTGGAGGGGGTTCGAGATCAGCGTCCTCGTCGATCTCTTCATCTTCTTCGTCGCCCTCGACCTTCTTGCCCGGTCGCTCTCCGAACCACTTGGGCAGTTTGGCTGTGGAAGTGGCAAGCGAAGGACAGGTCAGTCAGGCTGGTCGCTCAGGGAATCGGGGACGCGTAGGGTAGAAGGATCTGCGGCAAGTGTGCTTCAAACACGTTTGAATATGCACAC
>NC_134787.1:49518803-49536303 GCF_046742065.1 Oratosquilla oratoria
GTGCCACGAAGACTGTTGAACTCGTGGCCAGCATATTAACTGGACAGGGGTTTTGCCCAAGTGCTTATGACAACATTCCCAACACAGCTTTTGTATGTGAGTGGCACCCTTAACGTTACGTTTTAGGTCCGCTGCCCTTCTTCCGAGGTTAGCTGGGTGGTCAGGAGGTGTCCTTATGAATAAGCTCAGCAAACAGCTTTAGAACGAGTCGTTAATTTTCAATAATGTGGCAGATTGAAAAATAATAATAATGTGGTTATGATAACTGGAAGTAAAATTTGGTATTATCACAAGTATGCACAAGACAAAGTTAAAGTTTTCTCTATTTCCATATTCAATAGAGTACATCAATGCAGTCTATAGAAATTAAATAAAACACAAAAAACGTTGTGCGATATAAAAAGTAAAAGAAATTGTTAACGAAAATAAAAGCTCAGTAAAAATTTAATAGCAAAAATAATTTTGTGAAAAAAGAGAGATTAGGTCAGTAAACTCGGTGATGGGAACTAGATTCCATCATCAGCATTCTGATTTTACGGAAAAACACCGACAAAAATAAAATCAACAATAGATACAAAATGAAAAAATCAAGCATTGTCAGGGTAGATTCTTCTGTATTTACCCCCCAAAAAAATTACGGATAAACCGGCAAGATGCAGCAAAAAATTATATGATATAAAAATATTTGTATACATGTATGTAACTTTCATATATTACAAACGATCGTTGGGCATTTCGTCATGACAACGCAGTCGCTAAGCGGACTTTACTTACGCCTTCGAAGAGGTGCTTCTTGTCGTCGTAAGTCCTGCGGTCTGTGCGTCTCTCGAACTTGGAGGCTGTCTGGATCTTAGGCTGTTAGGGCGGCGAGACGAGGAGTAGGAGGAGGAAGAAAAAAGAAAAGAAAAACTGGTTAAAAATTCTGGCACGTTTGGACCTTTGGGACTTGTACAACGCATAGCATGTGATCATCGTGGATATAACAACGAAATGAGAAATAAAGACTGGGAAGGAGAGGTGAGAGGAGGGCGAGAAGGAAAGATAGAATACAGCAAAAGAGATAGAGAGCAGTAGAAAGAGAAAGAGAAAGAGAGAAAGGGGAAAGTGAATAGTGGAAGAACAGCAGGTGAAACAAAAAGAGAGGGCTAAGAGAGATATAGTATGAGAACTAGAAAGAGAAAGAAACTTAGAGGTAGTGAAATTAAGCAAGAGGTGGAAAACTCCTCTCCCTCCCCCCCAAAAATATATATATATTTATATGTATTACTTACTGGGTGCTTGCCGGTAAGAGCCCTGGAGAGACGAAAATTCAATGAGTAATCGACCTTATTGCAGTATACACAATATATTTCACGAGCGTTATATCTTCAGTATAATCACACAATATATCTCATATATACAACAGCAAAATGGACAGCGTAATTATAGGTGGAAGGAATGGTGATGTGTAAAATGTGATACCATGTGATACGATACCGTGTGATACCATGTGATAAATTGTGAAATGATGAGTTGTGTTCTGTGTGACTGTATCTGTGTGTGTGTGTGTGGCGTCACGCAATATTTTTGAGTCAGTGTCACGTGAAGGAGACGATCGGACTGGGCTGTGACGACAGCGTGACGCGTCATGATCGTCGTGTTTGTTTTGTTCACTGAAGTGTTACGGAAATTGAGGTTGGTGTGTTGTGTGTTAATATATATATATATATATATATATATATATATATATATATATATATATATGCACACACATAGACACACAGAACTACACACACACGTACACACACAGAGTATGAAAAGAGTGACATATCACCATGGTAACACGCTGTGATGTCACACAATAAAAGTGCACTTTTGTGTGTGTGTGTGTGTGTGTGTGTGTGTGTGTGTGTGTGTGTGTGTGTGTGTGTGTGTGTGTGTGTGTGTGTGTGTGTGTGTGTGTGCGAGTGTGACACGAAGTCAATAAGCGAGTGACGTCACAGAGGAGGAGGTCCCTCAGAGCCGCGCCACACCATCTCGACGATTCCAACCGACAACCTGAAGGAGGGTCTCGGTCGAACCGACGCCCGTTCAGGTCGGGGTCGAAGCCTCGTCTCGCGTTGACCAGACTAAAGAGTATCAAGCGTGGCACGGCAATGAAGGGGTCACGTGATGGAGTGTCATGTGGCTGTATAGTGACGTGCTGGGAAAATGTGTCTATGATAATGAGAGGAGAGGATTCTAGTAAAACTAAGATCTAATAACTAGCTAATGGTAAATTCGTCTTAAACTAATGTCGACTTAACCATGGTGGTGTTTTGGGGGTGGGCGAGGAGGGAATTTGAATTTGATGTTCAATTATGCATAATAGTTAAAAAATAAATATGTGAAGGCCGGGCCGGGGGGGGGGGGGCTTGCACAGACAAGGGTCGTGCACATGTTTCCAAAACACGCCTAAAGGGCGAAATAAAGAGAAAAAAAGAGAGAAAGAGCATATTGAGGGTGTGGGGGGCTCATAACATAAGCTTACTCTCTGTCGTATACTGTGACTTGGTATCGTGGGAGGATTGGTGGTGGGAGTGGATTGCATGAATGGGGACAATAGTCGACAAAGTATAAAGTATCTTTGATTGTAGAGTGAGTGTTTCTTTTTTAAAGAGATAAACACACCAGATGTACACGTTAGCGGCGTTCAACAGCAGCGGTTTCGAACGATGTATTACAGTAGCGAGTAAGAGATGTTATTAAAAATTAATTATAAATAGAGCAGCTGTGCGCAGCGATGTCTCTTCTTTGTGTGTATGTGTGTGTGTGTGTGTGTGTGTTTTGCGTGTGTTATGTTCACGTTTATGTGCGTATCATGTATATATGCATATGTGTGTATGATTATATATATATATATATATATGTATATATATATATATATATGTATATATATACGTATATATATATATATATATATACATATATATATACATATATATATATATATATATATATATATACACATTCAGGTGCAAACTAACGTTTGTGTGTGTGTGTTTACATATATATATGCTGTAATGGTGTATTTTTACAGTATACATATGTACGCGTGCATGCATACATGCAAGCATGCAGTCACGCCTACTACATACGCATCTGTGTGTCTGTGTGTGTATTTGTGTGTGTGTAGATTGGACGCTGGGGGGACGGATTTCACACCACGAGTCGGCGAGCCAGCAGGAAAAGCGCTGAACAGACCCCACATCAATGATACATGAAGTCAGAGGGGCTAAGACCACGAAACAGACCCACTGCTCTTGTTGCTGACGGTAGCTGCTTGGCAGATCAGACCCCGCCCTCCCGTTTCACCCTCCAGCTAACACGAGACCATTTCATTTCGATAAGAAGAACCCCGGAATCTGAAGGACGCTGAGACCATTTGTCAGAGGTGGCTTGTTCATCAACTATCCCGGGGTCTCCCTTAGCTGAATCAAATCGTCTAGCATCAGCCGGAATAACACCTATAAAGCGTCACCTGCAAATGATGAGCCTGCGGGGGATTCTGCAGACCTCCACCAGGAGCTTTATACGGAAGTCGAGGGGTTTAGTGCTTGTGTAAAAAAGAGGAGCTGTCTGTAGGAGGGAACAGTAGAGGATCAAGTGTGAGCGAAGTCGTGTGAGGTACGAAGAGACATTGACGTGGTGCCCTAAAGACTGGCTTGTTGACACTGCGCTGCTTTTTTTGTTTGTTCTTTTTTCGTTCTCTCAACGGGAAATCCTTTTTTTTTTGGGGAGGGGGGCAGACTATATGAAAGGATCAAACGCCTCCCCACCCCTCTCCATTTTCTGCCACCAGGCTCTACCACGTAACACTTGATCTAATTTCCCCAAAATCTATTTTTAATAGTTTTTGTTATTCTACCATATAATTTTTTCTTTGCATCATTATTAGTTTGTACCGGTATTTATTTTTTCATAAAAGAATTCCATCGATCAAACTGAAATATAGTTGTTTCTTTGTTTACATTTCCAATGTCTGATTTTGGTATTACGAGAATTGTGATAGACATTATGAGCACAATTTCTTTTTCTTTTCCTCTTTCACTCTGGCTCCCATCTACTCTAATCGGACCAGACTATAGTTGTACTATAGAAAAGGACTATAATAATTCAAATTACAATTTTAGTGACAGCGAGGAAAGGCAGTTGTTATTATTGTTTGACGTCTTGGCTAGAGATCCGTATCTCAGGCGCAAAGGTAGTTGGAAAATAAATATTTCATTTTTTTTCTACATCTGTCATATCATTAAGACAATCTTAAAAAAGTTATTTGTTTTAGCCTTATCTCGTAACTCGTGTCTTAATTTGCATGATCATATTAGACAATTTAAAGTTAATGAAAGGTAAATATTTAACAGTCGTAATTCGTTTTCAGTGGGCCCTGGCTCATTCTTCCAACTTTTCATTTCTTACTGTCATAGAAATAATATAGATTTATATGCGTTCGAGTATCTAAGTAAAATTGTAATAATAATAATGATGATGATAATAATAATAATAATAATAATAATAATAATAATAATAATAATAATAATAATAATAATAATAATAATAATAATAATAATAATAATAATGATAATAATCAACAAATATCCAAGTGACGTTTGGCTGCTTTCGTTATCTATTTATTTATTTATTTTTTATCTTGTGTCAATTTCATCGTTGTTTTGTTTCATTCAGTTTGTTGTGTCATTTCCGAAGGGGGAATATCGTGAACAGATGTGGTCTTGTTTGTTCTGTGTCTTCTAAGATCAGTGGCAGTGTCGATAAATGAAATCTAGATTTCCCGCTGCAGGGCACTTACTCCTGTGCGACGCAGACTTTCGATCCACAGTACTTGCCAGTGACAGTTAGGTACAAAGAGGTAGACTCCAGGAGGGATATAGAACAGAACAGTGCGGAAATATGTGCAAAGAAAACTTAAGAAAATAAATTCGAGGGAAGACGAATAAAAGCAGGCAGAGGTGCAAATATAAAAAAAAAGAATGTAAGTCTTCTTTGTCAATCTTCTTCCATATCTAAGATAAGCTTTATGGAAAAAATAAAATCATCCTCACGTCAGGGAAATTAGTGCCGACTTCTCCTTCCCTACCTAATTGCCCGTACAGTGTTTAATCTTCTGAGTATGAACTGTTGTATCTTTTCTAGGTTATTGATAATTTATAGAATAACTCATTCTAACTAAATTGATTTATCATAAAGATAGCATGATATTTATATAATTCTTAAGTCATTTAACACTGTATATGCCAGGAGGGAGGGCGAAGAATTGTTACAGTCTTTTTATTTGAAACTTAGCAGTTATTCATTATGGAGAAATATATATATATATATATATATATATTTATATATATATATATATATATATATATATATATATAAAACGGAATGCATAAAGTAACATAATAGAAAAATGATAGATTATCTAAAAGTGTATATATATAATTTAGTGAGACTGGAGATTCATAAGAGTTGTTCAGCAATATGAGTAATCAATATTTCAGCCAAGTTCAAATAAACTGACCATAATAGGGCACTCTGTCCTGAGGATATTGAATATAATTGGTGTGCGTTCGACTGTAAAAAGGGAAAAAACAAAAAAAAGTTGTGATCATACACAAAATAAAAAATGTCGTTTACATGGTAAAGAAAAAATTCTGTTGTTGAAAAATCAATGTCTCGTGGTAAAGGTTGTCTCTAGCAACTACTGAAAATCTTGAGCAGTTTGGCAAATGTGTGAGGTCTGCCTAATTGTGACGTAGCTGGGTTTCAGAAGCATTTAGCGTCAGCAAAAAACATGTAGTTCGGCAAGGCAAGAATAGTCGATCAAAGTATTTCTAATGCACGTTGCGTGTACCAAAAAAATTCATAGGGCTAGTACCCTACTTCGCAAAAAATCTGATAATACTTTTAAGAAATATACAATAGAGAAAATCAAATAAAAGCGTAGTAATAATAATAAAATTACAACTAAAATGGAAACCGTCGTTAATCATATCTGAGATGCTTATCAACGCCATGTAACTTAATTCGATGGATATTTTTACGGTCTCGGATGGCTGTATTTCGTAAAACCACGGCTATACTATTCCGTCTATCATAGTTAGTGGTAAAGAGTAATGTCTTAGACGTTTTCTGTAAAAGTGTAGTGTCTCAGAAAACGGCATAACAATTCCTCTGTGATGCAAAATACTCATAAAAATCACCTTGAATTGCAGTTAACTAGAAATGTTTTTACAGTAAAACTTGATTAATTAATTAAAAAACAAACAAACAAAAAAGAATGGATAAACATTAAAACCATCAAAGAACAAAGAAATATAAACGGCAAGCATATTTCATTTATAAGTACCCCATGACTTGATGATGAAAGCTTTTGACCGCTATCCATTACAAATAATCTGGCGATAAATGGCAATACAGACTTAGCGACGGCTCCCATTGCACCGAACTAAAATGATGACGTCATTTTCGGACGTTAATACATGCTTTTACTTTCTCGTTATTCTTATATGAATTATGAATTACATTTGAAATATTTCTGGACAGATATATCCTTAAATTCTTGCAGGGTCTATGCATATCATCTAGTATATATTTTGACTGGAACATGGATAACAAATATTTCTAAAATGTTCTGTATAACTGTTATTTAGTGTAATGTTCTGTTTACTTAGATGGATCAGGGATACAATGCACATTAGACAAATGTCTAATCCAGTCAAGGAAGTATCGTTAGAAAAAACGACAAACTTCATTTTGAATCCCTCAAGCCGAGAAAGTTATTAGTATATCAGGTCATTGTGAGAATACTTAGCTGAAATCCGGAAAGCAAGCATGATCATATTCAACGACGATATGACGTCACAAACATGAACGCAAAACGGAAATATATTTGAGTGAAACAAATTGAAACAGCTTTGAAGCAAAAAAAAAAAAAAACTTATTTCAATCCGCATAAAGGGGTCATTCATGCTGACAAAAAAATAAATAAAATAAAGAGGTAATGGAAATGATGATAATAACAATCGAAATCATAGATAAGCGTAAAAAACAAGGAAATGATAGGGAAGGGTCAGAACCAGCTCGGGTGCTTTTCACTTACTCCGGATCCAGACCTCTCTTCATGGCCTTTTGCCTCAGTTGCATTTTCTGTCGCTCTTTCAGCTCCTTCAACTGAAAAACGTAGTGGAACACCATTTCATGAGATTAACCCACTCGACTATTGGAGACTGTTGCTTTGGGTAGTAGCTGCTTGGTTGGTAAAACAGGGCCAGGGATTGTAATGATCGATATTATTATTGACTGTTAGCAGTTGGAACGACACAGAAATGACGGTGACTGGTTGAACATTCCTTCGGGCGACGTTGTTATACACGGGAACACAGAGAACATAAGGCAGAAGTGAGTGACAAAGGGCGTTGTAGCATGAGAAAGGGTGGCAATGCGAACATTTTTCCTACCATAGAATTCGGTGATCGAGGGGGGAAAATAGTATTAGTATCACCAAATATAGATATTAGATTCGACGCCAAGGGTCCAAGGCAAAAGGTGGGGTAGTAATAAGGATATAGGCGAGCAAATGATTATTTCTGTTGCGAAAAAAAATGACGTGCGTTTTCTTGTCTTCTTATTTTTGTTCAAAAAAAACTTTTTTTCTTTTTCCGAGCTTTCCGTTGTCCCCTCCCTTCCTTTCCCCTAATCGACTATATTCTTCGTTCTTTTCTCTTGTGGTGATCACTGTGCTATGTCACATTTCTTAGCTGTAAGATGATGCAAACACATGACCACTACTGATTCTATGGAAAAGACGACTATAAAGGGGGGTGTGCAGTGAATATTTTCAGGAATGAGAGATATGATTGATGATCCAGGTGGTGGTGCCTGGTCGAAGAGGAACTTACTCAGGGTCAAGACCCTTCTTCAGAGCCTTTTGCCTCAGTTGCTGTTTCTGCCGCTCCCTCAACTCCTTCAACTGCAATGTGCAACCCAGAGCATCGGTCAGAGGTCAATGTTCCGGTGGGTCACCGCTGCATCACGGAATCCGCTGATGGTGCTGCTGATGCCTCCTTCGTTTTTATCATCATCATACCTTTATGCTTGATGGCCGCTAGCTATTTCTTGCTACCCACCCCCAGATACATTTGGCATCTGTTGGCCCATACCTTTCCCATCTCCCATTTCCTCCCCTTCTCTCCCTCCTTCCTTTCTTCCTATTTTCTTCGCTCTCCCGGGCATTCATGGTTTCACTGCCTTCTTTTCTTACTACGTACACACACACAAACACACACACACACACATACACATATGTATGTATATAGGCACGTTCATGTATGCATGAGTATACACGTGCAAATGTGCATACACAGATACCTTCATAATCCCAGACCTTTATGTCTGTCTAACTAGAGTATGGCACGACTTTATATTTCTGAGTAGTAACATTTCATACCACTCCTCAGAAACTACACTTAACTCTTTAGTATTCCTATCCATAGTCCTGTGTGTACAGGCACCCGGGCGTGGGTCTGTGTCTTAGCATTATGCCTGGGTTTTGGTACTTCCCTGTCCTTCAGCATGGATTTGAGGAACCTCGTTCCGTGGGGATTAAGATCTCTGCCATCACACTTCGGTGGAGAAGAAAATGGCCCAAGATCTTCTTCGCCCGTGGTACGTTACTCACCAGATTTTGCTCTGGCATTTTCTCAGGCTCCATCCTTCCGTTCAATCATTCTATTGGCACTGCTTAGTATCCAAGGTGTAACTTCTTCCTCTTACACCCACCATGCAGCCTCTTACTGGTGCTCTCCCTCTCCCGTGAAACTGTGAGAGGTCATGCCTTGGAGGCACCCATCACCCATCGCCACATCTGTTGAAGACGTCTTTCTCATCCACATGGTACCGTGTTAGGTCACACCTCAGTGGCATTCTTGCCCTTTCCCTAGTTGGTGCTGGGTCATGCCCTGGGGAACCCTTCCTTCCCCTGATGCCCTAATAGACACCTCATCACACTGACACACACATGTACACACACGCGCATACATACACACACACACACACACACACACACACACACACACACACACACACACACACACACACACACACACACACACACATATATATATATATATATATATATATATATATATATATATATACATACACCCACGCACGTACGCGCACACACACACACACACACACACACACACATACACACACACACACACACACACACACACACACACACACACACACACACACACACACACACACACACACACACACACACACACACACACACACACACGGCACTTTATATTTCCTTCTCTTTTCCTCCCCTGGTCCTGTGCTAGGCTATTGGCACCTCCCTTCCCTTCCCTCCTGGCCCTGTGCTGGGCCACACCCGAGTGGCCCCGTGACGGCACCACCAGCGAGAGTCGTGACGCAGCCTGACAAGTCATGATGAGATCGTGAGCGAGCGAGCGAGCGAGCGAGGACGGGCGGGCAGGCGAACAATGTAGACCAGGAGTACCAGAGGGCCTGGGTTGTTGTTGTTATTATGTTCATATCCAACAAGGAGGTCTTAGGTTGGACTAGTTATCGTTAATAAGTTTGACCATCAAGTTCTGGATCTCATTAGAGTGACAGATATTAAAAAGATAATAGAAAAAAAGTGGAGGTCAAAGGTCGCCTTTGACTGTTGGGTCGAAGTAGATTGATAAAACAAAAGGGAGATAATAAAGGATGAGCATTTTAAGAGTTTTCACTTCAAGTGGCCTTTGTGAGGTAATTTTTGGTTTGAGGACGATTCACACGCAGAGAAAAAAATAATTTATGTCCTCATATCAGGAAAAAAATTAGTCAAAAAAAATGTGATTTGTCCTCAAAAAAATATTATTATTATTTTTTCATCCCCAAAGGACAGGCGTGCAAAACACTTTTTTTTTCTTTTTGAGAAAATCCCCTCAAAAATATTTAGGCTGAGCGGGCATGCGGGTGTAATTATCGTCTTATCGTTAAATATGGGGGTGAGAAACAACCAAGGGGCTTTAACGCTGAGCCATGCAAAATCAAATGAAAAAAAAGAAGTGAGGATTATGAAATCAAAATAAAGATTGGAACGCAACATTTGGACACACAAGGGTCGGTGGCGGGAAATAGTATTATAAAATGAAATGGTAATGCAATGGAATGAAAATATATGATATATCTGCAATATATTCATTTATGTGTTATTAGTTCACTACTATTAATATAAAATTATGAAGTCATGACCATGAAATATCAAATTGACTGAAATCATTAATCAATTGACATTCTCATTAAAAAAGACATTGACTCTGTCTGATGTGACAACAAATAGGTTTTATGTTTTCGTTATAAAAGTAAACGTGACGATTCCATCCACGAGGTCTTAGAGCCCCGCTGGAGGAGGGGGCCACCCCTGGCAGGAGACTCCCGCCGAAGGGCAGGACACAGGAGCCGTACTCCGAAGACGTACAACACACTGAGCCCTCAAGGAAGTGTCTCCTGACTAACCAAGACCTCCAACGTGCCTCTGGCGGGATGGCCTTCCTTCGTCAGGTAGGTTTCCGGCGCTCGCCTCCTCCTCCTCCTCCTTCTGGAGGAGGTCGGGGGGCTGATAACTTACGTCGTAGTCCTGACGCTTCATCCTCTCCTCCATGTCGTACTTCTCGGTCTCCAGCTTGATGATGAGGGTCCACATTTCATCGGCCTTGCTCTTGAGAGTGCTGACGCCGAGCCCATCGAGGTTGAGGGGCTTCACGCGGATGGAAAGGGCGATCTTCTTCTCCTCGGCCAGCTGCTCGCGGGTCTTGCCCAACTCGCCCTTGGCCGCCTGGATGTTGGAGAACTGCGACGGGAAGGAGGGAGACATCGGTCAGGCTGGAATGGGGATTTGGACGGCGGTTCCTCGAAATAGGACGCACGCACACACAGACGCAAACGAATGTACGCATGCACACTCATACACATACACACACTTATGCACGCGCATACATAAACACACAAACACACACATGCACACACACGCACACACACATGCACACACACACACACACACACACACACACACACACACACACACACACACACACACACACACACACACACACACACACACACACACACACACACACACACACACACACACGCACACACACACACACACACACGTACATACACGTATGTGCGCGCAGAAACACGCACGCACACATACACACATGTACACACATACACACACATATACACACACGCATACACACGTACACACACGCACACACACAGACACACTGCATACGGACTGTCGCACATTACTGAAGACTAATTTAAATGAAAAAAAAAAAAGAGAGCCGATGACTGGCTTGGTACAGAAAGAACTGGAGTCTAATCCTCCTGCAGGAAGAAGGGGGACTCACCTTGTCACCGCCCTTTGAGCCGAACTTCTTGACACCATCCTGCGGGTAGAGAGAATTGGGGTGAGTGGGCGGCAGGGGCCACGGGCGTGATGTTGCTAATGATGCACTAGGCTCACTTTTGATCAGATCTGAATCCCCGAAAGGTTCCGGGGAAGTGAAAATAAATTTGATCAAATGTTTTTAAGTAAACTTCATTTCAGAATGAGCTGAATGACTAAGGATACTGGTATCAGTATACAAATACATACGTAATAATTACATATATATATTTACATATACGTATATATGTATGTACACATGTGCATGAACATATAGGTATCAATATATGTATGAAAAATGTGTATGTACACATATACATACATGTGTACATACAGATATTCTTATACATACATTCAGGTATATGTATACAAGCACATAGAGGTACATATGTACCTCTATGTGCTTGTATACATACACACACACACACACACACACACACACACACACACACACACACACACACACATATATATATATATATACATACATATATATATATATATATATATACATATGTATATATATATATATATAGATATATATATATACATATCTATACACACACACACACACACACACACACACACACACACACACACACACACACATATATATATATATATATATATATATATACTGTATATACACATATATACATATATATATACACATATATAAATGTGCACGCATAGGTACACACATATGCACATATGTACATGCATACTTTTTGTATATATGTATATATACACATATATATTTGATATATACATATATATATTTATATATACATAGATATATATATGTAGACCTATATCTTTAATATATGTACGTATGTTCATAATTCTCAATTAAGGAAGTGCTGGTGACATGCAGCGGAACTCAAGTGATATTTATATAGAGGGATCGGGGCACATCAGACCTTAGCAACCTTAATTAAGTTACTGTCAACCACCACCTAACGAAAAGCTCGCATTCTACCTCACAACGTGAGGCCTTTTGGTGCCAATTTGTAATTTCGAAAGGATATATGTTGCAATAAGTCATTTTAACTCTCAAATTAGGCAGGCAATTTTTCTTCTAAAATAGGTAATAATGTATTCGATTTATTTAACTCTCAAATTAGGTAGGCAATTTTTCTTCTGAAATAGATAATAATGTATTTGATTTATTATATCTTTTTCGGCTGTTGTTGTCGATGGCAGATGCGAGTCCTGCGTTTGGTGCTTCGAAAAGAAAGTGTAAACACAAGTTGAAGAGTAGTGTTTAGAGAAGGCGTCAGCAATCGTAGAGACAGGGACACACTGAAAGAAATCACGGAACAAGTATCAGATACATTTGAAAAAAAATTAAGTTGTTGTTGTTGATGTTGTGGTGTGGAAGCTCGTCTGCCCATTTAAACACACGTGGTTGTGTTGCAAGTAGTGTTGGTTATTTTATTATTTACAGGACTGGAAGGACAAGAAAGTTTTGTCTCTAGTAAATGGCATTAACCCTCTAACTGTTTGTGATTGCGTCGTGAATGGGAGACTGGACTGATTAATTATCTACCAATTGTCGGGTTTGTAGACAAAGAGTTCCCCCAAGTTTAAAACAAAAGGATGACGCAAACTGATTTGAATGCGACGTGAAACATTTCTTAAGTTTTCGTTTCAGGAAAATGTACAGAATAGATTCCTGATATACGCTTTTCATTATTTTGAATATATATATATATATATATATATATATATATATATATATATATATATATATATGTTTTGTATTTGTATAGACGATCCAAGATAGAAGTTGAAATTATATCCCAAAGTTAAAGGGTTAATGTCAACATTTTGTCGTGTGTTTGTCGAAGGAGGAGGAAGAGGAAAAGTTTGATGATGCCAACTAAAAGGAAAATAAACAGATAAATAAATGAACTCAGTGGGAAGAAGACTATTTTAGAGAGGATCCAAAGCATCGCAAAGTAAACAGAGGGTCGATAGAAAGGGGTTAAACTGTTTCTGAATCCAAGTACAGTTCTGGGGATGCGCCAATGGATTTTTGGCCTTCAAAAAAGAGAAAAAAAGTAAATGAACAAAGAAATTAATCAATCAGTCAATCAATCAAAAGACAATAAAAGGCTCCGTTTGATAAAAAAAGAAAAAAAAAAAGAGAAAAAATGGAGTTGAAGCAATAATTTGTAAATTTTGCAAGGAAAGTTAAAACCAGAATGGCAGTGAAAAAAAAATGTTAAAAAAAGTGAACAAACAATATTTTAAACATTTAAAGGGCCTAGACATTGTCTTTTATTTTTAAAGGGGGATTCTTGAAAATCAGAAAAAAAAGGAAGTGCGTGCTCTTTCTCTCTCTATTTTTTTTTTTTTTTTTTTTTTTTTTTTTACTGTCTACTGGGGATGTATTTTTTATCCACTGGGGACCACAGAAGTGTGTAATCTTCTCACCTCCTGAAAAAGAAAACAAAAAGCAAATGGAACACATCACTACTAACTACTTTCAAAAGCAGAGTTAAAGCCAAAATGAATAATAATCGTGATGACGTCAGGTAAAAAAAAAAATGGTGACGGTGGTGAGGTCACAAAAAAAAAAAAAAAAAAAAAAATCGGGGGCAAATCAGGACAATTCATCCATGTCAGAATTGGACTAGAATTGCTCTCAATTCGGTTTAGTGGTGATATCTGTGTACTAATACTAAAGAAAAAAAAAGAAAAAAAGGGCACTGGCAGAACTATTCATAAAAGGCAACAACAGTGTCCCGTAGCCCAGAAAATCTAATATGAACTGAAAATCATGAACAAGAACATGACAGTAGCCTCCCCACCAGGGTTGCGGACTTTATGTATTTAATTCTAACTAACACCAGGCGATTTAGCAAAGGGGGGGGCGGACCTTTGAATAAAGGAGGTCCTCAGATCATGTAATCACCTCCCTATGTACCACCAGGCACCTCCCATCCGCGGAATGAAACCTTCTTTCATTAGTTAGAACAAAATACATACAATAGTGTAAGAATACCGTGCTGAGGAGGCAGATAACATTATTTGGTCAATGGTGGGGTAGATAAACAGTTCATGAGTATGGTCAAATCATATTAGCATTGCTGAGGCCATTTTGAAGTGTCTGCAATGGGCTTGAGGAGTCTTAGTGTTTAAGGTGTAAAACAGTTCCGAAGTTTCTGCAAAGAGGGCGTCTGGGCGTCGCTATGGAACGAGAACCCTTTGATCAAAATAGGGGTAAGTTGAAATTGATATATGCATTGAGAGAAATGGCTCCCCATTGATTACTCCCAAAGTTTGCAGGCAAAACACCTCATCAAGTTCTATGATCATGAATGGCGGTGCTTGGGCTAATTCGAGACCTGGGATATAAAATATGTCTCCTGCCCTTCCATTTTTACAAAGCCATAAGCCTTCCTTAGAAACCCCTTAGAGACCTTCCTAGCATCCTTAGAATAACTCGTAAATTGACTGGAAGTTAGACTGGAGTTGGGAGGGAGAAACGGCTACACAAAGAGACTCCAGTCTGTTGATGACTAAAATCTTTTTTTTTACATCAAACTCTTGCCATTGGAATTCCAGATTGTACCGTTTGTGTATTGGAAAGTCTCTGATAAGTGTATCAATCCGCATGAAGAACCAAATGAGTTGGGCCGAGTACGTTATCATTATCATTATTCTTCTGTCTAATAACACTTGTATATACAATATTTTCTTGTACTTTGGTAGGCGAACACCCCATTCTGGGGAAGGCGCCGAGAAAAAACAATAATACTCAGTTGCTACATCATAAATTTCATTCTGGCCAACTCCACATTCTAAAGTGAGTCTCGTGAACACAAGCGTGTGTGTTTGCCTAGTCAATAGAATATATGTAAACAAAGATAAATATTTAGAGAATAAAGCCATTGGGTAAGTAAACAAACGAAAAAGGAGATAAATAAAGATAAGGTAACGCTGTGTTCAAGCTGAACAACTCAGGCGTACCAACCGAGGAGAGATTAAAATCTGAGAGCGGAGTCTTTCTCTCTTCACGTTAATGCAAGAATAGTTAACAGAACAAGGCAAGATTATTTCTTTTCTAAGACTGGAGGAGGCAACTGAGTGAAGGATTTCGGAGGCGTGATCTGGTCTCGGTCGCTTGCTCTCCGGGAGATTTTCGAATTCAGTCGGAGACAACTGGATCTGAAGTCGTCTGAAACCGTCTAGTGTCAGCCAGAGTAAAACGTATGAGGTGGCCACTGGGCAGAGTCGAGTTAAGAGAGCTCTACCAGAATGCCCAAGGAATCCTTGAAAGAAGTCATAACTCTCCCTTCAATCCCCTTCATTCCTGACCCCTCCCCCCCTAATCCCCTTCCCAGGGTGAAAGCCTTGCAGTGGAAGGAAGTACTCACGCTTGAGCCCTTCATCATGGCTTGGCGCTTCTTCTCGGCCTCCTCCAGCCGCTTCCTCTTCTCCTCTTGCTCGCGCTGCTTCTTCTCAGTTTCCTCTCGCATCTTCCTCTCTTCCTCGTTCTTCTTCTGCTCGGCCAGTTTCTTCTCTTCCTCTGCACGGAGGATCTGCGGGTGAGAGGAAACAAGTCACGGGAAGGAAGTGAGTAAGTGAGGGACCGTAGGATCTTCATTCTTACAGTATATAATCATACCATCTCATTTTGCAAACTTTAGCCACAAATGATAAAAAACAACAACAGATGCCGAAATATGAAACGAAACAATAACCTTCGTCATATTTTTCTTCTTAAAGAATAGATTATCATGTTAAAGTAATTTCATTTGTGAACCATGGCATACGGAGACTGACAGAGAAGACCTCAACTCACCTTCCTCTTGGCCTGCTTATCCTTCAGCTTCTTGAGCTCATCCTCCTCCTTTTGCCTCTGCTTCCTCCACTCGGCGATGTACTCAGCGAGCTGCTCGTCCAGCTCGGACATCTTCATCTGCTGGCGGTTCTTAAGGAAGTTGGCTCCATCGTCTCCCCTGTGAGAGTTCGATAATTAAAACAAACATGCAAGAACACCATCTAAAAAAACTGAAACACACTTTAAGGAATATGAAAAAGAAAAATATATCTTTTTAGTCACTTTCTTTGGACTGTATATCATGAAAATATATGGTCATTCAGTTAAATGGAAGAGATTGGGATTCATCTTCATACGTCAAAAACAACAAATAACTTACTTCTTCCTCCTCCTGCAGGTAGCATGAAAGAAACAAAAATGAATTAGAGGTACTGCATAAGAAGACGACAGAATATACTCAGATATATAGAATCAGTTTATATGTGCACATACTTATAGCCAAAAGGTACCATATATGTATGCTTATATATATATATATATATATATATATATATATATATATATATATATATATATATATATATCACTATATCATACTTAACACAAAAGAAGGTAAAAACTATTGATATGAAACCAAGGTCAATGAATAGAAAGTAATGATTTGGCCAGATGGGAGTTCCAATTCCGCTTTATAGTATTAGCACTCAAAAAAACGTGCATGAATGAAATATCATAGTACGTTTGGCTGTTTAAGTGATTATCTTTTGTTTTTCCTTTGCCATCAATAACTGGCGAAAGGAAAGAATTCTTTAGATATATATTGTTATTCCGAATGTTACACGGTGCTCGTTTTTGTTTGAAATTTTGAAAATAAATAATTTTGCCACTTTTAATGCCATTTTTGAGTTTTGAAATCGAGGTTCCAGGCTCAGCGTCACGAAATTTTAGAATGATGATTGTTCCGAGTCCTAAATCCCAAACAGAATAAAACAGAAATACTATTTTTGTTTTCACTCGTTTTCTTATGATTACTTTACTTATCTACTTATCATGTTTCAAAATGTGTCCCATATTTCATCATTCTGATCCATTAAGTAAAGATTGACCTACATCACATGTGCGTTTGAAGTACTATCTCTCAATGGGTGTATCCATCGTTTAATTCAAATCACAAATATTATTTGCTCAATTTATATATATATATA
>NC_134787.1:49561303-49563803 GCF_046742065.1 Oratosquilla oratoria
TGACAGTCGGGGACTCTATCAACCGCGCCACCGAGTCGTGTAGAGGCTGAGCGAGAGCTAATTACAGGATCTACTCTCGCAAGGGAATGTATGTGTGCATGAGGATCCCTTGCGAGAGTAGCCTATATCGTGCAATTAGTTCTCGCCTAGCCTCTGCATAGGTCGACTTGGCTCGTTTTCACCAAAGGTCTGGCAAGGGTGAAAAAAAGAAGTAACAAACATAATTTCGACTTCAACCTTGACATTAATTAATTTTGCCTTTGCGGCTTTTTATCTATTCATTTATTTATTTTACGTCAATTCTCAAGTCTTACCCAGTCGATGTAATTGACTTAAATGTGATTAAATCAACTTCTTCTTTGGGATTCAGTCCATATATTATTTATTCTGTTATCTACTCGGCAATCTTATCCACGTAAATCACAACGATATCATCCGACACTTGACTACGAAAAGAATATCCACATACTGGTTTTGTTCATGCAATTATTATCGCGTTTCAACACTTCATTATCTGACCCAAGTGCAGAGAGTGACTGCAATGGTTGGTTCAAGTTAAGCGTAGGAATTCAAGCCTCTATTTCCTTGCAATGATTTAACAAATTGAAAACTATTATAATGAAGGTCATAATGGACACGAAAAGTACTTCGACAGTCGGCTGTTTAGAAAAAATATATCCATGTATAAACGGAAATACTTATACAAAGTATTGTGGTTCGAGAGTCGACATGACGTCATAACGACACTAAGACTGGGCGAGGGATGGGTATGCTCAAAAGTCACATAAAGGTACTACAATCAATCAAACTGGAAATACTACAATTACAAATTTCGAACAATGACATTATTCGTTTTTCAAAAAATATATTTTCCATAGATCACGAGATTTTTTAGAAAGGTAACAGTCAAGAAGTGCCCAATGCATTCTAGTAGATGATAAGGAGATTATTTTCATGAGAAAGAATAGCTGCAACTTAGACTTTAGCCTGTGATCCTATTGCCCAAAGCTAGAGACATTACAATTGTTAGGACGCTGAATAATACAGAGACCATGTAAAACAAGACAACAATATATCATGTTTGGTCATTCTGCTCTTCACTGAGAACAGATTTATTCTGGCCAGTAACTGCCACTTGTTCAGGCTGTCAGAGTACATAGGGCAAAGGTGGAGGCTTCGTCTTAGGCTCCCAAAAATATTCATTAGATCCACAAAAATACTAAGAAAAGAAATGAAAATAAGACAAATAATAGCGATAATGACACTATCTGAAAAAAATACACAAACATATCTTTCATAAAATTTGATAGTTTTTATACTTAATACTACTATACTTTTTACAATCTATTTAATTCATTATATATGGTCATAAAAGACGTTATAGTAAAAACATATGTAGAAGGAAAAATTGTAAAAAGTAAATCCCCCAATGATTGAAATTACCACCTCAAAATAAATAAATAAATAAATAAACAAATAAAAAATAAATAAGATAAATAAATAAAGAAGATAAAATCCTGTCTTTGATCCTCGACGATTCTTATGAAAAGTCAGGCCCAATGATGTGGCAACAGCTCCAGCTAAGCAGTGTTTCCATAAAGTGATCCTAACTTTTTCTCAGATCAGAAGTCGAATCTTTCTAATTCTTCTTCCTGTCGAGTCGTCCCTTCTTCTTTTGGTTCTGTCTTTGGCTTCTAAAACCAGTGACACATATTGCGTACTTTGTTTTGGCTAGATTCAGATGATTTAATTCGTTTGAGGGGGTTGCCAACTCTGCAGAGAGAGAGATAGAGAGAGGGGGTCGGTTGAGAGATTTAAAAAAGAAAAAAATATTTAGCCTTCATCTGGGCTTCCTGAACAAGAAGACTACGAAGAACAGCATAACATAAAAACCGACCCTTTTTTCAGAGTACCTGACATGAAACTGACGTCCCCCTCCCTCCCAAGTATGTTAAGATAAACTCGATAAACTCGGGGGGCAGCGCTCCTTATTCTATTCCCAAAAATCCCACTCGAACTTACTCATCCGGGTAATGTTTACTTCTGCGTTCCAACCCCTCCCAAGGAGACGCCCACGGTTCGCTCGGACAGGGGCGCTTACCGCCCACACCCACCCACACGCCCATTCTTTGCATGTTCTGGTCTGGGTAACGTTAGTGACGACAGTGTGGTTGTATCTTCCCTTTAGAAAAATGAACTCTTTCTTCCATTTTTTATTTTTATTTATTTATTTATTTATTTTTTACTTAAAAAGTTCTTTATTGGAATAACCGGAGCAATTCCTTCGATTCTTTCTTGTGTATTTCATATGGATTTCTTGTTAGGGCATGTTATCTATTTGTTTATTCATTTATTAATTTATCTATTGATTTATTTATCTATATATTTATTTATGTATTTATTTATCTATTCACTTATTTATTATCTTCTCTAGCTTCGACACTAAGATGGGTTGCGCTCCGGACGAAGAATCGCTGTTGTTTTCAGAATTGTGCCAAAA
>NC_134787.1:49578803-49586303 GCF_046742065.1 Oratosquilla oratoria
TCTATCACTGTTATCAGATCCCATGGCATTACCGTGAACAGAGGTAATGGAGGTGGTTCTCCTTGGCTGAATAAAATCACCTGACGCTCCCTGGCGTGACGCGTCTTCGACTCTGCAGCGCCTCCGTCAGGTGCCCAGAAGCGCGGCAAGACCCTCCCCGAGGGTGTCGACTCCTGAGGCAGAACGCCAGAGTTCTTTCTTCAGGAACCAGGTCCTCCTCGGGAGGCTGAAGGATGACCGGTCACCGGTCTGTTCGAGGCCAAGGTTGAACGAGTCCCAGGTGCTCCGAAGATTAAAAAAGGGCCATTGAGGAACTTCGGACCCTAGGTAGGAAAAAAAAGAGAAGAAGAAGAAGAATAAGAAGAAGAGGAAGAAGAAGAAAAGAAGAAGAAGAAGAAAAGAAGAATAAGTAGAAAAGAAGAAAAGAAGAAGAAGAAGAAGAGGAAGAAGAAAAGGAAAAAGAAGAAAAGAAGAAAAAGAAAAGAAGAAAAAGAAGAGGAAGAAGAAGAGGAAGAGGAAGAGGAAGAAGAAGAAGAAGAGGAAGAAGAAGAAGAAGAAGAAGAAGAAGAAGGAGGAGGAGGAGGAAAAAAAGTGGACTTGGGACCTGAGGATGAAATTGACATCTGCCTTACTAATCAGGGCTCCGAGTCCAGCCAGAGGCGCCAGTAATTCTTTCTTATTACATGTGGAGTTGAGAATGACCAGTGCTTCAGCGTGAATCACTTTCTAGCTTGAATATTCAATCTCTCTAGTTGAAGTTGAGCTAGAATCGGTTTCTTAGTAGAATATTCATTTTTTTCTAAGTTGTGCAAAACACCAGTGTGAACTAGGGAGATATACTATTTTGGTTCACTGATAAGATCCACCATAGCTAGAAAGGCTGAGTGAAGTTTAATCAGCATTTACAACACACACACACACACACACACACACACACACACACACACACACACACACACACACACACACACACACACATACACACACACACACACGCACACACTAACTCTTTGCTTTTGGGAACGGGTGCCGACTTACTGTACAGTATTGTGATACTCCTCAATCGTGAGCGGGGACCGAACTGAAGACCGCCAAGTTACCAGGTCATGTCGGTACCACTGCATCAGCAAACCGTTTTGTGTGTGTGTGTGTGTGTGTGTGTGTGTGTGTGTGTGTGTGTGTGTGTGTGTGTGTGTGTGTGTGTGTGTGTGTGTGTGTGTGTGTGTGTGATTCACCATGGTCTTGGATCACGTGTTGGACTCGTAATCGACAGCTATTTCCCTCCCGAAAGAGAGCTCAGAGCTCATATATGATTGATCTGTGGGTAATGCTGTGACCTTACACGCACACACACACCCAACTCCCCGCCCACGAGAGTTTCCAGAGTAACGAATCGCAGCGCAGCGATACTGAAATTATTTCAGCCCTGGGCGGGATTCGAACCTGGACCTCCGTAGTGGCGGCCGGGAACTTTATCAACCGCGCCATCGTGTGTATGTGTGTGTGAGCGCGCGCTCGCATGCATGCATGCATACATTTGTAAGTATGTATGCATGGAGGGTTCGTGGTTGCATTAATCATCCGCCCTAGGAGGCCTCTGGCAGAGAGAGAGACACACATTTGGTATCCATAATCATAAAACATGACCTGCTTTTGCGCGTCATGGCGGTAATCCTCACGCCCGACCGAAGAAGATGATGATCAACACATCCCAAAGCTGAATAGAATTGCCTGGCGTTAACTAGAATTAATACATAGATGTTCGAACCACAGGAAGGTAAACTAGAGAACGATATACAGTACTATAACTGGGATCATACCTGTAACTAATGTTTATATACTTAGTGATAAAAAGATTTTCCAAGAATTCTGTATCTTATTAATAAAAGCATCGTAAATACGAAATGGGTTCAGTATTGTCTCAATATGTTCTGTATTTTCTATCTTCTAATGAAAATTTCATAGATATGCCGGTGTTAGTGGTAAGTATTGTTTCAAGATTTTACGTTTTCTAGTATTCTAGTATTTGGTTGTAAGGTCGTGGAAGGGAAAGAGTACCTCTAGAAGACATACATGAAGATACTCAGGTATTCTATGTTAACAAGTGTTCTCAAGAACAGTGGACGAGGGTGATGTTCTGTAGAACTTCGAAAAGAACAATAAAACTATGTGTTAAATGATCCAAGAGGATACACAGACATAAGTAATGCAGGTTTTTGCTCAAGCGACTTTGTAGCATTTTAAGAGCATTTTAAAAGCGTTCTTTCGTTATCAGCAACCTAATACGGCCAAGAGCTCAAGTAGAAGTTCAAACGCTTTCAGGGTCTTGCTTTTAAAAGCACTAGCAAACGCTTTTTATTGTTACAAAATGAATTTGATTAACTTCAGTAATCATACTTACAAAGATTACTGCTAGATTTTTTTTTTATTAACATACCAGTAAGACTTCCAAACTTCACCAGAAATTTTGGTAAAATTCTAGTTTCTAATGATACGACTTTAAACATTTATAGCTGTATGGAATATGGAGTAAATTAGTAATTACTTTTTGGTGTATCCGTGATTTTAAACCCGACATCGAAAATTAAATTGGAAGAGATGGTTTCGATTAATCATTTCAAGGAGGTTGATCTTACTTCAGCCGTGTACCGATCAAAGATTATCTACAGATCACTCTGATTCGTAGAAATTTATTCCTGTTTCAGCTCTAGACTCGGTGTGTGGGAGTTCAGGAAGGAAAGAAATATATTTTTCAATGCATCCCTAGCACCTTTGAGTATCAAAAGTGTTTTCATTCACATAAAAAAGTTCGTTAGTCTATGATGTGATATGATTTAACGTCACAAAATCCCCTCTATCGGAAAGCTAGGACGGTGCCTATCACAGAGGACTTTGTGGCGTGGAATTTAATGAACCATGCCCTTAGTTCAACTTCGCCGGTGGCAGGATTCGAACCGCCTTCCCCTCGACGCCCTAACCCACTCAGCCAGCGAGCTTCCTAGTCTGTGATAGCACGAATAAAAACGAGAGTCGTTAATTGCTTTCTGACGATTCATTATACGACAATTTTCTTTGTCTATGCTAACAGATACCGAAAATGCACACCAGAAAGTGTCGAGAAACTTGTTTTCTTGACTGTACAGCCAACCACACACACGAATACGGGCCCGAAACCAGAACTTGAAATTTCGGGGCTATGGGTCTATTTCTAGGGGGGGGGGGGGAGTGGTCCTTACTTTTTTTTAAATTTTCCTTGTATGAGCATATAATGAGCTAATTTTTTTACGTAAAGTATGACAACTATAAATATAATACTTAAGAATATCTTTTTACAAATATTTTTCTTATGGTTTACCAAGACATTATTACCAATATTCTTTATTTTTATATTTTTAGCACAGCTGGATAGGCTTATGAGAATTTTGGGAGACTACCCAAAGGAAAAGGAGAAGGAGTACAAGAAGAAGCTGAAGGAGGAGTGGGAGGGTGTGAAGGATAGAGTAGAGCTAGGTGTGGAGGAGGAATGGGGATGGTTCAAGGAGGGAGTCACAAAATGTGCAAAGATGGTGTGTGGAACAAGAAGGACAGGAGGAAATAGAAGGAAGGGTAGTGAATGGTGGGATGAGGAAACAAAGAAGGTTGTAGAAGAGAAGAAGCGAGCTTTCACAGATTGGTTACAAAATAGGACGAGGGAGTCATATGAGAGGTACAAAGAAAAGAAAAGAGAAGTAAAGCAAAAGGTAAAGGAGGCAAAGAGGAGAGCAGATGCGAAGTGGGGTAAGAGTATGACAGAAAATTTTGAAAGTAATAAAAAGATGTTTTGGAAAGAAATTAAGAGAGGAAGAGGAGGCGAATCAAGTAGAGAAGAAAAGGTAAAAGGTGGAGATGGAGAGATGATAATGAAAGAGAAGGCAGTAAGGGGAAGATGGGCAGAATATTTTAGGGAGTTGCTAAATGTGAAGGAGGATAGGGAGGGAAAGATAGTTGCAGTGGGAAATGCTAAGAAAATGACCGTGATGAGTGAGGAAAATGGAGGAGAAATAAGGAAGGATGAAGTGAAGGCAGTTGTTAAGATGATGAAAGCAGGTAAGGCACCTGGTCTGGATGGATGCCATGCAGAATGTCTAAAAAAGGAGGTACAGTGATGGTGGACTGGCTGGTGAGGTTATTTAATGTTTGCTGGAGAGAGGGTAGAGTGCCGGAGGACTGGAGGAGTGCCTGTATAGTTCCACTTTACAAGGGAAAAGGGGACAAGTGTGAATGTAGTAGTTTCAGAGGGATTAGCTTGCTAAGTGTAGTTGGGAAGGCTTATGGGAGGATCTTGATTGAGAGGATTAGGAGAGGAACAAGAGTAATTGGTGAGGAACAATGTGGATTTAGGACAGGTAGAGGTTGTGTAGATCAGATCTTTGTGGTAAGACAGATATGTGAGAAAGCTATAGGAAAGGGGAAGGATGTTTTTTGGGCTTTTATGGATCTGGAAAAGGCTTATGATAGGGTAGACAGAAAGGCACTGTGGGAGGTTATGCAGATATACGGGATAGGAGGAAAGCTTTTGGGAGCTGTCAAGAGTTTTTATGAGAGTAGTAGAGCTTGTGTCAGGATTGGAAATGGAGAGAGTGAGTGGTTCGAGGTAAAGGTGGGACTTTGTCAAGGATGCGTTATGTCACCCTGGCTGTTCAACTTATACATGGATGGGGTGGTGCGAGAGGTAAATGCAAGGGTAGTGGGAAAGGGATTGGAGATGGTTAAAGAAAATGGAGAAAAGTGGGAGGTGAGCCAGCTGTTGTTTGCGGACGACACTGCGCTTGTGGCAGGATCGGAGGAGGGATTGAGTAAGTTGGTGGCAGAGTTTGGGAGAGTGTGTGATAGAAGAAAGCTGAAGATAAATGTGGGTAAAAGTAAGGTGATGAGATGTACAAGGGGTGAAAGTGGCAGTAGACTGGAAGTGAGCATTAAGGGAGAGCGACTGGAGGAAGTGGATAGTTTTAGATACTTGGGTGCAAATGTGGCAAGAAAAGGTGGAGTGAAGGTGGAGGTAGAATGTAGATTGAGAGAAGCGAGTAAATGCCTTGGTGGATTGAAGAGTGTAATGAGGAATAGACATTTGGGAATGGATGCTAAGAGGAGACTGTATGAAGGAGTGATTGTGCCAACAGCACTGTATGGGGCAGAAACATGGAACATAAGAGAGGAAGAGAGAAGGAGTTTGAATGTGTTTGAGATGAGGTGTCTGGGAAGTATGATGGGGGTTACTAGGCAAGATAGAGTGAGAAATGAGGAGGTGAGGAGGAGAACAGGGGTGGAAAGGGAGTTGGGAGATAGGGTTGATGAAAGAGTATTAGGATGGTTTGGACACATGGAAAGAATGAGTGAAGAAAGACTAGTAAAAGAGGTATGGAAGGCAGATGTTGAGGGAGTGAACATGAGGGGACGTCCTAGGATGAGGTGGATGGATGGGGTGAAGGGGGCTTTGGGGAAGAGGGGAATGTCTGTTGAGGAAGGACGGGAGAGGACAGAAGACAGGGGTGAATGGAGAATGGTTGTATATGGATGATGTTGTGATGCATGAGGTGGAATGGGCAGGGGGATGGGGGGGTGAGGTAGTGTGTGTGAGCAAAATTTGACGCAGCCCGAAGGGATTTCTCCCCGTCTTCTCCTTTTATGCATGGGGGGACGGAGAGGGGGGTCGCCGATTTAATGAAGCGGCCTTGCTGTGGATGTGCTGTGTCTGGCGACACTGCTTCTGACCCAGGACAGTGGACAAGGTGCAGGGATGACCCGTCATCCAGGAGGTGCTAAGATAAGAGGGAGGGTGGAGGGGTGTGGAGTTTATTCAGGGATGGAATGGGTGGGAATGATTTTATGCCTTTTCCTTTCTGGCTACCTCCCTTGTAAGGGGGAAAAAGCCTTGGTATATGCATGTATGTACACAAATAGCACAAGAGTGACCAGAGTATTAAGTTTTAGGATTCCTTCTTGAGTCTTCATGTGACTCCAGAGGACTACGGTGACACCCCTACGGGCCAGAATCACGTATTTTCCATTTAAAGAAGAATGCTGACCACTTTTAACTTTTACTGTCCTGTTTTGCCACCCGTCAGTCTATTCTTTAATACCCGAAGGATAGAATCGCTGGTTATTGCCAATAAGGTATCTCGCACTTATGTGACTGACTGCTATTGAAAGTACAAAGTGGACCACAAGTCTGGGTCCATAGGCAAATATTCACTTAAAGTCTATACAAATGTTACAACAAATCTTTAAATTGGTCGTTTCTGACTTGTAACGATTTTTTATATGGTAAATACAAGATTTTTGAGGATTTAAAATCTCAGTGGTGTTACAAAAATGTTTATAGGAAATAAAATTATCCATAGTTCCAGTCTTTTATGACACCCTGTATGTCCATTTCGGACGCACTCGTACAGTCATTACTAAATTCATCCTTCCCACAAGGAAGAATAAGATCGAAAATAGCATATTACACATTCTTGTTCAGATAAGAGGAAGTGTTGGTCTTGTCTCGTTCAGATATTTTAGGTATCCATTTTGATTATAAAGATCCACTAATCTATTTGCCGTTAGACGATTCTAATCAATCGAGGAAAGATTCTGAGTGCCATTAAGCCATGGCCACATCATGGCAATCCACGGGAATAGATTAAGAGATGGATGAGTATCCATCGACAGAAAGGAACTTCATCCTTGGCTTTCACGAACACAAATATATTCATCCACGCTGGCCAGTCTCTCTTAAAAATAAGCGAAGACTTGAGACCAGCGGAGGAACATCAGGGGGAAAGGGGGGGGGGGAGTGGAGGGGGGAGGGGGGAGAGGGAGGGGGAGGGGGGAAACAGTTTCCTGCTCGACGTGCCAAGAGGTCCGCTGTCGCAACGGGAGCGCATTCTTCGCCTTCTTCGCCTTCTTCGTGGAGATCACAGAACCAATTTTTCCTCTCCCATCAAGAATGTCAGCCCTATTAGATGAAAAAAGGATCAACGAGCGCTGGCATAAGCATAAGTGGTAATATTAGCGAGCGATTTACATGTGATTGCCAAAGGATGAGGGGAAGTGTGCATTTACGTGCTAAAACCCAGGGATTTCGTGTCTTACGAAGAGAGGGACATGTGATAGTTCTGAAGTGTAGAGGCACAAAACGTATACACCCACATACGCACACACACACACACACACACACACACACACACACACACACACACACACACACACACACACACACACACACACACACACACACACACACACACACACACACACACACACACACACACACACACACACACACACACAAGCAATCAAGCAGTGCCTCGTTGGTGTAGTGGTAACTTCTTAAACTGCTAACTCAGGGGTCTCAAAACCGGTCACTGCCCAGGGTTTGAAAAGATGACAACACTACCAGCCGTCACCCTCACCTTTTGGGAAGGACTCGTTTTGTGTGTGTGTGTGTGTGTGTGTGTGTGTGTGTGTGTGTGTGTG
>NC_134787.1:49603803-49611303 GCF_046742065.1 Oratosquilla oratoria
ATATATATATATATACATATATATATACATATATATATACATATATATGTATACATATATATACATACATATATATATATATAATACTATTTGGGTTGGCCATCGTTCACCGACGGAACTGCCTCTAAACGCAAAAGAGACAGAAACAACTCACGATCGAATTCTGTCGTTAAGTATCGCTCTTAGGTATTCACGGGCGTTGATATCGGGCGATGCACCCGGCCACTCATCATTTCCGAAAGAATCGACCTTGCTTGCCTTCAGAAGGCTCTGAGTTGCCGCTGCCCTCTTTGACGGGGCTCAGTCGCGTAGAACTTTGGTCTCCTTGATGCTGAGGACGTTTTCTGCGTTCGATAAGAATGGAATAACATGGCTGATCAGCACAACGCCTCGGAAATATTTGCTGCCCATTGGTTGTCCTTGATGTCTGATGACCCACATCAGCCTTTTCTCTGTGAACACCAAGAAGACGCCAACTCATCGTGATGTCTTCGGGTTCTGTCGAGTCTTGAGTTACTGAGGTCTGTCACCAATGTGGAGAGCCCAAAATCTGTCGTTCTGGAAGTTAGGACGTTGAGGCTCGTAAATGAGAAATTCATCTGAAAAGGCAAAGAAAAATCATCAGAGGTCCACTTGCTCAAAAACTCAGAAAATCATATTTAAACCTCGATGTTCTTCTTTACCACCCATTGTGATGGAATTTGGTGAAAAGCCTTTGCGCTCATGGGCTAGAAGAACCTGTGAATATTTGAAAAGCTCTTAATTTTCCCTCAAACCCGTTCAATGTCCTTTTAGAACCCTAGAATGCTGTTCCTCGCTTTGTCAAGTAATTTGGTAATGAAATCCCTGTTTTCTTGAGATAAACATTTAGCTGCCTGTTCAAGTCGGGTGTCTATCTCAAAGTAGAAGGGATCACGGCTCCAATTACATTTGACGAAGTCCTCAGGTCTGTTCAGGTTCTTGGCAACCCAAGATCGAGATATGGTTACCGGCAGCTGATCTTTGGTGACACGATAGCCATGGTTTCTTCTCGAAATCACTTGACCACGACTTTACTAAACACAGTCTACATAAGGAAAGGATCACAAGATCATTATGAAATTCGATATCTAAAATATCAAATGGACGTGTCTTCCTGCTTTATGCTCGCCATTGTACGGTGGCGATCCAGTCGAACTGGGCAGGGAGGGAAAGTCCTGAGGAATGGGAACACCCTGTGTGTGTGTAAATATATATATATATATATATATATATATATATATATATATATATGTACATGTATATATGCATATATATACATATACATATATATATATATATTTATATACACATATATATATATTCACACACACACACACACACACACACAGATACACACACACACACACACACACACACACACACATACACACACACACACACACACACACACACACACACACACACACACACACACACATATATATATATATATATATGTATATATATATATATATATATATATATATATATATATATGTACATATGTATATATTTATATATATATACATTTATATATATATACATATATATATATATATAATACTCCATCTTCTTAGACTGTGTACTTCCTCTTCTCTCTTGGGACAAGCGAGCACCATGGCAGTGTAGAAGTCATTGGCTTCTTCGCCAGCCTTGTTGCCAGCAATACCCACAGTTTCTGTAGAGGGGTGACTGCAACGATGGCCTCAATACTATTTCCGCTGATGTGGTCCCTCGCAGGCCCGTAGCCACATGGGGAGCTATTAGAACGCTTAGTCCTCCAAAAAGCCCATTAGTCCATGAAGGAGTTTCTTCATATAGACGCTTTGTTGATGAATGCTGTAGTTTTCACTACTATATTTTGTTGATTAAAGGCGAGCTTATTTCATGTTCATAACAAGATATTCTATCAGAAATATATGTAAGAGGGAAAGAGTGAAGAATTAGATCCCCTTTTACGATAAAAATAATCCCCATCCCCCCATATTTCAAGACCTGATTACGGGTATGAGTCTACACACCTTGAGAACCTCCCTAGATTTATCTAGAGGTGAATACAATGGAAGAAGAATACAAGAACACCAAAAAAAAAAAAAAAAAAAATTAGAACACATCATCATATATAAGAATCCATCTTCTTCATCTTTGGGCTGGGAAGCTGTCTTTACCTAAGTCCTAGCAAAACATGATTGTTTCTTTATGACCAAAGGTCGTTTGTGCTGGGGTGTTTGGAGTGTGGTGGAGTTCGGATTAGTTGTAGGAGAAGGGGGAGTGGGAGTTCATTCGTAGCCTCTTAAGTCACCAGGTCCTCATACTCTCAAAGGAGACTCTACAACAGGACAGAGGAGACCCCACTTTTGCTAGAATGTACTCTTGCAGTAACCCGAAGCTGACCAATGATGGACAAGAACTATGCAAATATATATTTCATTGTTGTACACTTGACATATTTCTATACGCACTTGTTCCCTTATAATAGTGATTTATTTGCAAATAAACCTATATCAATTTAACAAGGAAGAAAATACATTTGCATGCTATTGATAATGGGTATTATAAAGTGGCCGATGAGTTAAGTTACAAAGTACTTTGTGCTATGGTGTTTTGGTTTTATATATATATATATATATATATATATATATATATATATATATATATATATATATATATATATATATATATGTGTATATATATATATATATATATATATATATATATATATATATATATATATATATATATATATTGTTGCTTCAGACTGAGTCTCCGTCAGTAACAAGCAAGCATTTCTCTAGATTACAATGGTAAGACATCTTGAGTCATATGGAAATTTTATGTAGAAATAAAAATTAATAACCATGAACTGATAACTAAACTAATGAACAAAATAGACCATTGGTAGATATTACAGCTTATATCAAAGAGTGACAATGAATAGATAAATAGATAAATAGAGCTTATTACTGGAGAGCAGCGCTGTTTTTTTTAAAAGTAGAATCTGCTCAGATGTATTTTGGACACCAGAGAACACATCGAATCTCTTTCTTTAGCTCAGAGGCATTTCCTCTACATTTGAACCCCGCCCCCGCCTCTCCCCTTCATTTCCTGGTCTCCAAATACATCGACCAGAATAAAAAAAAAGCAAAAAAAAAAAAAAAAAAACAGATATATGAAGTCACTCCAATAGTGGAGTAACTCATGAAACATTGCTATTCCTGGGTCTGTCTACCTACGGCCCATTTGCGTTCTTCTGCCATTCAAGCCACTCCCGGCTCTCTCAGTTTCCGTTATCAGCATAATCCTATGTTGGCGGTAATTATAGAAGGAAAACTGAATGAATAAATAAATGAAATAAAATAAAATAAAATAAATGAAATGAAATAGATTTGCAACGAAAATGAAATAAATATAAAGTAAATGAATAAAATTTATCTCCGCATCATTCCTCATAAATAGTGCTACATAAGGACGTGGCTACAAATGAACATCCTCAGTAGTGGTGACGTTTTTATTTGTATTTAGTCGACCACTATGTTGTCTTGTTTGTCTCTACGGTATATTGTCTCGGTAGCAAAGGGGCTGGGTTTTATAAAGAGGAGGAACTTAGTGGAACAGGTGGGAGGGGCTTCACTGCAAAGACTGGGGCAAGTTTCACTGGAGAGTGGCAATAAATTCAGTGTAAAATGAGGGAAGGCATTCGACGAAAAGAGTGGGGGGAACTTCAGTGCAAACGGTTGGAGGGGCTTCAGTGCAAGAATTGGGAGGGATTTCAGTGAGAGTAGTGGGTGGAACTTCAGTGCAAAAAGAAATAGGGTCTTTAGTGCAAAGAGTGGGACAGGCCTCATTGCAAGAAGTGGGAGGGGCTTCAGTGCAAAGAGTTGGGGGCTTCGGTGCAATAAGTGGGAGGGGTTTCATTGTAAAGAATGGGACAGGTTTCACTGCAAGAACTGGGAGGGGTTTCAGTGCAAAGAGTTGGAGGGGCTTCAGTGCAATAAGTGGGAGGAGCTTCACTGTAAAGAATGGGACAGCCTTCTCTGCAAGAAGTGGGAGGGGCTGCAGTGCAAATAGTTGGAGGGGCTTCAGTGCAAAGAGTGGGAGGGGGCTTCACTGTAAAGAATGGGACAGGCTTCACTGCAAAAAGTGGGAGGGGCTTCAGTGAAAAGAGTTGGAGGGGCTTCAGTGCAAAGAGTAGGTGGGGCTTCACTACAAGAAGTGGGAGGGGTTTGAATGCAAGTAACCCTGGGGCTCCTTCTGGGAGCCCCGGGCGTGAGGGCAGTAGGCAACCGCATGCCAGGGTCCCTTGCTCCGTCAGGAATTTACTAGATTGGAAGGGGACAACTTTGGTGCCACCCTGGGGTAGGTTATGCTCCCGTCTCTTCTTCTACCTCGTCTTCGCCTTCGTCTTCGACTTCGACTTCTTCGTTGTCGTTGATTACGACTTTGATTTTATGTTCTTCTGGTGGGATAAAATTTCGAGCCATGTGGTGGCTCGGGAAGACGTCTCGAGACTCTTAAGAAATGACAACATGTTTCCACAAAAATGAGAAGAAAAAGCAGAAAAGAGTGAAAGGGAAAAACAATAACAGAAATGAATAGGTGAAGGTAAGAACAAGAAAAGAAATAGCAAGAGGAATAAGAATAAAGATGAAAATAAAAATAACAATGAAAATAAAAGAAATAACGCTAAGATAGAAAAATAAAACAAAAACAAAAATAACAATAAAAATGAAAACCGAAAACAAAAATAAAGAAGAATTATAATAAAATTGAAAATAAAGAATGAAACTAAAAATACCAAAGAAAATATATAAATGAAAATAAATAAAAACAAAAATATGAATGAAAATAAGATATACAAACATAAACTGAAGAACAAAACGAAAAGAAAAAATGAAATATATGGCAACTACAAGTGAGGATAAGAGGGGCTTACGGCAGGAGGTGCTCAGGTGCATCAGAAACTGCCTCCTTTGCTCTGGGATTCGAACTATGCTGGGGCTATTGGCAGTCACTAGACGTGAAGCACAGGCTACAGCATACACTCTATTTGCCTCTCTGCCTGTCTGCCTGTTTGGCGTTACGTCTGCCTGCTCATCTGCCTAGTTTTTTGTCTATTTATCTATCTTTCTACCTGCCTGTCTACCTGGTGTTATGACTGCCTGTTTGTCTGTCTGCCTGTTTGGCGTTACGTCTGCCTGCTCAGCTGCCTGGTTGTTTGCTATTTATCTATCTTTCTACCTGCCTGTCTGCCTGGTGTTATGACTGCCTGTCTATCTGTCTGCCTGCCTACCTATCTGCATGTCTGGCTGTATGTCTGCGTGTCTTTCTGCCTGTCTGGCTTTATATCTGCATATCTATCAGCCTGTCTACCTATCTGCCTGTCTGGCTTTATACCTGCATATCTATCAGCCTGTCTGGCTATTTGAGTGCCTATCTATTTGTCTGCCTGCCTGCTTGTCCGTTTGCCTGTCTGGCTTTATACCTGCATGTCTATCAGCCTGTCTGGCTATTTGTGTGCCTATCTATTTGTCTGCCTGCCTGCCTGTCCGTTTGTCTGTCTGTCAGTTGCCTGCCTGTCTCTCTGTCTGCGTATATGTTATCTGTCTGCCTACACATCTTCCTGCTTGTTGTCTTGTCTGTCTCCCTGTCTACTTTACTGTCGTATCTGTCTACTTGAAAGTATGTTTGTATACCTGTCTTTCTGCATGTTTATCGGTCTACCTGTCAGTTCGCCTGTCTTTCTCTCCGTCTTCCGAAGTGTCTGTCGGTGGTATTCTTAAAAAAATCTTTCCTTATATGAATCTTATATGAATTCTTGGAAGGGAAAGATTTATATATAGATTTTTTAACATGCCACCGTAAGATTCTTACGGTGGTATTCTTAAAAATGTTTCCTTATATAAATCTTTCCCTTCCAAGGGTTTATAAACGATTTATATAAGGAAATATTTTTTTAAGAATATCACCGTGTATGACTTTTTTACCTGTGTACTTGTCTACATATTTATCTACCTGGCTTTATACCTACATATCCTTGTATCCGTCTCTCTGGTTGTCTGACTGTCTGTCTACCTGGTCAATCCTTTGTATGCCTGACGACTTGTCTGTATATTTGTCTGTCTGTATGTTCATATGTTTGATTGTACGAGTATCTACGAGTATTAGCCTGTTTAGTTGCATATATGTCTTTCTGTCTTTTCGTCTGTATGTCCTGTCAACCTGTACATCTACCTTACTGCCTGTCTCTATTTCCTTCTGTTTATCTGTCTGTCTGCCTGTCTATCTATCCGTCTGTACGTCCTTCTGTCAACCTGTCAGCCTGCCTGTCTGTCTATCCATGTATGTTTTGTCAACTCAGTCATCTATCTGTCCGTCTGTACGTCCTTCTGTCAACCTGTCTGGCTGACTGTCTGTCTGTCTATCCGTATATGACCTGTCAACCCATCCATCATCCTGTCCATCTATCTGTCCATTTGCCTGCCGGAGCGTTCGAGTGCGTCAAGAACTCTTAGTGCGAGACGGGTGGATCGTGAGTTCCTTTCCCCAGCAGGAGAAACTCCGGGGCCGAGGGTCGCCTGGCACCAACCCAGAGGCTTCTTCGGCCGGGCGAAGTAGACCACGGCACTCCAAGAGGCACTAACGCTGCCGTCGTGGCCCACCAGGCTGGCACAAGGGGCCAGACACATGTATTCTCTTCTATTTCATATCCATCGATGACTCTTGACCTGCGTAGTCTCTTCGTTGGCTATGAGGATGGTGAAAGTGTTCCCCAACCCCCTTCAGATAAATAGAATCGCCCGGCGGCAGAAAGAATAACTACTATGCATGGTGCCAAAATGATGTGGCATATTTTCCTTGAGTACCATCTGGATTCACATTTTCATTTGTAAAACTTACAGATTTCTGTAAAAAAAATTCTGTGAGGTATTACATGGGTGACATTATATTTTTCAATCATTTATCTACCAATTAATTATTCCTCCTCCTAACGGCTCCCTTATTCTTTATAACTGCACACGCACGCGCAGTCATGCTGAATCAGAGACAGCTATTACGGGATCATCTGTAGGTAACCCCCCACCCTCCCGTGACTTCCCCCCCCTCGTGAATCCCCCTCCCCCTCCCCCTCCCCTCTCCCCTCCACCAACGTCTGCATGAGGCCCAGCATAGCAGCATGGCAACTTGATGCTGTCCTGATAACGATGTCTCTCTGGGGGGCGTGTCTCATCTCGTGCCCATCATCATTACCGAGGGCTAAAAAAAGGGCAGGATGACGTCATTTCGTGTCTGTCACGAAGTCGAGGCCACGTGTACACACACACACACACACACACACACACACACACACACACACACACACACACACACACACACACACACTACGAGCATAGCTCTCTTCCCGTAAAATAAAACTCGGTAAATACAGATACTCACACAGTGGTTAGAGTTCCCGGCTGCCACTACGGCGGTCCGGGTTTG
>NC_134787.1:49626303-49646303 GCF_046742065.1 Oratosquilla oratoria
AATGCTTGAAGGCTACTTAAATAGCACCCTTGACAAGAAAATGAGGAACATTGGGAGAGGTCTCTACCCTCGCCTCCCTCAGCATGTGGGGTCAGGAGGCAAATGTCTTTTGACTAAACTAGTGATGAAAAGTCCTGAAATTATGTCCGGGGACCATTGCTCCTTCGAAATGTTCATATTGGGATGATATTCAATGATAGTTGATTCAACCGTTTTTCTCCTGAACTTGCATCTAGACTTATAAATAAGCTCAGCTTTGTCTCAATCTAAACAATAGTTAAATTGTTTAACATATTGGAAGACCGCTGAGCTTTCTTGTCCATACTTGATGAATCGTTTGTGTTCAATTATTCTAGTATCCAAATCCCTTCCCTCCTATCCTCCCACTTTCCTCCCCTCCCACCTCCCCCTCTCTTCTCCTACCTCTTCCCTCCTACCCTCCCACCTCCCCCTCTCTTCTCCCACCTCTCCCCTCCTACCCTCTCACTTTCCTCCCCTCTCTCCTCCCCCTCCCCCTCCCCCCCCAAGGAACAGCACCTTTAATTAGACACAGTCCGATGATTCTCTTTACGCATTTCCTTCTTTCCTCTTTTTCCTCTTTTTCTTCTTCTTCTCTTCCCCTTCTCTGTTTTCTTCGTCTTCTAATTTTTCTTCGTCTTCTTTATTTTCTTCTTTGTCTTCTTTTTCTTCTTCTTCTTCATCTTCTTCGTATTTTTTCTGTTCTTGTCCCTTTTCTTCTCCCGCTTCTTTTTCTTTTTCTTCTTCTTCGTCTTCTTATCAATTAATTTCCATGCTGTTCTTTTTTTATGATCCTACTCCTCCTCCTCCTCCTCATTACAAAGATTACAATGGCAGAGCATGCCAACAGGAGACCTTTTGGTCCATATCTAGGTTTGATGAAAAAAAAGTGAATAATAATAGACATATAACTAATAATAAATGAGAATCAAACATACAAATGATACATACATACATATACCAAGGCTTTTTCCCCCTTACAAGGGAGGTAGCCAAAAAGGAAAAGGCATAAAATCATTCCCACCCATTCCATCCCTGAATACACTCCACACCCCTCCACCCTCCCTCTCATCTTAGCACCTTATTACTTCTATCTGACTCAAAATGTCCACCTCATCCTTAAGCTAGCAGGTGATTTGGTTAACCTTTTCAATACCTATCAAATTCTCACACACAGCATCAGATGCCTAATGTACGATGCATCACACTAATCGTGTTATAAAATATATTCATTGCTGTATTACTCGTTCTCTTTCACTCTGAGTATTAATACATACATACATACATATACCAAGGCTTTTTCCCCCTTACAAGGGAGGTAGCCAAAAAGGAAAAGGCATAAAATCACTCCCACCCATCATCCACCTTTCTCCTCTTTCTTCCCCTTTTTTCCCTTTCTTTTCTTCTTGCTGCTTCCTCCTCCAATCAGCATCTAACAGAACCTTCCAAATAAGCCCTGACGTAATCACAGTCCAATGTGTGTGTGTGTGTGTGTGTGTGTGTGTGTGTGTGTGTGTGTGTGTGTGTGTGTGTGTGTGTGTGTGTGTGTGTGTGTGTGTGTAAGGGGATACCATGTATATGAGTAAAATCGCCTGGCGGCAATTGTAATTAAAAACAAAAATACCCTACGATTCTAGAAAGATTAGCTTTACAGTTAGAATTACCGTAGTGATTTTTAACATTTTATTTATCATTTATTAATCTATTTACTTATCCGTTTACTTATTCATTTATTAATTTTTCTTTGCTACAGCCGTTATCTAAAAACAAAAGGAACTATACTCTGATTCAAACAATTAAGAAAGTCTCTAATATCTGTTTACATAACTGTAATTGTTTGATGCCTGTCAACGTTTTTTCGTGGCCCGACATCTTATGTATTTTGTACAATGTCTATATAAACCCTTCGACTGCCTGGGGTCTCTCTCAGCTGAATAGAATCGCTCGACACAGCAGATTAAAACATGTGAGTTGGGCGTGGCAACCCAGGAGTTCAAGCCCGAACAACAAAAAAATGAGGTGGGGTGGGATCCAATGCTGTACTTACGTGACCTACACCAAGGAGGAGGAGGAGGAGGAGGAGGAGGAGGAGGAAGGAGGAAGAGGAGGAGAAGAAGGAGGAAGAGGAGGAGGACGAGGAGGAAGAGGAGGAGGAGGAGGAGAAGGAAGAAGAGGAGGAGAAGAAGGAGGAAGAGGAGGAGGAGGAGGAAGAGGAGAAGGAGGAAGAGAAGGAGGAGGAGGAAGAGAAGGAGGAAGAGGAGGAGGAGGAGGAAGGGGGAAAAGAGAAGGAGAAACAGGATGGACAGGAAACTGAGGAAAGGAGAAAGAATGGGAGGAGAAAGAAGGGGAGAAAGAGGAGGGGTAGGACGAAAATGAAGAGAGGAAAAAGAAGAAAAAGAGGTGGTGAAGGCGGAGAAGCAGGAGAAAGAGGAAGATGGGGAGGTGATGGAGAAGGAGGAAGATGAACATGGTTGAGGGGGATGGAGGAGGAGGGAGATAGAGAGAAGGAAAAAGAGGAGGAGGAAGACGGAGAAAATATTGGGACAAGGATGAGTATATAGAGGGATGAAAGGAAGGAGGAAGAAAAGGAGGAGAAGGAAAAGGAGGACGATGAAGTAGAAGAAGAAGGATGAGAAAGAAGGAAAGGAGGAAGAGAGGGAAGAGGAAGAGGAAGAGAGGAGGGCGAGAAAGAAGAGAAACAGAAGGAGAAGAAGGAGGAAGAAAAAGAGGAGGAGGAGGAGGACGATGAAGAGGAAGAAGAAACGCAGAAGGAGAAGAAGAAGGAAGAAAAAGTGAAGGAGGAGGACGATGAAGAGGAAGAATAATAGTAGTAGTAGTAGTAGTAGTAGTAGTAGTAGTAGTAGTAGTAGTAGTAGTAGTAGTAGTAGTGGTAGTAGTAGTAGTAGTAGTAGTAGTAGGAGGAGGAGGAGGAGAAGGAGGATGAAGTGAAGGAAGAGGAGAAGGATGTCGAGGAGGAGTAGGGGGAGGAGGAAGAGGACGAAGATGAATCGGGGTAGAATGAGGACGGGGATGGGAAGGAGGAGGGAATGGAAGAGGAAAAGGGGGAAAAGGAGAAATGGTGAAGGAAAAAGAGAGAGGGGCTAAAAATAGGACATGACACCGTGGTGGGGGGAGGGGTGGAAGGGGTGGAAGGGGGGCAGTGCAGGGCAGAGCGGTATTGGCAGAAGAGAGAAGGAAGAGAGAGAGAGAGAGAGAGAGAGAGAGAGAGAGAGAGAGAGAGAGAGAGAGAGAGAGAGAGAGAGAGAGAGAGAGAGAGAGAGAGAGAGAGAGAGAGAGAGAGAGAGAGAGAGAGAGAAGGAAGAGAGAGAGAGAGAGAGAGAGAGAGAGAGAGAGAGAGAGAGAGAGAGAGAGAGAAGAAGGAAGGAGGGGAGGAAGTAGAAGAGGAGGCGGAGGAAAAATAAAGAGGAAGAGAAGGAGGAAAAGAAAGAGGAAGAGAAGGAGAAGAAAAAAGTTGAAGGAAAAGGAAAAGAAAGAAGAGGCGTAGGAGGAGGAAAAAGGAGGAGGAAGAGGAAGAGAAGGAGGAAGTGAAGGGGAAGGAAAAGAAAAAGAAGAAAAAGTTGAGGGAAAAGAGGAGTAGGAGGAGGAGAAGAAAGAGAAGACGAAGGGGGAGGAGAAAGAAGAGGAGACAGAGATGAAGGGAAAATGTGGCAAAGAACATCAGAAGGAGGAGGAGGAGGAATAGGAGAAAGAGGAGAAACGTTAAAAGAGTAAAAAAGGAAGAGGAGGAGGAGAAGGAATAGAGTGAGGAGGAAGAAGAGGAGGAGGAGGAGGAGGAAGAACGAGATGGGTAGGAGGTATAAGAAGAGGAGTAGGAGTAGGAGGATGAGAATGGGTATGAGGAGAAGGAAAGAGGAAACTAAAAGCAAGAAGAAGAAGAAGAAGAAAAAAAGAGGAAGAAGAAGATGAAGAAGAAGAAGAAGAAGAAAAAAGAGGCAGAACAAGAAGAATAAGAAGAAGAGGAAGAAGAAGAAAAGAAGAAGAAAATAAATGAAGGAGGAAGAGAAAATAAAAGTAGGAGGAAGAAGAGGAGGAGCAGAAAGAGGAGAAAGCAGAAAATGTGGTTTTGGAGGGAGATGGTACGTTGTAGGAGGAGAAATGTTGGAGGAGGAAGAGAAGAAGGAGGAAGAGGAGAAGGAAGAGGGGGAAGTGGAGAAAGAGGAGGAAGAGAAGAAGGAAGGAGGGAAAGGGTAGGAAAAGGGGAAGAGGAGGAAGAGGAGAAGGAAGAAGGGGAAGGGGAAGAGGAGGAAGGGGAGAAGGAGGAGGAAGAAGAGGAAGAGGGGGAAGGGCAGGAGGAGGAGTAGAAAGGACAGGAAGAAGAAGAAGAAGAGGAGGAGGAGGAGGAGGAGGAGAAGGAAGAGGGGGAAAGGGGAGGAGGAGGAGGAGGAGGAGGAGGAGGAGGAGGAGGAAGAGGAGTGGTAGTAGAAAGGGCAGGAAGAAAATGAGGAGGAGGAGCAATAGAAGGATGAGGGGGAAGGGGACGAGAAGGAGTAGGAGAAGGAAAAAAGTGAAGGAGAGTAGGAGGAGGAGGAGGAGGAAGAGGGGGAAGGGGAGGAGGAGGAGGAAGAGGGGGAAGGGGAGGAGGAGGAGGAGGAGGAAGAGGGGGAAGGGGAGGAGGAGGAGGAGGAGGAGAGGGAGGAGGTGGAGAGGGAGGAGGAGGAGAGGGAGGAGTAGGAGAGGGAGGAGGAGGAGAGGGAGGAGGAGGAGAGGGAGGAGGAGGAGAGGGAGGAGGAGGAGAAGGAAGCGCGGGAAGGGGAGGAGGAGGAGGAGTTGTGGAAAGGGCAGGAAGAAGAAGAGGAGGAGGAAGCTGAGGAATCGGAGGAATAGTACATCGGCATCACGGCACCATGTTTGGGGTCTCGGCCACTCAACTCCACGTTCAGGTCGAGGTCGTCTGATCTCCGTTCGAACAATATCGTGCGCCCTTAACCATAACAAAACCTCGTAAGTGCCAGGGGGGGACAAGAATAACTACATAGTTTCTAGACGCGGTATCTAGATGTTCTAGTAACATTTACAAGACTCTTGGGACACATTTTGAGTCGTCTATATGTGGGCCATATGGCCATGAAGGTGTCTTTTGGACAGGAAAGGTGTCTGCCCGGGCGTGCGATGATGCATGTCATCACGCTAACCACCATCACCTCAAGATGGAAGTCAAAAATAGACCAGAATAAGACTTGGACGAATTGTGCGGTTTCATAGTCGTTGGGGCTCGTCCGTCGCACGAATACGAAAGTGAAAGAGGAGGAAGATGAGGAGGAGGAGGAGGAAGATGAGGAGGAGGAGGAAGAGGAGGAGAAAGATGATGATGATGATGATGATGATGATAAGGAGGAGGAGGAGGAGGAGGAGGTGTCCTGTGAGAGGAAAGACTGTAAGGAACCCACAAGACATCAATTATGTTTCCCTTCATCTTCCTTATCCTTGTACCCCTTCAGCCCCACTCCCCCTCTCTTCCCCCTACTCCTCTCTCCGCCCTTTCTCCTATTCTCCTTCTCTTTACCAATCCATTTCCGCTCTTTCCCCCTTCCCTCCCCTTCCTTTCCTCCTTTCCCCTTCCCTCACTTTCATTTCCCCTCTTTTCTTCCCACACCTCCTATCCCTTCACCTCCCTCCCCTTCCTGACCCTTATTTCCCCTCACTTAATCCTCCCTTACCCTGCCTTGCTTTCACTTACCTTTCCTCTCAACTGCCCGTCCTTCACTTTATATTCCCTCACTTCTCTTTGCTTTTCGTTCCATTTTTCTCTTGCCTACTCCCCTCCCCTCCCCTCCTCCCTACCCTCCCTCTATCCCTTCCTACCTTTGCCTTCCCTCCCTATACCTTTTCTATTTACCTTCTTTTTCTCGTCCCTCTTTTCCTTTCTCTTCCTTCCTCTCTCTTTCCCTCCCCCTTTTCCTTCTTCCTTCTTCCATCCCTTCCCCTTCCTCTTCTTCCTCGTTTGCCCTCCTTCTTCTACCTTTCTGCCTGTGCCCACTCTTCTCTCCCCTCTCCACTTTCACTTCTTCCCTTTCTTTTACTTCCGCCTTCTTTTTCCTCCCCTCTTCTTCATTTTCAATGTTATTCTTCTTTTCCTACCTATCGTTTCCCCTCTTTCCTTTCTCTCCTCTTTTCTTTCTTTTACTAACTCTTCCATCTCCTCCTCCCCATTTCCCCGGCCCTATACAAGATTCTGACTGCATAACTTTTATGCAGTCAATACTTTAGTGTATTTAGTGATACCCTGTTTGGACCAGAGTTACGCAGGGTTATTTTATAATTGGAAACTTATCTTCACTCAAACACACACACATATGTATATACATATACATGTGTATATGTATATACATATACACACACACACACACACACACACATATATATATATATATATATATATATATACATACATATACATATGTATAAAAATACACACACACACACACAATATATATATATATATGTATGAGTGTGTGTGTGTGTATATATATGTGTATTCTTTTAACTTCCACTATCCCTCCTTCCTGCTACACCTTAATGTCTTCTTTGCTACCTCAATGACTTGGTCTTTTCGGCGCGATTATAACCCCAACTACAGAAGCGCTGGCCACTACGACGAAATACTGTATAATCAATCTTTTACCTTCCACTCTTCCTTCGTTTCATCTTATCAACTCTTCAATCTCCTTTCTCTCCTCCAATCACTTTTCCTCTCTTCTTCACCTCCCACCATTCTCTTTCTTTCCTTCCTATTACTTCTCCTCCTCCTCTCTCTTTTTCACTACTCTCTTTTTATTTCCTTTAGCCCCTCTCCCACTCCTCCTCTCTGTCCCCTACAGACGATGTTTCCTGAGTTTACGATGGCTCCCACATATTCCCCTCATCTTACCCACCAACTTTCCCCTCTCCCCTCTTTCTTCCTTCCCCTTTCCAAGAAACCTCTGTGTGACACAAACAAGCTTATTTATCGCCCTGATTTCTTTGGTCGTATCGCCCCGGCCTCGCCCCACCCTCGCCCACACCTCGCTCTCCCCCCCCCCCCCTTGCCCTGGTCTGACGTTTTGCAAGATGCTATTAAATTGGAATTCTTGCGAGGGCGAATGTAGTCGATATTCTTCAACTGCCTTGATCGCTCCCCACCTTTGATCCTTGTGAGTCTCGCTGTTCATCCACCCACGTTCGTACAGGAAAAAAGGGAGACCAGAACTTGTTTGTAAATGTTCCTGTAGTGTTAATAAACATACAAATAAATGTGTGAAAACCAATAGAAGAAAATAAAAAAGGACTGGAGGAAGTTTCACTCACGAAGAAGGAAAAGAAATTGGTAAATCTTTATTTCTCTTTATCCTGAGGGAGGGGAGGGTTAAGCCTTTCGTCAGGTTTCGGTGGGAAAAATAGGCAAAGGGATTTCCGGATCGTAGTAGTCTGCGTCTTCCCCCCCCCCCCGCCCACAGAAAAAAGACCTCCCAAAAATATAGACGCATACTTTCGTAAGAAACGCCCCCGAGTTTTGTACCGTACTACTGTATTACCGATATCTGCTTGATAGTCACCTATCTTACCAAAAGAAATATCATATTTTCAATGCATAGTTATATAAATATGAAGGCGTATTAATTTTACTTTTCTTATTCTTTTTATTTTTAAAGAGAAATTTGTCTAAAGTATTTGTAAAAATATGATTTTATTGCCATCACATGACGTAAACATTCTTTGGGGATTGACTGTCCTTTGATAATGACACATGGAAGAACAACTGCCCAGGTCCAATAGATTCCCAGAAATTGAGTCACGTGACAGAGTGCCGGCTCCCAAATTTATTCACACTTAATATATTGAAGACAAATGTTATAATCGTTAGCCAATCAGAATAGAGCATTTTACTTATTTTGTATAATAGGGGCATAGCAATCTAAGCAATCTGACTAAGAATGATTACCACTATTGCTCTTGGCAGAAACAGAACGAAAAAATAAATTGTATGACAAGCACGATTTTTTTTTTTTCAAAACGAGTTGTCAAGTTGATTTGTGCAGGTAATTTGGTGAATAATATGAAGTCTGTCCGCCCGTTTCATCATTAGAATATGACCATAACTCTTTGAAATGTCTTTGTGGATCCACAACCCAACCCACAGGCAGACACTTTGTTTGTGGAGACGAAACTGTGAAGAGAAACCGTCGAGGGTCTTCAAGTGAATGGAAGTGTCTCAGAGGTCGACATTTATTTTAGAATGCAAGAAGCCCTTGCTCTTGTAGCTGCTTGCTTTCTGTCGTGGCAACATTGTTATTGCTGCTATGTTGCTCGTTGTTCCGGCAATGTTGATCACTCTTGCGGCAATATTGCCCTTTGTAGCAGGGCATTACTAATTGTTACAATAGCACTGATCACTTTTGCAGCTGTTGCAATATCATCCTGTACCATATATAATCCACACACACCAGCCTAGCTTTTAGATTCTTACCTGTCACTGTGGAAGCACTAAGAGGTGTGAAAACGCGTTCTGGCTTTTTTAAATTATGTTTGCTATTCCACAGCAAGACATACGGAGATATATTAAGGTTACTGCCTACAGAAGGCAATATTACTCTAAGAAAGACAGAAAAATATGACAAGAAGCTTTGTCATAACAAGCTTGCCATTCACTTTAATGAAGATATGTATATATATATATATATATATATATATATATATATATATATATATATGTATATGAAGATATGTATATATATATATATATATATATATATATATATATATATATATCGAAGCTCATGCCTCCTGTTCCAAAGATCTAGAAATGAGACATTTTACAACAAAATATTTTTTATTTTTTTTATTTTGTGCTGCTGTCTGACATCAACTATATTTCGCACCTATTGTCGTATTGCTCTTGACCTATGTGGTTACAAATGAATAAACAGATAAATAAATAGGTGAACAAATAAATAAATAAATAAATAAATAAATGAATAACTAATTAAATGTAGAATAAAATAAAATTATATAAAATTAAACGAAACGGACAAATAAATGAATAAATCAACAAAAAATGAGCCAATAGATAAATAAGCAAATAAATAAAATATATTTGACGGAGTCTGGACAGGTAATTAAGAGAAAATAACCACAGAATGGAAACAGGTCCTAGTGACTGCCACTTGCCCAGAGAGCCCAAGCACACAGGGACAAGGCCACGAATTTTGTGGCAGCTAACACCTCCTGGCGTGAGCATCTCGCTGACACTCCAAGGACGTCCAAGAAGGAGGGGAAAGGTCGGAGAGCATCGAGGAGGAGAGAAAATGTTTCAACGAGATAAACATTTACATTTACGGCAACGCAGAGAGGAAAGAGGCCAACGGTGGGGGCGTGTGTGTACACACACACACACACACACACACACACACACACACACACACACACACCAAGTAAATGAAAGAGTTAAATGCATAATCCCTCAGACTTACATTTTTTTTTATCTATTAGCCTTTCGGACGTTTCGGGGAGACAGAATAAATCCTCAGGATTTCACTGACTGCCATGGTGTCTGTCATCATGCAAGAAAAAGGAAAAAGAAAAAGAAAACAACATTTCTGCTGTACTTCATGCACTGCCTGAGGAGGACCCTGCGGCTGCCCGCCGACCCGTCTACCTTTCGTCAGAGTTGTGCAAGAAGATGACTTGGGTGTGGATTAGCAGCTTCCGGCGAACCGTGGACAGACTCTTCGACAGCAGCAGCAGCCTGCGCAGACTACGCCTTCGGGGCTGCTACGAGAGGTTTCGCCCGACGGCCCTGGACTCGGAGGCGACAACTCCGGGCGGCGGCGGTGAAGGCGTGCGATGCGAGCGTCTGGTCGACCTTGAGGAACAGCCTGAGGGAGGACAGACGTAAGGAGCCTGTTCGTTGAGGGAGAGGAGTCCTCACTGAAAGCGCCGCCGTTAACGGCATCACTGGGAGAGTGAAATGAAACGGCGGCGGCGGCGAAGCCACGGTAGGCAAGCGAGCAGTTCTCCTGTGCTCAGGCGACGCCATCCGACTCGCCTCGTGGAACCCTCGTGGACGCCTCCACGACCACAGAGTCGGACTCTCCGACTCGTGTTGTGCCTCGCTCTCCGGCCTTTCGTTGCGAATCAGAGGACCGCCGCTCCTGGTACCCCACCATCCCGTCGGTTGCAGTGCGCGGAGCTTCGCGCTCGCCTCCGTGAGGAACCCGTAAGGACCCGTCAAGGGTTTTTCCCTCGGTCGAATGGAAGCTCCTGGGGACAACCAGAAATACACACACACACACACACACACACACACACACACACACACACACACACACACACACACATATATGTATATATATATATATATATGATATATATATATATATATATATATATGTATATATATTTGTATGTATATGGAGAGGAGGTACGGTGACAAAGCAAGAACGCCCACAGGAGACCTCATGGTCCATCGAAGTTGGAAAATAAAAGCCGAAGAGGCGAAGTAACGGACAATGACAGCCTAAGACATGGACAGGATGGACGAGATCGGTTATGGCATCCCTGATATGGAGAGATAGGTTTTCCTCAGCTGAACGAAGTCGTCTAGTCATAGGTATTTATCATACATGTATAATACATACATACATACATATATACATATATATATATATATATATATATATATATATATATATATATATGTATATGAATGGTGAGAATGGAAAGATACGATTGGGAATAAGAGACTTTATTTTCTATTCCAAGGAATAAAGTCTCTTGTTCCCAATCGTGTCTTTCCAATCTTACCATTCATACACCTGTCATGATGTCACGATATGTATATATATATGTATATATATATATATATATATATATATATATATATATATACCTATATATATATACATTATATATATATATATATATATATATATATATATATATATATATATATATATATATACTGTGTATATGACTGACTATGGGTTCATATACTTCACCTCAACTCTGGAATAACTCAAGTAACGACCCCCATCCCTACCATAATAAATTGCTATGGTTGCAGTAAAAGACAGATGGATAGATAGATAGGTAGACAGATAAATAGATAAATACAATCAAATAAATAATGAATGATAGATAAATGAATAGATAAATGAATAGATAGAAAGAAATGAATAGAAAAAAAATATTAGATGAATAACCAAACAAACAGACAATACAGATGAATAAGATCAATCAGACAAACAAAACGGTTGAATAGAATAAATGATAAAAACATTAAAGAAATAAAGAAACAGCGGCATAAAATAAACATTTGGTAAAGAAGGTCTAGAGTGCGTATATGGGAAAGAGAGAGAGCGAATGAGGAGAGGAGAGGAGAGGAGAGGAAAGGAGTGTGTTATAAACGAACTAGGTGGGCGATGGCTCACGAGGGCCGAGAGGAGACCCCCCCCCTCCTTCCCTCGTGTTTCAGGTACCCACCCATCTCTCTGCACCCTGTCTGCTGACCAGGAAGTAAATAAATATGAATATAAACAAGACATACGTCCCCGCAGTTTCAATCTTATTTCCTTGCGTCCTTGCCTTCCTTCTCCTCTTCCTCCTCCTTCTCCTCCTCCTGGTCCTCTTCCTTCTCATCCACCTCTTTTTCTTCTCGTCTAGCTTCTTCTCCTCCTCCTCCTTTCCTTTATCATCATCATCTACGTCCTCTTCCTCCTTTCCCACCCTCCTCTTCCTCCTCCATCTCATCCCCCTGCCCTTATTTTCTTTTTCTTCTTCCTCCTCCTCCTCCTCCTTTCCCCTTTCCTCTTCCTCCTCCATCTCATCCCCCTGCCCTTATTATCTTTTTCTTCTTCTTCCTCCTCCTCCTCCTCCTCCTACTCCGCTTACTTTTCAACATTTTGTTCTTGAACCCTCTATTCCTCTTCATCGACTCCCTCCTCTTCATCCTCCTCTGTCTCCCCCTCCCCTCCACCACCCTCCCGCCTACGGCAGGGTTGGCGACAGTTGTCGAGGGATTTCTGGATTAGGTGTTGCGCCCTTGAGAGGGGCGCGAGGGGCAGGTGGCGTTGGCTTCCTGAAGGAGTCAGGGGCAGCTTCCGTACAGGCGAGCTCCTATTCAAACTAACAAGACCTCGTAGTCACTATCAGCCACAGCGATCTCTGTCTCTTATCATTAAAAGAATAGAAAAAAAGTAAAGAAATGATTAAAAATTCAAACAGGTAAGCAAGCCAACACAATAACCATTTTACATGCACTGATGGGATGTTTATCTTTATGATTCTTAGCGTCTTGAATTATACGATATCCCAAGCTTCTGCTGGATATTTATTCTTGCCATTGACTCCGCGGTTGGTGAAGGTGTTTCCACTTATTTGAAGGTTAAATTTTGTCCTTCCTAGCAGCTTGACGTCAGTGTTTCTCATCTGGTTAGTATAATCTGTATGTGCACACGTATATGTACATGAGCACACGCATATAGACACAGACACACACGCATATACATTCACACACAGATACGCACGCACACACACACACACACACACACACACACACACACACACACACACACACACACACACACACACACACACACACACACACACACACACACACACACACACACACACACACACACACACACACACACACACACACACACACACACACACACACACACACACACACACACATGTACGTGTGTGTGTGTGTGTGTTCCCAACGAGAAATAATAACGAAGATGACACAGGGCTTCCATAAGTGGCTCTTCTTGAGTGACTGGTACACCTCAACGAGGAGTTCAGTCTCACGGGGTTGGAAGTCAAGAGAGATGCCTAAAATAGGCAAGAATGAGTACTGATTTTTGAACAAGCTGCTCCAAGGTCATCTTAAGACAGGAAAGGTCAAAACCACCTCAAATAGAGAATCAACGAAAAAAAATGAAGATTCAAGGCAGGTAAAGGTGGTGAAGATTGGAACCTCTCAAGAGTCTGAGACTTCCGAGAAATGCTAAGGTATTGGAATCCCTGATCACAAATAGCCATGAGAATTTACATCATTATATGCATTAGTGAGAAGATGCACGGCGCATATATATTCAGCCAGCGTGACAACTAAGTCTTAGCCAGATATTCGGCCGATCCAAAATCGAGATCACGAGAGACGATGAGGTCATGAACATGTGTGCGCGGCAATCACTTTTGGCACCGAAGACAGCAGAGGTGAGAGAAGAAGAGGGGAACGGAGAGTCCTTTCTAGTAATCAGACACCTGCTAGATAACTGTCTGACAAAGAAGTAATTGGGTTTTCCCATGAGAGGTAATTAGGAGCCGACCACGAACGTTCTTGAACAAAAAAGGGGAAAATGTCACCACAAAACATGGAATGTTCCACGTTTAATCTTTTCATGAAGACTTTCTATAATTTGCTTCGACTGACGCCAAGTAATTTTTTTGAGTTACCCCGATTAACCCTTATGCCACTATAACTCTCTTTACGTATTTTATTCTGTCGACACGTTATTCGGGTTAGGGAAATACTTTCCACTGAAGAGAGACTTGAGGTCCTGGGTATGGAGACAGTTGTGCTTCCTTCCCAAGTTCGGAACCCAGGGAAAGGCAACGCTTGTTCGTCATGATCTTGAGAATTTGTTCAGGTGCCAGCCCCTCGGGGCCGCTCCGCCATGAAAGGGGGTGGGGTGAGGATATAGGACCAGGGGTCCCCAACATTTTTAGATCATTGACCCTTTCATGTAATCCTTGATCGCAAATCGACCCCCATGCATGTAATAAATAAATAAATAAATAAAATAGATGATATAAAGCAAAAATAATAATAAAGTAGATGTCCAGTTTCTTTTTACATTAGTGAGGGCAGCTGCATAGTAAACGTTGCTTTCCATATACATCAGTAAGGGAAACTGCACACCAAGCTCTGCGAAACTGTTGTTCTGTATCCCCACACACTTGTGGGAATTCATATAGAACTGTTCAAACTTATCGAAATGCGTAGAAACAAGTCATAATAAGTGCATATGTCGCATGAAAGACTGGGAAATAAAGAGAAAAGAGATTCTGTTTGCTGTCATTTGACACAAATGTCATAACTATGACGTCACACAATTCTCTTTTACTAAATGCTCTCCGACACTGCTAGCAAATAAAAAGTGAGAGAGAGAGAGCTAAGTCTATTTGATGTCATTTGGCATAAGCATAATAAACAATGTTCCAGTTTTGACAACAATTGGTCCCATAGTATCGGAGGAGTTTCGTGATAGACAAACGATAGCAATCAGCCAGACAACCAGACAGACAGAGAAGCTGAACTACTCAGATCCCTATACTATAGGCATGCGCTACACTTGCATTGCCCCTAGTTTCGATAACCGCCTGGGGGATCCAAAAGGGTCAATAGATACCTAGTTGTTAGGCATTCGTCGACTCCCTTTTGACCTCTTACGAAGAGAGGCTTAAGCACCTTAACTTACACTCTCTGGAAAGACGCAGAGTGCGGGGTGATCTATTAGAAGTGTTCAAGTGGATGCAAACAAGGTCATCATAATAAAATAACAGGGCAGGACTCGCAGTAATGGGTATAAACTGGGCAAATTTAGATTTAAGAAGGAAATAGGCAAGAATTGGTTTACTAATAGGGTGGTCGATGAATGGAATAAACTTAGTTACCATGTAGTAAGCACTGAAACTATCAGTTGTTTTAAAAAACGATTAGGCAACTTTATGGATGGGGATGACAGGTGATGATGGATACGGAGCTGCCTAGTGTAGGCCTTATGGTCTCTTGCAGTCTCCTTTATTCTTATGTTATGTTCTTATGTTGGACAATCGCATCGACCCCAGGGGACGATATCGATCACTCTGGAGACCCTTGAATTATGTATGGAGAGACGATGGCTGACGACTTCCTCCAACGTATACTCGTGGTGCTCCGTCGGGGCTTCTACACGGACAGGTAGTCTGTCCAATACTGAATTCAGCACTACTGAGTTGTGGGCCAGCTTAGCGGGCGTGGCCGGACTCGTAAGGGTCGCGGGTCTTCTGCAAGAGATCTGAGGCACCACTTTGATTGGCCGATGAGGAATACTGGAACGTGAACAGAAAATTTGGTAAAGTTTGCGTCGTGAGTGGGTCAGGACTCGCGTCGACTGTGATTATACTCTGGACGTCAGTGCAGAGCGAGTTGAAGAGCTAACGCCAGGAGGCGCTTTTAAACGTCACCTTTGCCCTGAGTGCTTGGAGTGGCAGAGTAGGCAGCAGTCACCGGGTGCTGCTGAACATGAACTCGGGCCGGAAGAATATGTTTTGGTTTCATGTACATAATAGTCGTCCACCTGCATCTCCGAAGAGATGCTCTCAGACGATTATTTACAGACTAGAAACCTTCGTCTACCACGAAGGTTTCTAGTTTCTAGTTTTTTTTTTTTTTTTTGCTCGTTGGATCAAGAGGTCTCCTGTGGGCGTTCTTGCTTTGTCACTGTATCTCCTTTCCATATCTTTTGCGATTCCCGCATGGACGAGAGCGCGAGGCTCCGCGCACCGCGACCAACGGGATGGTGGGTTACCAGGTGCTGCGGTCCTCTAACTCAATTCGAAAGGACGGAGAGTGAGGCACAACAAGAGTTGGAGAGTCCGATTCTGTGGTCGTGGAGGCGTCCACGAGGGTTCCACGAGGAGAGTCGGATGGCGTCGCCTGAGCACAGAAGGGAAACTGGTCGCTTGCCTACCGTGGCTTCGCCGCCACCGCCGCCTTTTTATTTCCTTCCAGTGATGCCACTGGCGGCGGCGTTTTCAGTGGTGATCCTTCTCCTTCGACGGACAGGCGCCTCATGCCTGTCCTCCCTCAGGCTGTTCCTCAAGGTCGACAAGCCGCTCGCATCGTACGCATTCACCGCCGCCGCCGCTGCTGCACCCCAGAGTTGTCGTCTCCGAGACCTGACGCTGGACGAAGACCTTCCTAGCCTACATGGCCTCGTCCAGGGCCGTCGGGCGGAACCTCTCGTAGCAGCCCCGAAGGCATAGTCTCCGCAGGCTGCTGCTGCTGTCGAAGAGTCTGTCCACGGTTCGCCGGAAGCTGCTGATCCACACCCAAGTTATCTTCTCGCACAACTCTGACAAACGGTGGACGGGCCGGCGGGCAGCCGACTTCGGCCACCGGACCCTGCGAGGAAATCCCAGATGTGGAGGGACGTGGTCATCCATCTCACCCACAGGGTCCTCCCCAGGCAGCGTATGATGTACAGCAGGAATGTCTATTTTTCGTTTTTTTCTTTTTTTCTTATATTATGATAGACACCATGGCAGTCAATAAAACTCAGAGGTTCAGCTGTGTCTCCAATCTGCCACCGAGAACGAACGACTAAAACCCTTGTCGAACGCTCTGCCTTTACTGCAATTTTACCTCAACCTCGAGTTGTGTTTATTTGTCTTACTGGCATAATCTATAAGATCTTCAGGTACCTTCTCCAAGTATAGCTATTGAGGTTAGTGAAATTCTACTTCCTCATGATAGAGCATTCGCCAGGACTAGCGAAATGTTTTAAAAGTGCGGTACTAAATACTAAAGAGGTGAGGCTAGATGACACGCATTACATATTTTGTTCTGTCTAAGAACAGGCGATTTTATGCTGCTTTGGGGGGGATGAGAGGCGAACTTGATATTCAAGGAGATGGCGCTTCCCTGTCGCTTCTCCCTCCTCCTCTCCCTCCCTCCCCTAGATGTGTCTGAATCTCGGGATTCTTGAATAAGCCCCGTCGTCCCACAGTTGAGCAATCTTGAAGATAACTGACATGTGATTAGGGACGTCTTCACACGAGCCATGGATGAAAATGTTGCCTCCAGCCTGCGTCTAGAAGGTGTGTATCATATATATATATATATATATATATATATATATATATATATATATATATATATGTGTGTGTGTGTGTGTGTGTGTGTGTGTGTGTGTGTGTGTGTGTGCGTGTGTGTATGTGTGTTTGTGTGTACATATACCTGATGATTGGCTTGCCCCCGTCCCCCAGTCACTCTAACGGGCTCACAGTAAGTGGAGAGTGACATCTCTCTTTCCCCACTACCGCCACCGCCGCTGCCACCGCTGCCACCACTTTGCTAATTAGCTGACACCACCAGGCGGTTTTATTCAGCTGAGGAAGGAGAAACCCCGGTTTTGATTGGCTGGATGGAAGTTGTCTCGACGGATAATTTTTGTTGTTTGATTACAAATCTTGGTAGTGAAGGGTTGTTACAAACATAGATAATCAAGTCATGGATTTCATAAGATAGGCCGAAACAAGTCAGCATTATTATTTTTTCTTTCTAGGACAGGCATAGGCCAAGTGGTGTCGTTCTTTTTTCTTTTCTTAATCCGAAAGAAGTCACTACTTTGCAGTGAAAAGGTGAGAGGCGCTCCAGGTCTCGTCATAGTTCACAAGTGACGCAATCACAATCACGCGGGTTTTGCATTCTCCTCTTCCCGGGTTCGAGTCTCCGGTTCGTAGTAACTGTGATGATCAACCTGACCCTGCGGTCAAGGTGCTTAGGTGGCAGTTGTCATTACAGCTAGGGACATTCTGGCTATTGCTCGTTACCTTTTCATTGAAACTTTTCCCTGACAAAAAAAAAGAAAAAAAGAAAAAAAAAAAAAAAATGCCACTTGAAAAATATGAAAAAAAGGGTTGATAACCAAATAAGAATAAAGATAAGAATGAATAGGTACATAAAAATGAAAAAATAAAAATAAATAGCAAATACACATGAATCAAAATAATAATAAACTAGTAAGTAAATAGATAAATAGATAGTTAATAGATAAACAAATAAAAATAAATAACAAATACATAGAGATGTAAATATATAAGAATCAAAAGAATAATAAACTAGTGAGTAAATAGATAAATAGATAATTGATAAATAAACAAATAAGTAAGATAGACAGATAGATAAAAATTCGAAATGAATAAAATTTAATTTTGTGGTGGATTAAATATTTTGCCAAAAACACACATATTACTAGCACTAACAGAAAAAAATAAATAGGAAGACAAACTTGAAAATTCATGACAGATTAATATTTGCATAAGAAAACACACACATAAGCACCTAACGAGAAGAAAAAAAGAAAAAAAGAAAAAGAAAAAGAAACAGGAAGACAAACTTGAAATTTCATGACAGATTGATATTTGCAGAAGAAAATACACATACATATGCACCTAACAAGAAGAAGAAAAAAATAGAAAAAAAAGGGACGACCAACTGCATATCTGGCGAGACGGAACTGCAAGCCAACTTTTCATCATAAGTGTCAGAGGAGAAGAAACCCTTGGACAGGAGACAGATGAGCACAGGTGGACGGGGGTTCTCTTGGGGTTGTACTCTTAAAACCTTACGCCAGACCTGGCGAAGTGTTTCTTCCATTAGAAACTAAAAAAATTACGAACTTCATTGGCTATACTTAATGGAAAGTACGCGTAGATTTTATAGATAAGTCCGCAAGTCAGATCAAATTAATAGAAAAGTCAGGAAAAGCTATATATGTATTTCTTATAGTGCAAAGTGTTCGCCAGGGTAGGCGAAAGGTTTTTAAAAGTACGGTCTTTACTTGAACTGCATGCCACACATAGGGCACTGCGTGTTAAACGAATTAGATAAATGAATGGACAAAAATAAAATCGCCAAATTCCGCATAATTATTACGACGACGAGAAAGTGACGCATGGAAGACCCTGGCGAGGTCGCCACCTCACTAACAAGCAATCCGTGACGAACAGAACGAGCTTGGGGAGAAAGTGGGTGGGTGGGGGCTCTAACAAACTATTTTCTGGTTGCAGTCAAGGGGAGAGATGGTTGGTGTCAAAGGAGATGGGATGAGCTGTGAGAAGGGAGAGATCTGGGCGACCTCGAGATGCAGCACGGGGTTGGGGGACAGGTGAGCATCATGGGGCACTGAAAGAAGAAAAAAAAAAAAAAAAAAAAAAAGGGACTGAAGGAGAGGGAGGCAGGAAGATAAAAAGGGAGTGTAGGAGGTATGATGGGAGGTAGCCTGGGAGGGAGGAAAAGAGGTAGGGTGGGTGGGAGGGTGATAAGGAGGGAACGTTGAAAAGGAGATAGGGAGGTAGGGAGGGTGAGAGGGTGAAGGATAGGATGGGAGGTAGGTTGGGGGAGGAAAAGAGGTGGGGTGGGAGGGAGTGTGATAGGGAGGGAAGGTGATAATGAGGGAGATAGGGAGGGGAGGGTGATAGGGAGGGAAAACAGGAGGGAGAGTGGGAGGGAAGGAGAGAGGGAGGGATGAAGGAAGGTAAGGGGGGTGATGTGACACGTCAAGAATAAATTAAAGATAAATAAATAACTGAATAAATAAACAAATATATAATCAAATAAAAACATAGGGAATTTGAATTATGGCACAAAGTCGAGGGACAAGGAATGAGGATAGATTGACAAATCAATTTAGGCCGACAGAAAACTAGAGAGATGGGTAGACAGGGACAGACAGAAATGGAAATTGAGAGAAAGGATGGTGTGCTGCAGTGGCGCAGTGTTTTCAATTGTACCTTGTTACTCGTGAAACGGGGTTCGATTCCCGCGGCTCCCCCACTTGCGTATATCAAACGTCGTTCCTTTAACTTGTCTTTGGTTGGTTTGACTCACGCTCCAGTTCTGGTGTTCCTTACTGGAAACTTGCGGAAGCTTTGTGATCAACATTCATACGAGTACATGTGCTGTGCATACATGAAAACAAAGTGTACACCTGTACGTACGTACGTACACACACACACACACACACACACACACACACACACACACACACACACGCACACACACACGCACGCACCCATACACACACACACGCACACACACAAGCACACCTCTTTTTTGGTCTTAAGTCTACCCCAATTCAAAACAAGAGTAAGTATTTCACAAATAAAACTTCACCCTGAAAAATAGTTTCTTTGTCTGTTCTGATGGAGTG
>NC_134787.1:49653803-49661303 GCF_046742065.1 Oratosquilla oratoria
ATAATAGTAATAATAGTAATAATAGTAATAATAGTAATAATAATGATAATAATGATAATAATGATAATAATGATAATAATAATAATAATAATAATAATAATAATAATAATAATAATAATGATAATGATAATAATAATCATCATAATAATGATAATAATAGTAACAATAATAATGACAATAATAACGATAATTCGATAATGATAATAATAATGGTTATGATATAATGATAAGAATGATAATGATAATTTTTTTCATTACTACTATTATTATTATCTTTATTTTTATTACTATGATTATTATGATTATCCTTATTATTAACGTCATTATCATTCTGGGTATTCTTCCATTTCGGCAAAAAAAAAAAAAAAAAAAAAAAAAAAAAAAAAAATGGTCGAACCATTAACTTTTGCCTTAATAGCTAAGAAATCCTGGGCGAGTGGTCACCTGCAGTAGTCATGGGCATACCGAATCGAGTTCCTTTGGTCGCCAGGGTTTAGCGCAATTCTACGATACTTCTATATTTTGCCAAGCCACACTGCCAAATTGCGTTTTGCCAAACTGCACTTCACCAAATACGTTGTGTTAGGCCTTGTTAGGTTAGATTAGGTTAGGTTAGGTTAGGTAAGGCTAGGAAATAAAAATTTGGCAAAATAATTTGGCGAGATTAAACATAATACAATAGAAAGAATACATAGATAAATTAGCAAATAAAATAAAACGAATGAACAAATACATCAACAAAAACACATTTCCAAATAATTTGTCATCGTATAGCACGAACATCTGCTACGGTTCTTCCTTGGAGTTTTCCTCGAGTATGTCGCCCTTGAAGGGGAGAGAATGTATTGGCTCTGCCTTCCGTAATGGCTTGGGGTCCTCCTCGGGCCCCACAACGCGTCACAGGCCACTTGGAACACCAATGAATTCTCTTAAATCACGGCCAGCTAAGGACTCTTTCCTTCAAGTTTATTTTAAGTGGAAAAACAATTTTCCGTTTAACAACAGCGTTTCCCGTAGGGAAAAGAAAATCCGCGTAAAAGTTGTTTTTAGAAATGATATAGTTTTTATAAGATCAAATAATAGATAAAAGAATAGATAAACAAGATACATAAATAAATGAATACATGAAATAGCGTTTCCCGAGGAAAAACAAAGGCCATAGGTGCTAAAGAACAGAGTAGACTAGTGACGTCAGGTCGGCTGTATGGAGGAACACCTAGAATACATAAACTTACCACATATAACACTCGCAGGGTTTTCTCTGATAACATCAACGCCGTCTTGCGTTTGGCAGGAAACATGTCTGTTTGTCTGCAACAAACATCGTTTGCCAAACAAAATATCCACTTAAGATGCATTAACGTTCTTCTTTTTTGATACAAAGTGAAGAGGCTACACGGTTTCGTGGCTCAAAAAGAAAAAAGAAAAAGAAATCACCTTTCATGTTCGTCTTGTACGTGAGGGACCCTGGATGTATACCGCTGTAGACGTTTGATATTTTTCTGTGTCTTGTTATTTGGATCAACCGTGCATTCCGACGTGTTATGATGTTATGATGAACATTTGTTGTTTGTGTTTTGTTGATCCAAAATTCATCAAAGTCAGGAAAGAACAACGATACTCTCGTCTTTGTCTAACCTCCTACTCCAATTTCTTGGTATCTTATCTATAAATTTATAAAAGATTATATTTTTTTTCAACGCTTCCCTCGATCATGTGTATCGCTCAACTGAGAGGAAATCTGGAGCGAAAAGGTAATATAAATCATCTCGATTAATAATTAATTTTTGTGCTTTAATCTATGTGGTGCCAGGATATTTCATTCACTTCACGGGTAACCTTAAGTAGGGAGAGAAGAGAGAAGAGAGGAGAGAGAAGAGAGGAGAGAGGAGAGAAAAGAGAAGAGAGAAGAGAGCAAAAAGAGGAAAGAAGAAATATGCTCATCCGTTGGGGTATGTTGAACATTTATAAGTGACATTTTCCAATGTCACACCCTAAAAAAAAAAAAAAAAAAAAAAAAAAAAAAAAAAAAAAAAAAAAAAAAAAAAAAAAAAAAAAAAAAAAAAAAAAAAAAAAAAATCAGAATTTCAGAATCCTAATGACTCATTTCAATGTGGCCGAGCCGATTAATTTCAGAACGGTTTCAGACTCCATTCAGGACTGCAGTCAATCCAGCACGCTCGAAACTGCACGTGCACTTCACCACCATCCATACAACCTTACCGAGTTGGATGAAGCCACCTTGATAAGGTACAAAGGCTGTGAAACCCCTCATGCCCGAGTTCGTATCCCGCCCAGGGCTTAAATAATTTCAGTATCGCTGCGCTGCGAGCCGTTACTCGAACTCTCGTGGGCGGGGATTTATGTGTATGTGTGTGTGTGTGTGTGTGTGTGTGTGTGTGTGTGTGTGTGTGTGTGTATGTGTGTGTGTGTCACAGCACTACCCATAGATCGGTCATACATGAGCCCTGGACTCTCATCCGGGAGGGTAGTACCTATCGATCATGAGTCCAACACGTGATCCAAGCCCATAGTGAAATACACGAACGCGCGCAAGATGGCACTGAAAAGATTCCCTTTCCTGCAGAGGAAGGAGGCGCCAAGGGAAAGAAATCATCTTGTGACAAAACCATAAAAGGAAAAATCCGTCCCGTGGTAGACTACAGCCAAATAGAATCGTCCGGCGCCAGCCACGTCAAAAAGGACAGTGCCACCTGGCACGCAAGGAGATGGAAGTTAGACCCCGTGGGGGTCCGTGGAATGCGCCCGGGGGGGGAGGGGGGAGGGTGGTATCCGCGAGCTACTTCGGGTTCGAAATAGAGCCCTACCATTATGCATAAAAAACTATCGATTTGTCTCCTTTTCGTTTATTTTGGCACACAGAGAAGCTTTATGCTCATTTATATATATCAAGTGTGTCCTTGTCTTATTTCTACTGTCACGGTGACAACTGTCATCAATCCTTTCGTTACTGAAGGTTTTCTATTGGCTGAATAAAATCGCTTGGTGGTAGTAAAACTTTTAAACTGTTTTTGCCATTATGGCAATTAACTGGGGGGGGGGGGATAACTGGGCCCCCAAAACCTAAAATAGGGCGCAAAGACTTCAAACATTTTGGGGAGACGAGTGGTCTCAAACGACTACATTCCTTTTTTTTTTTTTTTCTACTGGCTACCAACAGGCTATGTTTTTAGTCACCGTGGCACGCTCTCACTAATTCCTTCGGTGCCACTTGGCACTCTTGTCTTTATTAAGGCTAACGCCAAGTTATTGTATTCGGCTCCGTCGCAGGCTCTCGTCAGGGCCTTTGTGGATTTCGAATATCGCCTTCCGTGCCCTGTGGCACTTTCCCCCTTTACTCCGGTTGCAAACAGGTGATCTGATCATTTTTCGTGGCATGTACACGCGTACGTATGTATACCAAACCTTTGATATGAGCAAGAAATGCACACGTGCGCACTCGTCTCTGTGCATCCAGGCGTGTATACATGCATATGTGTGTGTGTGTGTGTTTATGTGTGTGTGTGTGTGTGTGTGTGTGTGTGTGTGTGTGTGTGTGTGTGTGTGTGTGTGTGTGTGTGTGTGTGTGTGTGTGCGCGCGCGTGTTAAGACACCTGAGCCAGCTGATGGTCGGAGTGCGGGAGGAAGAGGAGTAGGAGGGGAGAGAGGGAGGAAGGGAGGAGGAGAGGGAGGGAGGAAGAGATGGAGGGAAGGAAGGTGGAGGCGGCCGTGGCACACTTGTTTGTGGAGGTGGAGAACAGGAGGATCACTTTTACTCTGCACTTCCCCCTCTCCTCCTCCTCCTCCCGCTCCTCCTCTCCTCCACCACCTCCTCCCCACCCCCACCCTCGCCTTCACTTGCTAACTCGTTCAACGTGATTTCTAACTCCATAAGATTCTATTATCAAATCGAGGGGGTGGAGGGTTAGGATGGGGGGAGGGGGTTCAGGTCTCGCCCGGGGAGGGGGGAAAAGGTTTGGGGGGATCTTGATAGATCAGACTTCATTCCTGCGCAATCTGAGCCGGATGAAATCAACCAACGTCCAACAGAACCTAATACCTGAAGTGGAGTACAATGAATAACATGGAAATTAGCTCCACCGCAAGGACTCGAACCTCTTCGATCATAAAGGTAGAGGTTGCATTAGTTTTATGCTGTTCGTATTTGAGGGGATTTAGCCAGATCCCTACGGACCAGAGTCATGTAGCATTATGACTGGAAACTAATCTCAAATAATTGAATAAATGAATAAATAAATAGATAGATAAAAAATGCTGACAACTTCCAATTGCGATCACCCCTCCCTTGTACTGCCCTTAAATCTTTCACTACCTCGAGACCTCTTCGACATTGTATCTTCCACAAGGATAAAGGCGCTCTTTGTCGGGGAGCAAATACTAATACCAATGTAGAAAATAAGTCTTGTCACAATCGACAAATTTTTTTCATACGACTGAAGAGAAGAAACATACAGTCGCCATAATAAATGTCTGTCGCAAATTCTAAAAGGATTCGGTCAAGACCGGCAGTTTTCACCGGCCACGAACGAAACACTTTGGATTCCTGGGGAAGGCACTTCAAGACCCAAGTGGACATGGACAGCGTCAGACGCCTCCTTTACTGTGTAAACCTTAAAGACAAAAGACCTTCCTTTGTCAGTACGTCTAATTGCATGTCTTCCTCTTCTTCCTCCTCTTCCTCCTCCTCCTCTTCTTCCTCTTCTTTTTCCTCCTCCTCTTCTTCCTTCTCTTTTTCTTACTCTTCCTCCTCCTCCCCTTCTTCTTCCTTCTCCTCCTCCCCTTCTTCCTCCTCCTCCTCCCCCACTTTTTCTTCTTCTTCCTACTCCTCTTTCTCTTCCTCTCCCTCCTCTTCCTCACCTGCAGATTCCTCCAACTCCCATCGAGGGCGACTCCCTCAGGAGAGCAGACAACCATGAAGCAAGACGTCCGCTTCCGGGTGGTGGCGAGGGAAGAAGAAGAGGAGGAGAGAGGGAGAAGGAAAAGGGCAAGGAGGAGGCAAAAGGGCTGAGGAAGAGGACGGAAAGGAAGAATACAAAAGAAAGGGAGGTGGAAAGGAGGAGGAGGAAAATGTAAAGAACGAAGAGGAGAGGGCAAAAATAGAGAGAAAAACGATGAATAGAAATAGGAGAGGAAGTTGGAAGACAAGGGAATGAGAAGGAATGAAAGAGGAGGAGGGGAGAAGGAGGAAGGAACAGAGGAGGAGAGGAGGAGGAGAGGAAGAGGAAGAGGAAGAGGAGGAGGAGGAGCAGGAGGAGAAAGAGGAGTTGGAGAAAGAGGAGTTGGAGGAGGAGGAGGAGGATGTGGAGGAGGAGGTCAATGTTAAAGGGTCGAAATTTGCTTTGGAAGTTAGGAGGAGGAGGAGGAGGAGGAAGAGGAGAATGACGATGAGGATGAGGATTTTTTCTTTATATATATATATATATATATTTTTTTTTTTTTCAGAAATAACCAGCGCTTCTGTCCATACTGACACTGTTGCATCGAAAAGATGGAGTCTTAACGATGGTGAAAAGGGGATATATGTAGAGTTTAGCAGAACAAAGGGATAACAGAAGTGATAAAAAAAAACTATTGGATACTAACTCTCAATCATTATATAATGCTTCGCAACTCTGGTCAGTAGGGATGCCCCTAAACCCCTAAAACATTTACTGCATAAGTTAATGCACTCAGTACGCTATATTAGGGGGGAGAGGTGTCAGGAAAAAGATAAGGAGGAGGAAGGTAAGGAGTAGGAGGATAAGGAGGAGAGAAGGAGGAGGGAAGGAGGAGGAGCAGTAGGAAAGAGAAAAAGGAGTAGTAAGTGGAGAGGCAGAAACAGGAGGAATAGGAAAAGGACGATATTACGCAAAGAATAATCAAAAGAAGGAGAAAGAGGAAAAGGAGTAGGAGGAAGAGGAAAAAGAGGGTTTTAAGGAAAGAAGAAATAGGAGAAGGACAAAAAGGAACAGGAGAAGGAGAAAGAGGAGACAAAAAGTGGGGTAGGAAGAATAGGAGGAAGAGGAGGAAGAGGAGGAGGAGGAAGAGGAAGAAGAAAAGGAAGAGGAAGATATTAAGAAAAGAAGAAATAGAGGAAGGAGAAAAAGGGTCACAAGGAGGAAAACGAGGCGGAGGAAACGGAGATGGAGAAAAAGAAGGTACGGGAGGCGAAGGAGGAGGAAGAGGAGAAAGAGAAGGAGGATGAGGATGAGGAGGATGAAGAGGATGAGGATTACGAGGATGAGAAGGTGGATGATGATGAGGAGGATGAGGATGATGAGGATGAGGTCAAGGCGCAGGCGTTGGGACGTAGTAGTGGTGGGAGTGCTTCTGCAGCGCTGGCAGCAGCAGCGGATGTCGTGCGGCCTCTGCTAATTTTGCTCCTGCTGCTGGCGCCGCCGCCGCCGCCGCAGCAGCAGCAGCGTGGCCCGTATTTGGCGCCAGAAGTGAAACACTACCCTCACCTCACCTCACATCTCCGTTCATTCCCTCTCCCTCACCTTCTGCTCCCCGCCCCTTCCTTGCCACACAGCTCTTCCTCCTTCTAATTCTCCTTCTCTTCCTCCCTCCCTCCCCCTTTCTCTCCTTCCTTCTCTCTTTCTCTTTCTCTCTTTCTACATTTCTTTCCTCTCCAACATCGACGGACTTAATGGGGCTCTTTCGCAAGATGATGCAAGAACATGACACACACACCTAAGGCAGTGTAGCGTTCTTCACCATTATTTACATAAAGCTTATAGTAGGCTGAATCAGGAAAGCTGTTGGGGTGGGGGAGGTGATGGATTGGACTGAAACTTGGTTTACAGACCAAATGCGTCGAGAGGGGTATCAGTTACGAGCGGAGTACCGCAGGGTTCCGTGCTGGGCCAGTAACGTGTCGAAGTTCGTATATGGTTCCAAGTTCGGGAAAAGACGTGAGTTCGGTGAAGTATGTTGCCTAACTTGGGGGAAATGATGCAGTGGTCTGGATAGTAGTTAATGCAATCCAATGTTAGATAAGTGCAAGATAATGTACATTAGCTGTGTAATTACAAAGTACAGTTTCTCCACTTGTATAGAGACGAAACAACTGTTTCGAAGAAATGTTTGGATGTAGTGATCACAAACAATCTGAAAATCTCAAAAGTGTATTGAGGAAGAGAAGAAAAAACTAAAAACGGAAAAAGAAAAGGTTTTGGGTTACATTAGAACAGAGTTCACTTATAGTAACTAAAAATCTTGCTGAGATTATATGAATAGTTGGTACAGCCGCACCCAGAATACGTAGCTTAGTTCTGGTCACCACTTAGCTTTCGAAAGGAAGACATTGAGTATTCAGAAAGAGGTCACCAGATCGACCACATCGAGGTTACGAGGGGCGACTCAGAGAGCTCAACCTCTTCTCTCTGGTCAGTTGTTAGAGATCTTCATTGTAGTGCTCTGTTGCGAAAACTCATACCACAGGAAAATGTCCACACCAAACTCACAAACATGATAGGAAAATAAATTTACTTCAGTATC
>NC_134787.1:49678803-49681303 GCF_046742065.1 Oratosquilla oratoria
TATATGTAGATACATATATATATGTATATATACATATATATAAATATATGTATATATATATATATATATATATATATATATATATATATATATATATATATGTGTGTGTGAATTTAGAGAGCAGGTTTTCTTGGATACATTTTCTATTAAATAATAGAGCATACTCATCACTGGAAATCTTCTTACTTAAACTTTCTATCCTTCTCGCTATTTTCCTTTCTGTGGGAGGAAGGGAGAACATAATATCACCAAATGAAACCATAGTGATTTTGGAAATAAAACAAATACATTACTTACAACGTTTCGCCTATGCTTTAGGCATCTTCTGGTAATTTTATTTTCAATCTACAAATGTATTTATGATCCTGATTTGTAGATTCAAAATAAAATTACCAGAAGATGCCTAAAGCATATGCGAAATGTTGTAAGTAATGCATTTGTTTTTATTTCCAAAATCACTATGGTTTCATTTGGTGATATTGTGTTATCCCCTCCTCCCACAGAAAGGAAAATAGCGAGAAGGATAGACATTTTAAGGAAGAATATTTCCAGTGCTGAGTATGCTGTATTATTTAATAGAAAAAAAATATATATATATATGTATATATATATATATATATATATATATATATATAAACAATATACATACACACACGCATATTATATATATATATATATATATATATATATATTATATATAAATATATACACACACATATATATATATATATATATATATGTATATATACATATACATATATGTGTGTGTGTGTGTGTTCGTGTATTTATTTACCTAACTGTTTTTACCCAGTTGTAGCATGCGGGAAAGGAGCAAAGCCACGATCGTGGGGTCCTGTCTTACTTAATTTACCATGTATAGACCTGTGTGTGTGTGTGTGTGTGTGTGTGTGTGTGTGTGTGTGTGTGTGTGTGTGTGTGTGTGTGTGTGTGTGTGTGTGTGTGTGTGTGTGTACACATTAGGGAAATATGAAGGTAAGAGCTCCTGAGTATGTGAAGGGATTCACAAAGAATGTTTTACTTAGGGCTTCTGTCCGTTTTTAGAAAAATAATTTTTTTCTTTCAAAGCATACTCTGTATAAAACTGAATTAGTTATCGAGTTTTTAATAATTCCCTTGGGAGCGGAAATGCTTGCGAGACTCTGAATGCCTGTGGAAAGGGCGTCAAATGTTGTCCTATTTCTGAGTGAGTCGACGTATGACTGGCATATTAGATTTATACACTGAACAGACAAAGAGCCTGGGATGTTTTGCATTTCAGTGTCAGACCCTTAGACGAGCCTATCACGCCTTCACTCGAATAAACCTTAAAGTATCCGGGCTGAACTAAGAATAAACTGCCCCGGGCCTCGGCCCGGCGGGCCAACAGAAAACGGGCCGCGGTTGGCTGAGTAACATGAGACCTGGAGCGCCGCGCCACCGCGCCTCGCCGCCGGTAGCTTGTGGCCCTGCGTCCCTTGGCACTCACTACTCCCGGCCGGGACTCGAAGCGGTGCCGGCGCCGCGCTGCCAACATTCTTCTCTCGGGAGCGCTCCCGTGCGCCTCAGCTGTGCTGCAGTGTGCGGGCTGGGTGCTGTGCTGCCGCCGGCGGAGCACGTGTGGGGCGGGTGGCGCTGGAAGGCCTTCATAGCTAGAGGGGTGGTGACGATGTGCAGTCAGTGTAGGTTGGACGGTAAAGAGCCTTGGTACAGATGCGGTTATTTTGTCTATAATACGCGCGTGTTACTGTGTGGTCGGGTACAGGTGTACCCCGTGGGGTGCTGGCACCCGGCGCATTGTGAACTGTAGGCCTGCTAGGTGGGAGAGGAGGTGGAAGAGGAGGAGGAAGAGGTGCTGCGCACACGACACCTATGTCGGAGTGACGTCAGTGCAACACCTTGGGATGGGTGCTGGAGGTGCTTTGCTATCTGGGTGAGGTATAGAGTAGGAGCAACGAGACCGGGATAGGTTGTTGGTGTACATATATATACAGTACAGTGCATGCGGGAAGGATGCTGGTGATGCGTGTGATGTACATTTCAACGAATGCGCCATTACTTCAGGTGTGTAGAATCGTGTGCACATACATATATATATATATATATATATATATGTATATATATATGTATGTATGTATGTGTGTGTATGTGTGTGTGTGTGTGTGTGTGTGTGTGTGTGTATAGCGGGCTCCGTGTTACAGTTTTTCCGCGTCTTCTTAAGTTTAACCGCTTGGCAACCTCTGAAAGTCCACCATTCGTTTCTCCATAAAACATATCTTATCTTTATCAGACTGCTAGGTATTTTTTTTATCTCGATTCTTCAAAGGACGAAGAAAGGTTTTCATCTTAGGGTTGGTAGTAGGATTCTATATACGAGGTGTCGTGACGCAAGTGGCAAAGGAACCAACTGAAGAAAATAGTTATTTCCTGAACTTCTGACGCTGGGAAGGGCTTGAAGGTCCTCTAATTGTACATTCATATTAGGTGACATCTTTGATAAAAA
>NC_134787.1:49696303-49706303 GCF_046742065.1 Oratosquilla oratoria
GAGTTCTTACGATTAATATTGTTAAATTTTTCTTCATATATTTTCATCATAGTGCTCTTAGTCCTTTCTGTAGCAAATTCGTTACAATAAAATATAAATGAATATTCGAGTCAGAGGCGTGCTGATCTCGTATTCACTTAGTTGTGGGTTCGAATCCCGCGCTTCCTCCTAATTCCTAGCAGTGAATGTTGCCTGCCCCAACAGATCAAACACATAGGGCAAAGGTGACGGCTTCGACCGCAGCTACGCGCCTCCTGGCGTAGTCTCCTTATTTTTTATCTATTTTTTTTTTTTTTAAGAAAACTATATCATTATATACGCAGACAGAAAAATCCAACTATCATTATACACTCATTAACGCTCATTATAAATGTTCATCATTATTAACGCTCGTGTGAGGCTGGCTCTCATAAACTACTCAGATAGCCGTCTGACCACTGGCAAAGTTGGTCAAGACGTTAAAGAATCCGTTAATCTTTTAATTAAAAAGTCCTACAATATCTAACGGAAATGGAACCGACTACGACCTTTCGCCCCCTGAAATGAGATATTCTGTGTTTTACGAAGAAAACATGAATGCTGACATTATGCAGTTTTCTTCCTGACAATTAAATTAGACATTCGGATCATCGCGCAAGGGCGGAGCTGCCTTTGTTTAAACAGATAAATAAATAGATAAACAGACCAATAAATAAATGTATAAATAAATTAGTAAATTAATGAATATATATATATATATATATATATATATATATATATAAATGAATTGACAAATACAAAAATATTGAAAATGAATAGATAGATGAAACTAGAAAATAGATGTATACATATGTAAACAAATATGTAAGTAGATAAACAGATAAAGAGAGTCCTTTACCTTATATCATAAAACACTCTTTGCAGCCTAATTAAACCATTTACTTGAGACAGAAAAATAAATAAACAAATAAATAAATACAGTAACTGAGTAACGTTGTGCTTCCTAATATGAACCTGAACATTTCAAAATTAATCTTACATATATATTTAAACCTTACTCTTACCGAATTTTACAAATTTCCTATATTCTAAACAAAAAGTAACCTCGTCGCGGATTCGAGTCCCGCACGCCTCTCTCCGCTTCACAGATAGCGACTGTGGGTAACCTGTCCCAACCGTCCCCATAGCACACAGGGTACAGGTGACGACTTCGGATGCAGCTAATCAGCGCCTCTTGGTGTATGACTCTCAGAACTGTTTGTGCTTTCGTTCTTTGCATTCGGAAACGTTCCGTTCATCTGACGACACATTCACTGGGAGACGTGTCTATTCTTGTGGTGACACGTTCACACGGAAACGTTCCATTCTTGTAGGAGCAAGTTCCCTGGTGAACGTTTGTGCTTGTATTGACATATTCATAACTCGGAAACGTTCGTTCTGGTTGCGACACGTTTAATCGGAAACGCTCTATTGTTATGGAGGCATAGCTCATTGGCAAACGTTTGTTCTTGCTGCGACACGTTCACTCGGAAACGTTCTGTTATGGGGGCATAGCTCATTGGCAAACGTTTGTTCTTGCTGTGACACGTTCATTCGGAAATGTTCTATTCTTGTGGTGACACGTTCACACTTGGAAATATTCTATTCTTTTGGTGACACGTTCATTTGGAAACGTTCTATTCTTGTGGTGACACGTTCACTTGGAAACGTTCTATTCTCGTGGTGACACGTGTACACGGAAACGTTCGTCTTTGTGTTGACGACACGTTCACTCAGAAACGTTCGTTCTTGTAGGATCACGTTCACTCGTGCTCCGGAAACGTTCCTCGACGTGAGGTGAAGACTCCCCCATCACCAAACGTTTCTTAGGTTATCATACTGGGCTTCCACGGGTTTCGCCAGCGTCGACAGTTGAGAGTTCGTTTGAGTGAAAACGACTTCGGTTACGATATTTGAATTTTCAAATCTCCGAATATCAAATTATCTTTCTGTCATATACAGCAAAGCTGAATGATGAACTAGGAATGTAAATCTATGCGAATGTTAGACATAGTTAATATGTTCTTAGAGAATTCTAGATTTCTGTAAGCTAAGTCATATTCTAGTTATTCATATGGAGGTTGGAGGTAAGATGTGGGAGGAAAATTTGCTCAGTGTAATAACCCTTTAACGTTGGTTTACTAGCGAGGACGCCTCAGAGTCTATATATATTCAAAATAAATAAACAAAAATTAATAATGACATTCTGATCTGTTTGGATATTACAATGAAGTTAATTCAAATCCCGATTTTCTTTTTTTCGTCAAGTGATGTTCTTAAAGGTTAATATTACATTTGTAAAGGTCACGATTTCGACCCAACTTGACACTCCCATTGATCCCTTCATTCCCGGGTGGGAATTTTCATCCTATTTGTTCTGATGTCAGGCGATTTTATTCATGTGTGTGGGAGCCCCTCGGGAGTGAAGAGGTTTCGGCCGGACTCGTGAACCCCTTCCGTTCCGGGTGATCCTTTCTCTTTTATTATGGTGTCCGACAGACGATCGTATTCAATTCCGTGGTTCCCTCTCGGAAGCCAAGGGATGAGAGGATTTTTTTTGTTTTTTTTTCTTTTTCTGTATATAAGGGAGACCGCTTCGTTTGTCCGGCAATGGAGATCTGGGAGTCGGGCAGGTGACTTGTGCCCACAGACATCCGGAGTTGGTCAATTGTCCGGGTAAGAGACCTCGACTGTACGGAGACTGCAGGAGGCTTCCGGAAGCTGCCATGTTGATTACGGGGTTTGTGGGTGTCTGCTCTCTTATGCTCCTCGGATTCCAGGTCGAATCGGGTCTTTCCCAAGGACCACTGAAGAGTAAGTCACGATGCTTAAAAAAAAAAAAGAGAAAAGAAAGAGAGAGAGAGAGAGAGAGAGAGAGAGAGAGAGAGAGAGAGAGAGAGAGAGAGAGAGAGAGAGAGCCACTGAAAGAAAGAAAATTGCTCATAAGGTCTATACACGAACAGGTCACACTTCGGGAAGAAAAGCGAGGTGATGTCACGCGTGGGTGAGGAGGGTGCCAGCTAGCCGACTCTGTCAACCCACAACTCTTTTATGACATTATATAGTTTCTTTTCTCCCGAAAGAAGTGACCTCTTCTTGTTTAGATCTCATTTTAATACTCTTCCTTTTGTTGTTATTGTTATTTTTCGTTTTCCTCTTTCCGTTTTCATCATTACTATTATTATCATCATTATTGATCATTATCATTCAGCACCGGATGAAGACCCAATGTCGGTATTATTTCAGCCACGCCCTCCTCCGGCGGAAACTGGACGCCCTTCCCACTGTCTGCCGCGGCGGCGGGTGACCGCTCTCTGGTCGACCTGGTCCGGTTCCTCCTGCCGAAGAGGAGCCTCGCCTCCCTCGCCGTTGTCTATGAACCAGCGACAAGTCGTAAGCGATGCCTGGGACCCCAAGATGTTGCCGCAACGTGAGCTTTATCACTATAAAGTCGCTCTTATGCAGGACTTTTTAAGGTCGATTATCATTGCCATTTCAGACTTGATCGGGCCTCTTGCTTATTCTTTGAGCGTCATGGGAACTTCAGTCATCCTCAGGGAGGCTCGAGGAGCAGGAGATTTCGACTCCTTTCATAGGTTCCTCCTGGCAAACTTCGATCAAGATTTCGAACACTACGTCGTTCTCCTCATCGACGACATCGACGTCATCATGGGATTTTTCAAACAGGTGAGGCCCACGAAATGAATTTTATATATATATATATATATATATATATATATATATATATATATATATATATATATATATATATATATATGAGAATAAACTCTCCTACTGGGATTCGAACCATCGCCTGAGCGGCTTGTTTTTTATAAGACCGAAGACAGTACCATCACGCTCAGGCAGGCACACACACACACACACACACACACACACACACACACACACACACACACACACACACACACACACACACACACACACATATATATATATATATATATATATATATAAATGAATGAATAAATAATCAAGTAAATGAATAAATACATAAAAATATATAAATAAACAAATATAGATATATACACAAATACAAATAAAAACCCAACCATTCCACCTAATTTCTCCCTCCTTCTTCAGGTTCGCGACAGGAACTTCGAGTCTTCACGTCTTCGCTGGGTGGTTCCTGTCCAGGGCCCGCGTCTCGTGACCGGCCTCGAACCGCTCCTGAGGGAGGGAACTTGGCTCGCCGTCGGTGTATACGACGACGACGACGGAGGTGTCTACGTCCTCTCCACCCGGATCAACCAGGTGAGGTTCCTCCGGCGCATAACCCTCCGATGTTCTCTCTGTTATGATTTGGTTTAACGTCACAAACTCCCCCCTATCGGAAGGCTAGGACGGTGCCCCTCACAGAGGATTTTGTAGCGTGGAATTGAATGAATCATGTCCTTGGTCCAACTTCGCCGGTGGCAGGGTTCAAACCGCCATCCCCTCGACCTTCGCCGCAAGTAACGACGCCCTAACCCGCTGTTAAGAATCTCCGAAATTCGAAAAAAAAACAATATCCGAAACAAAATGTTACGGAGACAGGAAACACTCTTTTCCTGGTATTCTGGTATGTTATCCAAAGGCGTGCTGTCGCCAGGCGATTTTTTTTTCTAAGCTGAGGGAAACTCCTCAAGATGTCAACGGGCCAACTCCTTGCCATACCGGGTGACACTTTTCCTCGTATTCTGTCGCCAAGCTGTTTTACTTATAATAACACTAACGACAATTATAATAACACCAATAACGATAACATTACCCATAACAGTCATCTAAAACTGAGTGAGAGTAAAACCGAAGAAGGAAAAATAAAACAAGCTAACCTACGATGTATGCTATGGCGGCCGCGTCAGTAGCAACCCAGCTCCTGATGGAGAGAAGCGCTGGTTATCACCGACTGAAGGTCTAACTTGCCTTTCCAGAACGGCGAGGTCAAACTCCTCCCCATCGGCTACTGGTCCTCCTCGAAGGAGAAGGTCGCCCTCGAGTCTGAGAACAGGAAGAAACCCCGAGGCAGAAGCTCGCGTCGTCTGAAGGAGGACGTGTTCCCGGACCTCGAGGCCTACTACAGCGACTTCGGCGGGAGGCTGATGAAGACTCCGGCTCTCAATAACCCAATGTGGTATAACCTGGAGGAACGCCCTGACGGGACCGTGGTCCCCTTGGGCGGTCTGGATCCCAATATTCTGTGGTCACTGGCTCAGAAGCTGAATTTCACGTAAGCGATCTCGCACTACATCGAATTTATTTATTATTATTGTTGTTTATCTGTCTACTTGTTTTATCCATAAGATTTTTGGGTTATTTATTATCCTAGTTTGGTGGATACCGTATTTATCATTTTGGCTTCCCATAATGCACTGGTGGCGTCATCGGAAGCGCGCAGATCTCGCAATCTCCTAGTCGCGGGTTTGAGTCCCACGTTTCTCTGCTTTTTCGCAGCGACTGTATGTTACCTGCTCTAACACTCCCTATATCGCATAGGGCATCTACTCGGCGCTTTGTGGCATATAATCCTCACCTTACCTTACCAACACATACATATACATACTCACGCTCATGCTTAGTACTATCATATATTAGATTGTATCTACCGTTAGGCGATTTTATTCATATAAGGGAAAGCCGTCTTCGCAGCGAAAGAGCTGTATCTAGCTGGTGCCGTTTGGCTGCCGCCAGGTGATTTCATTCAGTCAAGAGAAATTTCTTTCACAATTAAAGAATTACGGTGGTATTCTTAAAAAAAAGAAAATATTTCCCTATATAAATCTTATATAAATCCTTGGAAGGGAAAGATTTATATATGGATTTTTTTAAGAATACCACCATAAAAATCTTCCGGTGGTATTCTTAAAAAAATTCTCTCCTTATATAAATCTTTCCCTTCCAAGGATTTATATAAGATTTACATAAGGAAAGATCTTTTTTGGGAATACCACTACTTAACACATTCCGAGCTCATCTTGAGCCCCTCGCTGCATTAAACTTCATTCTAGCTGCCGCCAGACGATTTATTCAGTTGAAAGAAGTCACCTTTGCAACAAAAGGGCTAAAAATTTTGTTTTGGCGAAGGCCCAGACGGCTTTATTCAGCCCAGAGGATTTCCTGGGTCAGATTTATTTGTCCCGTTTTTCTCTTGTGCAGGTACCAGCTGGTGACGCCCCCGGACCGCGTGTGGGGCAACCTGTTGCCCAATGGGAGCGCTACCGGGATGGTCGGGATGCTGGCCCGGCGGCAGGGACACTTCTGCATCAACGGGGTCGGTTGCCGCTTAAGACGACAATTCCTAACATAATCTAGTTTAACCTTAGTCTAGCCTAATGTAACTTAACCAAGCATACCTAAACCAATCCTAACCTAACCTAATCAAAGGTGATAGAAATCTTGGGAAGTAACAACAAATATGGCGATAGCGTCGTCTTAACCTATCGCTCAAGTTGCTAACAGGCACTTTGCAGTCACCCCCCACGCTCCCTCCCACTCCATCCTCAGCTCAAGATCCACTCGTGTAGATTCACTACAAAGTCGTGTCCTCGCTCCTAAATTCAGCTCTGTTCATACAATTTGTACGAACTACATTATCAGTGAAACTTCTACACATCCACACACACACACACACACACACACACACACACACACACACACACACACACACACACACACACACACACACACACACACACACACACACACACACATATATATATATATATATATATATATATATATATGTGTGTGTGTGTGTGTGTGTGTGTGTGTGTGTGTGTGTGTGTGTGTGTGTGTGATTCACCATGGTCTTGGATCACGTGTTGGACTCGTGTGTGTGTGTGTGTGTGTGTGTGTGTGTGTGTGTGTGTGTGTGTGTGTGTGTGTGTGTGTGTGTGTGTGTGTGTATGTATATACCAGATACGTGGCGTCAGTAATTACTCAAAGTAGACAGTTGGTGATTTTATGGAGTAAAATGTCATAAAAAATATCAATGTTATAAAAGAATGGAAATACAAAGAAAGTTAACTTACTAATTATACTAACCTATTTGTACAGAAAATCCAATCTCTTCCCAGGGCAAGCACTGCTAACCTTGCCTACCTACACGGCACGTCCCTAGTATGTATGTGATTCACCATAGTCTTGGATCACGTGTTGAACCCATGATCGACAGCTATTAACCTCCCAAATGAGAACTCAGAGCTCATATATGACCCATCTATGGGTAATGCTGTGACCTTACACACACGCAACTCTCCGCCCACGAGAGTTGGAATAACGGCTCGCAGCGCAGCGATACCGAAATATTAGTCCTGCACGGGATTCGAATTCGGACCGCTGGAGTAGCAATTGTGAGCGCTACCACTGCGCCGTCGAGCATGTATACACACACACAGACACACATATTGGTACCCCTGGTGTTGCGAGGGCATTGCATTTGACGGAAGCAAAAGGGTTTGCATGGGCTGACAGTGACTAGGATAAGTCTGAGTCCCATTTGCCCCTGGAGCTAGGGAAAATAACGCTCCGCGGGGCCCTTTGCAGATGTCTCTGACCCCGACACGCGCCTCCGTGGTCGATTTCAGCAACCCTTACTTCATCCACGAGACCACGATCGTGACCCGAGCGCCCCGGGCCAAGAACCGCGCCTTCGCCATCGTCGAGCCCTTCTCTCTTCAGGTGAGTTCCAAAGCTTCTAGACAAAGAGTCTGCCGGGAGTGTTTTTTCTTTTTCTTTTTCTTTGAGTTGGACGTCAATGGCACTCATTCCTCCCTACCCCCAACTTCCGTACCCGTCAGTCCTGTTACCTACTTGTTCCCCCGCCCACCGCCATCTATTCTTTTCGTCTGTGGTCGCTAATACGGCTGTCTCTTGCTCAGGTATGGCTCTGTCTTCTGGCGTCAGTCGTGTTCACGGGTTTGGCGATTTTTCTTGTGAGGTCGGCAGCTAGGAAGCTCAGAATCAGCCAGATACCTTTGGAGAAGACGTCAAAAATTGACGGTAAGACTCAGCAGTAATCTAATTGTAGCAGTAGTAGTAGTAGTAGTAGTAGTAGTAGTAGTAGTAGTAGTAGTAGTAGTAGTAGTAGTAGTAGTAGTAGTAGTAGTAGTAGTAGTAGCAGCAGCAGCAGCAGCAGCAGCGGTAGTTGTGTGTGCGTGTGTGTGTGTGTGTGTGTGTGTGTGTGTGTGTGTGTGTGTGTGTGTGGGTGTGTGTGTGTGTGTGTGTGTGTGTGCGCGCGTGTTTGCGTCCATGTGTACACACACACACACACACACACACACACACACACACACACACACACACACACACACACATATATATATATATATATATATATATATATATATATATATATATATATATATATATATGTATATGCGTACGAATGTGTGCGCAAGCATGTACGTAAACCTACGTGTGCTTACACATGCACGCGTATTTGCATTTGATCTGCATCTGTGCGAAAGCCGAAGTCAAAGTTCTCATAGACGAATCTTTACATTATCAGGTCACGAGAAACTCCATCTGGAGACTTCGTCAGCGTGGTTGAAGGGCTTCGTCGGCAGCGTCTTCAACGCCTTCCGATGTCTGGTCCTGCAGAACGACCTCCAGAGGGCCAAACTCGACGCCCCGCGCATCGCCACCCTCGCCTGGTATTTCTTCGTCCTCATCGTTTACGGTAACTTCTCGAGTTTGAGGACGAGGTGTCTCTTACAATCATCACCTCACCCGGACGGAGTCCAGGGGTGAGGTATTGCTTTTGGTTGAGTTTGTTATCGATATTACGGCAAAACGGCTGTGTCCTCTGATATAATGAAATTTTTTATTAGTGAGAGCCACTGGCACGGGATATGCCATACTTAATCTATACTGACAGCATTCCAAGTCCCTGGGATAGGCTATAGTCATACCTGTGCCTACGTTTTTTTTTTTTTCATCCCCACAGTCGTGTACTCGGGAACCTTGACCTCGTTCTTGACTTTGCCCGCCTTCGAGAAACCCATAGACTCCCTGGAGGACCTCTACGAGGCCGCCGTCGAAAGGGGCTACGGGCTCGCCCTTCGCAGGGGAACCGTCTACGTCAGCCTTCTGCGGGTAGGTCGCTGACAAACTTTAGATTTTCAGATTTCTTATGTTTTCCCAGTGGGTCCTACCGTGTGTGTGGATTTACCTAATTGTCAGAGCTGGGCGCGTTCCTCGGTGCGTTCCGCTTTAGTTTGGCCGCGGTTAGCGCTTCCAAACTATTAAAGCAACATAGGCGCCGGTATAGTATGTGGCCTACCTTTTGGATGCGGCCTTCGTAAAATTTCTTTACCCTACCGGACTATTTATTTCGGTATGAACCTGTCTCTTAAGCTTTAACAGTTTGGGAGCACTAACCGCGGCCAAACTAAAGCGGAATTCACATAGGAACGCGCCCAGCTCTGCTAATTGTAGTATATAGGAAAGGAGAAACGTTCATGTGGTTCTGTCTCTTACTCTCGCCTAGTTTCAAATTCATCTATAATTTAAACTTATTTCAGGTAAGGTTTCAACTATGGTTTCAATTTTCCAATCATTATACTTAGATTTGAATTCATATCCTGATCCAGCTATGCATCTGTATTTTGGAAACTGTATGGCTGCATTTCTTCACATTCATTAGACGTTTAGTCTTTCTCAATCGGTTCTCATGATCCCTTAAGGTCCTCCTGTCCCTAATCAAGAGATTTCTTCTGTCATTGTAGTCTATCTCCTTTAGCGACCTGAATACTGTAATTATATCACTTCTTTCCCTTCGATCTTTCAGCAATGGAGTGTGTGTGTGGGTGGATGTTTGTGTGTACATTGTGTGTACGCACGTGTACATTTGTGTCTGAATGCGTGTTTTATGCGTGTGCGCTCATGTGAGCACATATGTGTGTGTGTATGCATAGCCTAAGTGCCCATATTATTGTGTATATGCATAGCCTAAGTGCACATATGAGTGTGTATATGCATAGCC
>NC_134787.1:49711303-49713803 GCF_046742065.1 Oratosquilla oratoria
ACACACACAAAACACACGTACACACGTAATATCCAAAATCCTTAATAATCTCCTTACCCACTACACTCTGTTCCTGAATACTGAAATCCCCTAAGGAATTTATAGACTTATTTGACAATAAGGAACCTTCGGGGCTCCTTGATGCTCTGGATGTCGAGTCTCCCTTTACCAATGTCCTCGTGGAAGTGACCCCAGACATTCCAAGATGAGTTTTACCGCTCCCAATTCAAAACCCTTGACACAAGAGGATGGGGAATCATACAAATAAGTAGTTGGTGTAGAAATGGGGATCCCCTCTCGGTGTCTACTTTCTTGTGGGCCTAATAGGAAAGGGAGCTTTCACTCGATCAGGATATTCACCTAGGCACTTACGGTAAGTGTATAGACAGAGCCCTCACATGGGGTGGGGGGGTACATGTGCCCTGGGGCGGCAATTCTAGTCAGGACATGCAGCCCACAAGACTGACAAAATATTTATAATAAAATAAAAGGTCAAAGGAGCTCTGAATATTTTACCGTAATTACCAATTTTACTTTAGAATCAACAGAATGTGAAACATTTCCCCCTTATCCTTTTTGCAATAGGGACATTTAATATTTTTAAAATCTGTTTAATTATTTCGCAAGCCAATAGCTATAATAGGCAGTAAGGAATGGTGGAGATGGGGGAAAGTGTCACTGAGAACTTTGCCCCAGGCCGGCACTTGGGTATGTAAGGGCTCTGTGTATAGATGATATTTCTGTTGAAGTTTAGGAATACCTAAATGCTCAACGGTTACACGAGGTATTGAAGGAATTTTTTTGCCTTAGCTTCACTGTATAACTCCACGCTGGTGGGTCACTCCCCTTCCTAGAATTTTTTTTCCATGATATAAAGAGTTATAGGAAAAATGCTTGAATCAATAATAGTAAATAGACTCAGAGAACACATTGAAGGGCATAATTTAATTCGTGATTCACAGCATGGTTTCTCCAAGGGTAAGTCATGTGTGACTAATCTTCTATCCTTTTACACTAAAGTATATAAGGCGTCAGACAACAATGAAAATTACGATGTTATTTACCTTGACTTTAGCAAAGCGTTCGACAAAGTGCCACACCAGAGACTACTAAATAAAATCAAAGCCCATGGCATAGGAGGAAAAGTGTTAGAATGGATTAGAGCTTGGATTAGTAACAGAAAACAGCGGGTCACCATAAATGGAATAAAATCTAGGTGGGGCAATGTTACTAGCGGGGTCCCCCAGGGTTCGGTTTTGGGTCCCTTGTTGTTCATTATGTATATAAACGACTTAGACGATGGGTTAAATAGTGATGTTAGTAAGTTTGCGGACGACACTAAAATAGGACGCCTAATTAGGTCAGGAGACGACGCCCAGATTCTGCAGGATGATCTTAATAAACTGTTAACATGGTCGGTGAAATGGCAAATGAACTTCAATATCTCTAAGGGTAGCGTGTTAAACGTAGGGCTACACAACCCCAAAAATAGATACAACTTAGATAACACGTTTTTAGAAAAATCTGAGTGCGAGAGGGGCTTTATTGCTAGGACGGTAACGAATAGAAGTGCAGAGGTAATTATTAAACTCTATCTAGCGATAGTTAGACCCATCCTTGACTATGCGGTACAGTTTTGGTCTCCGTCCTACAGAATGGACATAAATTCACTAGAATCAGTACAGAGAAGAATGACCAAAATGATACAAGGACTCGGAAATTTGCCTTACGAAGAGAGGCTTAGGCACCTAAACTTACACTCTCTGGAAAGACGCAGAGTGCGGGATGATCTAATAGAAGTGTTCAAGTGGATCAAAGGCTATAACAAGGGTGATGCAAACAAGGTCATCATAATAAAACAACAGGGCAGGACTCGCAGTAATGGGTATAAACTGGACAAATTTAGATTTAAGAAGGAAATAGACAAGAATTGGTTTACTAATAGGGTGGTCGATGAATGGAATAAACTTAGTAACCATGTAGTAAGCGCTGAAACTATCAGTTGTTTTAAAAAACGATTAGACAACTTTATGGATGGGGATGACAGGTGGTGATGGATACGGAGCTGCCTAGTGTAGGCCTTATGGTCTTTTGCAGTCTCCTTTATTCTTATGTTCTTATGTACCGTCTATGTTAAGAACACGAATGAAAGCAGCAGGACCGGTGCTAGGAATTGGGGCACCCTATTAGAAAGTCGATAGCGGGGCCTCTACCCTACAAAAGTTCGAAATTGATGTTCTGTTTTCGTGTAGTCTGCCAGTTTTAACCAAAAAGCATCAAATGTATACAATAAATACTGAAAGATAATATGAAAGTTTTGATTTTTTTTTGTCTTAACCAAAAAACATCAAACAATCGATATACTAAATATTCAGACATGATCTTTTTTATTTATTTATTATTATTATTATTATTATTATTATTAATATTATTATTATCATTATTACTATTATCATTATTAATCTATTTTTTAATACAAGTAAAAGCCTGGTCTCAAACA
>NC_134787.1:49726303-49731303 GCF_046742065.1 Oratosquilla oratoria
ATATATGTATGTATATATATATATATATATATTTCTAATTCAGCCACTATCTGCATTTGCGAAGTGGATAGGCATTCTAGCCTTTGTAGTAACTTTGGAATCTAAGATACTATGCCCCTTTTGACGTCATGTGCTAACTCTAACGGGACTCGAACCGCCCTGGATTGCTCTTCTTTAAGATGTAAATAAAAAAAATCCTTAATATATCAGTAAAAACAGACTGATACCTGGCATCTATAAAGATCTCTATTTGGGATACTTGGTTGATGCTGAAAGCATGGAAGAGGTCCCTTGGTTACCAAATACATGAATATTAGCAACAAATAACTTCAGACATTCTAAGAATAATCTCTTAAAGATCCCTGATTAATCCTGAGATCACGATAGACGTTTGCTGGTCATCAGTGATAGGGGGAGATTTTCCCCCTTATAAGGAGGTGGCCGAATCAACAGCCACTGAAAACCCATTCGTCGCCCCTTCCCATCTTAGCACCTCGTGGATGATGGGTCATCCCTGCCTTCCGTCACAGTGCCCAGGTCAAAGGCAATGCAGCGAGAGACAGCGCCCGACAACCTTATCTGGTTTACCCCCACCGCCGCAGTATCGTTGAAATGAAAAATGATGATGACCTGGTATTACTTTTTGGTAATAGTATTCCAACGCTTGACAATTTTCTTACATCTCGCACCGTCCATACAACCGTACCATGCTGAGTTAAGTCACTATAATGGCTTAGTGGCTTAGGCACCTTAACTTACACTCTCTGGAAAGACGCAGAGTGCGGGGTGATCTAATAGAGGTGTTCAAGTGGATCAAAGGTTTTAACAAGGGTGACGCAAACAAGGTCATCATATTAAGACAACAGGGAAGGACTCGCACTAATGGATTTAGATTGGACAAATTTAGATTTAGAAGGAAATAGGCAAGAATTAGTTTACTAATAGGGTGGTCAACGAATGGAATAGACTTAGTAACCATGTAGTGAGCGCTGAAACTATCAGTTGTCTTAAGAAACGGTTAGACAACTTTATAGATGGGGATGACAGGTGGTAATGGACATGGAACTGCCTGGTGTAGGCCTTATGGTCTCTTGCAGTCTACTTCATTCTTATGTTCTTATGTATGGAGGCTGTATCCTCCACCAGGTGATAGACCGAAGATCCTACAAAGACCACTGAACCACAGCTCCACCTAAATGACAACAGGGGAAGAGAACCACACAGAACATCACATAGAAAACGGCGACGCGTTCCCAGCAACCCAAACGATCCCGTCTCCAGGCAATGCTCGTGTCTTGGCCCCTTTCAATGTTTACTCCCATCAAAAAGGCTACTGTACTCGAAAGCAATTGGGAAAATAAAATCGTTTGTTAATTTGCCTCTTCTTTGCTCACCTATAACATACACGCATACACACACATTTGTGTATATATATGTATATATATATATATATATATATATATATATATATATATATATATACACATACACACACAATATATATATATATATATATATATAATATATATTTGTGTGTGTGTGTGTGTGTGTGTGTGTGTGTGTGTGTGTGTGTGTGTGTGTGTGCATATATGGGTGTATGTGTGTATTCTCAGATGATACACTGTAGATATTTGTCACAGAAATATTGGGAGAAAAACTTTATTTGGTAATAGGCAATCGTAGCATTGTCACTCTCCCTGGTGAAGGGAGGCGGCCAATCCACAAATTCCAGGCCAGGAATTCCCCCCAACAGAGGTGAGGATTTACCTCTCTACACACACACACTTCATCCCTGCATTATGTAAGTTACTCTTTGGTCTTGGATGCTGCATCCGCGAAACCTTCGTGGCAGCTTATGCGGTGTGGGTCTATCCTCGCCCTCTCCTGGACAGGAATGCGCCAAAACAAGGACCAAAGACAAAGCCTCGGGATAAGTTAAGGCTTCCTCTGGGGGCGAAGGAAGCCCGATTGTTGGCTTCGTGGTGGGGGTGAGGGGCGGCCATTCAGGGCTCTCGTACTCGAGGGCCTCTTCTGTCCTCAAGATATGCAAAGCTTCTGCAGGGTGACGAAGAACTGAAGAGACGGCGGCCGTTCTCGGAGCCGCGGGAACAAAGGACTCGTGCGCGCGCGCGGGAAGGTTCCGTCGAGGTGAGTAGGTATTCGGACACAATGCCTCGGGGTCGTGTTGGCAGGAAATAATGCTCTTACATACCTTATGAAAATGTATGTGTACATGTATATGTGCATACATATGTATATGTATACTTTGTATATGTACATATATATGTTCATACATATGTATATGTATACTTTGTATATGTACAGGTAGTTCATACATATGTATATGTATACTATGTATATGTACAGGTAGTTCATACATATGTATATGTATACTATGTATATGTATATGAATTTGTTTATGTACATCTATGTATGGATATGTATATACAGTATGTATGAGTATGCATATTACATGAATGTATATGTGTATGTACATGTATATGTGCATGCACATATTTACGTATATGTACACGTATATGTGCATATATACGTACATGTATATGCAACAGAATATGATAGATAACTTGCCGCTTTTTTCGAGGGTAAAAGTATATGACCATGTATGTATATGTATGTGTATATGTATGTGTACATGCATATGTATATGTACAGTATATGTGTATATGTATATGTATGTGTATATGCATACCCATATGCATATACTGTACATGCATGCTTGTATTTCTATAATATAAAAGTCAATGTCTGTGCGCGTTTGTTTGTCTTACCTATAGAATAAAAAATTACTTAACCGATCTTTATGATATTTAGAACATAGATTCTAGGCGTAAGGGCAGGCGCAATGAGGTATGTTTAGTTATAATTTCAGGTGGCATAAATGGGGTACAACCACTCCATAAAAATATATATTTTTCCGATTTCGATGAAATTTGAACCATAGGTATTGGACACCAATTAAGCAACATATTCGAAAAACGTTAAGACCCCTTAACTGAGGTTCAAGCTCCAAGATTTAGACATTTTTCACGAGCCAAAACCATTCAATGGATTTTCTTCAAAATCGGTATAAGGATTCTGGGCATAAGGCTGAGTGGTATGAGTATTATGTATCTTGTTTCTTATTTTGGAAGCTCGCTGGCTCAGCGGGTTAGGGCGTCGTTACTTGCGGCGAAGGTCGAGGGGATGGCGGTTCGAATCCTGCCACCGGGGAAGTTTAACCAAGGGTATGGTTAATTAAATTCCTCGCTACAAAGCCCTCTGTGAGGGACACCGTCGTAGCCTTCCAATAGGGTGGAGTTTGTGACGTTAAACCATAAAATAATAAAAATAAAAAAATAAAAGAGGCGTAAAAGTGGGCAGAAACCCTCCGTAAAAGAATTATATATTCTCAATAATTCAACTTCTTTGGGTGATTTTAAGACTCCATAATGGAGGGCTATCTTAGATTTAAGGAGCCAACACCATTTCATGGCTTTTCATAAAAAATGGAAATTGGATTCCAACCTTAAGAATGAGTACTTTGGGCTATATATCTTGATTTTAATTTTGATAAAAAAAAAATCATGAACATTAATTTTCGTGAAAATTCATACACACTATTCATATATTTCCAATTTCGATGAAACTTGAGCCATAGATATGAAACATAGATTAAGAAATTTTACCTTTAATTTCAGAATTTAACGCAACAGTCATCAGAATGGTTATTTCCATATCCCCCTAAAACTGATTTATTGATACTTCCTTGCATAAGAACTTACAAAGATACACACACACACTAACAGACAAAATTTATAACATAATAAGTTACTCAAAGAGGGAAAAATACCAGAAGACTGGAAAAATTCTGATATCGTACCAATTAATAAAGGAGGAAATAAAGAAGACCCACCAAATTATAGACCGGTTTCCCTTACAAGCACGGTAGCCAAATATTGTGAAAAAGTTATAAAAAGTAGATGGATGAAACATCTGGAGGAGAATGATATACTAAATCAGAGACAATTCGGATTTAGACAGGGAAGATTATGTACCACAAATTTGATCTGTTTTTACTCAAGACTACTATATATAATACAGGAAAGGGACGGATGGGCTGATTGTGCTTTCCTAGATTTACAAAAAGCTTTTCATAAAGTCTCACACAAAAAACTATTAAGAAAACTGGAAACCATAGGAGGGATACAAGGTAAACTATTGAAATGGATGGAGGACTTTTTGCAAGGAAGAAAAATGAGGGAGTGCTCAGAGATAAGATTTTTATTTGGGAAGAGGTGATTAGTGGAGTTCCACAAACATCAGTATTGGCACAAATAATGTTTTCTATTAACGTGAATGACATGGATGAGGGTGTGGAATGTTACATGAGCTTCTTTGCAGATGACGCAAAACTGTTAAAGAAAGTGAGTACTGAAACGGACTGTGACTCACTGCAGAGAGATCTGAACAGGGTTTGGGAATGGAGTCAGAAGTGGGAAGTGGACTTCAACATTAAGAAATGTAACATAATGGAATTTGGAAAAAGTAAAAGAAAAAAAAAGAATATCTGGACAATATAAATTTGGTGAAAAGAAAGTAAAAAATAATGGGATCTGGAAAACACCTGGGAGTAATCATCACAAAGGATATGTCCCCTGACAAACATATAAACAATATTGTCGGCGAAACCTATAACTTGCTAAGATCAATAAGTGTCATTTTCTTACTTGGATGAAGAAATGGTAAGGGAAATACTAGTCACACTTATAAGGCCAAAATTGGAGTACGCAGCGACACTATGGTCACCCAGTACTAAAAAAGAATATAAGGAAAATTGAGAGAATCCAAAGCAACTACGCAGATTGTCAAAACTAGAATTACCGACTCTGGAACAAAAAAGAAAAAAATCTACATCTACAGAATTATGAGAGGTATTGAAGTCCTTGATAAACAGGACTTACTAAATTGGGATAAGAGAAACACAAGAGGGCATGGAAGGA
>NC_134787.1:49743803-49756303 GCF_046742065.1 Oratosquilla oratoria
ACTTTTCCTCTCATTCTGGCCCCCGCCAGGTGATTTTATTCATCAATGTGACTGGAATCCATTTTGAGACGAAAGGAAAGGGGAGTACATATTGTGGTCATGTTGTCTTTCACATACTTTATTCTGGTTAACAACACCTGGATTTGCCGACTCACTTTTGTCTTGTGTTACACTTGAACTATTTAATTCCAGCCCGCGACAGACGATTCTGTCTATTTCGAGGAGAAGCTCTGAGTTACGTATACTCGAGGCTGACCTTCAAGACTGAGCGGTCGAGGATAACCTCAAGGCCTCGTCTGTTTTGACCTCGAGGTGGCGATACTCGAAGACGAGTCCGGATTTTGAGTACGTTCGATTCCGGACTGAGGGGAAGAGTTGGGAATCCAGTCTGCTGCCGCCGTCCGGGGCGAGTGGCGCCTCCTGGATGGTGGCTGGATGGCCGCTGGATTTGCAGCAGATCTGGAATCGGCCAATGAGGCTTAGTTGGGAATGAGGAGGAGGAAGAGGAGGGGAAGGTGAAAGGGGAGGAGGAAGGGAAGGGGAAAGGGGAGGAGGAGGAGAAAGGGGAGGAGGAGGAGAAAGGGGAGGAGGAGAAAGGGGAGGAGGAGGGGAGGAGTGGTTGGAGGAGGAGAAAAAGGAGGAAAATGAGATAGATAAGGAAGAGGAAGAGAAGGAGGAGGGGCAGGAGGAAGAAAACGAGTACGAGCACGAGGAGACGTAGAAAAAGGAGAGTGAAAAGAGAAGTAAGAGAAAGAGGAAGTGAGGAGGAGGAGGAGGAGGAGAAAGAGGAGGTGGGGATGAAGAGGAGAAAGAAGGCGAGGAAAAGGAGTTGAGGAAGAGTATGAATAGAAAGAAGTAGAACAGGAGCACGAGGAGAAAGAGGAGGAGGAGGAGGAGGAGGAGGAGGAGAAAGAAGTGTAGACAAGGGGGTAGCTTATTGGAGGGGAAGGGGGTCGTGGGGAGCTTGGGGGAAGGGGTGACGGAAGGGGGAAGGAGGGCGGGGGGGGGGAAGATGTGGGGGACATGTGGTCGCTTGGTTCAACAGCATCAGCACATCTTGGGGGAATCCTGGGCCTAGAACGGCCCCAACGTGATCAATAACATTGCCCAATGATATTGAACAATATTATTGAGAGTGTAAGGGATGGTATTGAATAGTCATGTAAAACGGGACAATAGCATGGAGTTAATATATGTTAATATATTGTATAAATGATATTGATCGTATGGAAGCTTCTTGAAGGCTTGTTCACATACGTTGACAGAATCCGACCCTCCTGGACGAGAGGCCCCAAATGAGTAACGATGCGGACTTATGGTGGTATTCTTAAAAAAAAATCTTACCCTTCCAAGGATCTATATAAGATTTATATAAGGAAAGAATTTTTTTAAGAATACCACCGTAAGATTCTTGTGGTGGTATTCATAAAAAAAAAATCCCTTCCAATAATTTATATAAGATTTATATAAGGAAAAAAAAAAAAATTAAGAATACCACCGTAAGATTCTGGGGTGGTATTCTTAAAAAAAAAACTCTCCCTTCCAAGGATTTATATAAGGAAAGATTTTAGTATGGATTTTTTTTTAAGAATACCATTAGTCATTATACGAATTAATACACGTTTGATTGTCCACTCATGTGGACGTGTTCCTAATCTACAGTGAGTTAGAAAGTAGTGTTAGATGCACGAGTAGGATGAATACGGGGCGTTTGTCGAGAGAAACGTGCAGTACACAAGATCTCCTTCAGTCTAGAGTGTCAGGGGTGGGCAACCTGTGGCACGCGTGCCAGACTTGACCCAGACATGCTAGGTGATTTTGAAAAGTTGTAATAGTATCGAAAAATGACCTCACAATTTAAAAATAAATAAAAAATGCGACTAGACCAAACCGTGCACTACACAAGATCTCTTTCAGTCTAGAGCGTCAGGGGTGGGCAACCTGTGGCACGCGTGCCAGACTTGACCCAGATATGCCAGGTGATTTTGAAAAGTTGTGACAGTATCGAAAAAATGACCTCACAATGTAAAAATGAACAAAAAGTGCGACAAAGCCCAAACCAAAAGCCTCGAGAAATTATTGCTTATTGGCACTATCACCATTCACTGGCACTCAGGGTTCTGCAAATCGAAGAAAGTGGCACAGTGTACACGAAGAGGATGGCGACCCTGGTCTAGGTCCTGCCTCCTCCGTTCCTGACCAGAATGAAATCTGTAGAGTATCACAGAAGCGAAGATATCATTAGATTATTTGAGATTGTCTTAACCTCACTCGACCTCGGCTGATTTATTTTTTCTGACTCCAGGAAAAAAAAATCTACATAGTTTGTATTGAGTTCTGTATATCACGTTCGCATGTGTGGTTGTATGTGTGTATGACTCACCATGGTGTTGGATCACGTGACAGACTCGTGATCGACAGCTATTTCCCTCCGGGAAGAGAGCTCAGAGTTCATGTATGACCGATCTATGGGTAATGCTGTGTGTGACCTTACACGCATACACACCCCAAACTCCCAGCCCACAAGAGTTGAAGTAACGACTAGCAGCGCAGCGATATTGAAATCATTTCGGTCCTGGGCGGGATTGGAACCCGGACTGCCGTATTGGCAGCCGGGAACTCTAACCACTGCGTCACGAGGTATGTGTATGTGTGTGTGTGTGTGCGCGCGCACGTGTAGATGCGTGTCTACCCTGTTGTTGTTATAGTGATCCAGCGCTTCTATCCTTATAGCTAACCTCGCTCCGGTATCGTATAAATTATGTAATCCTATATTCTTTTTTTTTACATGTAAGCTTACGACGGCCCACGGCAAACATGTTAAGACGTGTCTCGGAGTATGTTCATATGTGCTGATCGTCAACTCGTTAGAGGTCTGAGCACAGCTCTGAGATAGGGAAAGAGAAATCAGGAAACATTTAGGGAGATTAGGGGGACGGTGGGAGGGGGGGGAACGAGGGGATAAGAGGGGAGGAGGGTAAGGGGAAGGAAAGGAGGGCAGGGTGGGAGGTGAGGGGTAGGGAAAAGGGTGAGGGGGGAAGGGGTGGGGGTGAAAAGGAAGGTGTGGGGGAGGGGGAGGGGAGAAGGTTGGGGGAGAAGGGGGAAGTGGAAAAGGTTTAGGGAAGAACGATGGGGATGGAGAGGACAAAAGTAAATTGGAGAGCAGATGAAGAGAGAGTAAGAGAAAGAGAGTTAGGAGATGAAAGAAGAGAGAAGTGGGAAAGGCAGGGAAGAGAGGCAGAAAAGAGTAAAAGAGAGGGGAGGAGGGGGTGATGAGAGGGAGGGGAGGATTTGGGGAAAAGAGAGGGAGGGTAGGAGAGGGAGGGGGGAAAGTTTCGGGTTAAGAAAGGGGTATAGATGAAGTGGTGGGGGAGGAGAAGGGAGGTGAGGGAAAGGTGGGAGAGGGGAAAAATAACCGGTAGAGATGAGCGTGGAAGGTAGAGTAAGGGAAATCTATCGACGGAAGGGAAAGAGAAGTGACAGAGGAATTAGAAGAGAAGGCGAAGGGAAGAGAAGAGTGTATCTAGATTAATTGAATGAACGAGATAATGAGAGAGACGGAGGGGAGTGAGAGGGAGGAGGGGAACGAAAGAGAGGAAGAGGAAGAGGAAGAGGAAGAGGAGGAGAATGAGGAGGAGGAGGAGGAGAAAGAGTGAGGAAGGGTGAGGTGAGGGTGTCTCTCAGGGTGAGGGGGTGGGTGGAGTGGGGAGGCGACACGTGCGGGCTTTGGGGGACTGGTCGTCGCGTGTAGGCTCCCGAGGCCTTCTTGCCCTTGGCCTTATTATCGAGCTAAGGCCTTCAACACACGCAGGGGTTCACGTCAATCAAGGCCCTGAGGTTCGAGATCAGTTGATACGTATCAGACTAAGTCTCGGGAGAACTCTCCTCTCGAGGAACAAGAGTGACGTCATGTCGACTGTCTTCTGACATCGAGGCGCCTGAAGAACCGAGTCAGGATTCTTCGGCGTTTAGGGCACTATTCGAAAGTTCTCAAATGTTCTTACACAGGATACTGTAGGTTATCTCGATAATAAAGGAATAACAAGTGATGGCTTTAAATGAAATCCACCGATTGTCGACTATGAGGAGTCACTTCTGTGGAAGCCAGAATCATGTAGAATTGAAAATTAGTTGTCATTTGGTTTATCATTAAAATACCCGCTATGGTGGCATTGGTGAAGTACCACAAACACTCAAGTTCACACACACACACACACACACACACACACACACACACACACACACACACACACACACACACACACACACAAAGAGATTCCCTGTTTACAATTTCTGAAATTGGAGGCACACTGGAGATTTCTGAATTTTGAAGATTTCCAATAAAGAAAAATATCTGTACTTCGTATCATGTCCGCTCTAACGGTCTCAGCACCTATGTCCATTACATCTTAACAAAATCGTCTTGTGTTAACAGAATAAAATCCTTCAAGTGCGTCAGCGTAACGACGGGGCAACGTGAGAGGTTGAGAATGGCTGATGTTAGTACTAGTGAGAGAGAGAGAGAGAGAGAGAGAGAGAGAGAGAGAGAGAGAGAGAGAGAGAGAGAGAGAGAGAGAGAGAGAGAGAGAGGAAGAAAGAGAGAAATTGCCAATACGTGACAAGACTGGAGGAAAGGACGCTCCTTGTGCACCATAACATTCGGGTCCTTTCGTCCAGGCGGGTCACATTCCGGCAATACATGTGGATGGACGCTAAACTGAAACTCCAGAGGAAAAAGAGGAATAAATATACAAGGAACGAAGTAGCATATTGAGACCGTCTTATGTTAATATCGCTGCACTAAATCTCTACCACAGTAATAGTTACCACGCGAGAGAGAGAGAGAGAGAAAGAGAGAGAGAGAGAGAGAGAGAGAGAGAGAGAGGTGAGAGAGAGAGAGAGAGAGAGAGGTGAGAGAGAGAGAGAGAGGTGTGTGTGTGTGTGTGTGTGTGTGTGTGTGTGTGTGTGTGTGTGTGTGTGTGTGTGTGTGTGTGTGAGAGAGAGAGAGAGAGAGAGAGAGAGGTGTGTGTGTGAGAGAGAGAGAGAGAGAGAGAGAGAGAGAGAGAGAGAGAGAGAGAGAGAGAGGTGTGTGAGAGAGAGAGAGGTGTGTGTGTGTGTGTGTGTGTGTGTGTGTGTGTGTGTGTGTGTGTGTGTGTGTGTGAGAGAGAGAGAGAGAGAGAGAGAGAGAGAGAGAGAGAGAGGGAGAGAGAGAGAGTCTGATAGTACAAGATCAATTAGATTCTTTTATGTCCGTGTATGTTCTTTGTTATGACATCTTACCATCTAAAGTATGTAAACTCCTTTTTTATTTTATTCCATTTACCCAATTATTCACAAATTGTTATTCGAAGATAATCATCATAGCAAGTCAACCCTTTCCCTGGATATGTGTCCTTTTAGACGAATAAAATCGTGTGGCGACAGCCAGAACAAATATACACGCGAAGTCAACAACATTGAACGGGTTATATGAAGAAAACGGCTCGTGTAGATTTCCTAACGAGTTACGATATCGGATATACCTACGAGTATCGTACGACATTTTCTAAAAAGTTACGTTCTTGGATATACAAGCATATATGAAAGCAAGTCGAGAGAGAAGGAAGATAATTAAAACAGAAAACTAACACTTCAAAGTTGTTGTTTTTTCTTTTTCTTGTTTTTTTTTTTTCTTTTTTTTGAGTGGGGAGGGGTGGATACGTGTGAAGATTAAAAGGATCGGTTGTTCCCCTGGGCGCTAGGTCGGAAAACAATTAAATCCACGATGGGATCAACTGCTCCCGCAATATGATCGACCTCCCTTCCTCCCCACCCTAATACATCAGTGATCCCTATCATGGTCACGTGACTCGAGAGGGCCAATCGGAACGCGCCACGTGTCCCGTTTGAAATTCGTTTTCGCAGAGCCGATTATTTGGATACTGAGAGTTTTTTCAATTATGCTTTATGCGATTTTCATAGCATGAACAGAAAGGAAAGGTTTTGTAGTGACAGGTCCATGTGATGCTGTCACTACATTGCATGTAACAATGAAGTAATTTAAATTTTCAAAACGACATTTTTATAACGGTTTTTTTGGTTGATTCTTCTTCTTCTTCGCCTTTGACACAGATCGTAAAATGAAATTTACTTTATCTACATTTCCTGATGATGCAAATCGTTGTTCCTTATATTTTGTAGGTGATATCCTGCGTTTGTATCCATGAGGAAAGCTGATCTCTTAACACAAACTGAAGGATAACAAGTCAAATTTGACCTTAACCCATTAAACTCCGATGACAAGATTCTTGTCATTTGGTCAAATAAAACAAAAAATCATAAAACACCAAAATGTTTGATCAAACACCAGAAAAATATGACGTCAGTCCTCGCTTCGCTCGCGAGGACTGACGTCATATTTTTCTGGTGCTGTTTGATCAAACATTTTGGTGTTTTATGATTTTTTGTTTTATTTGACCAAATGACAAGAATCTTGTCATCGGAGTTTAATGGGTTAATAAAGGTACACAATCATGTACATTGGTGACAGTGACAAAGAAAAAAAAAAAAAATAGAAAGTGAAAAAGATCTTAATGAATTTAGTTGTTAAAGTCATCCGGACATACAATTATTTCTGTCCCAGAGATCAAACACGAATTTACTCGTAGGATTGATAACGTGATTTAAATTCAGTTACTTTTAACAAATTACACGAATCGTCAGCTAGTCCAGATTTAGAGTATCTGTTTCCGTACAATCCCCAAGGCTCGTTTAAAGCCTCAGTAGATTGAAAAGGGTACAATAATGAGCGACAAATCAAATACAATTCATTTAAAACAATAAAATGAAATTCGTCAAAGAAATTTAAACTTATCAAAGAAAAATAAAGACTGAGAGGCCTTGCTACAAGTCTTCAGTATCTGAATATATATATATATATATATATATATCTATGTATATATATACATATATATACATATATATACAAATACATATATATATTTAAATATATATATATAGATATACACATATATATATAAATACATATATATAAACATATATATATATATATATATATATATATTATATATATATATATAATCCATCCCAGTAAATTTCACCTACCAGAATATTGATGAAAGATAAAAGAACCTCTCCAGTCACGTAGTCAGTAAACGAAACAAAATTCACGGTAAGTTGATTGTGATTAGTCTATTTCTATCTGTAGATCTAAACACTAAGATTCAGTTTGACTGACACCTTAGAAATAAGCTGTGATACCTTATTATTTTTCTTATTCGTTTTTCATCAATCTATTAATATTTCCATCAATTCATCTATCAACATATCTATTTATCTATTCATCTATTTGTATTGTACTTGTTAATCTATTATCATGAGTCCGGCATCATTATGGACCAACAAGTCTCATGTCTGAAAGCTGTTTCTGTTTAATCCAGTATTATACACATAAGTATGTACTGAACATACATACCTACAAACACACAAGACATACACCCACCCCGCAACCATCCCGTGGGTGTGGGGTGGGTGAAAGGTAGGTGTATACTTTGACAAGGCTGTCCATCTTATATAGGGGAAAGGGCCATTTGGTATATGTATGTTCAGGTACGTACATATATATATATATATATATATATATATATATATATATATACATATATATATATATATATATATATATATAACCACATATGGATGAATATAGGTAATGTGATTTCTGTATATGCACACACAAGGGCACACCTACCCACATTGGGAAAACACACACACACATAACCCCTCACCCCATTTGCTCCTCTTTCCCAAGACCCCCCCTGGTTCCTTCCCACCTCCTCCTCCTCCTCACCCTCCTCCATCATTTGTCAGCGGACTTGGGCCCGAGAGAGGTAGAGGAGGCGCGGAGGCGTCCGAGCGTCGAAGATGGATGGATTCTTCTCCCTAATATTACCCGACTGAGGCCTTCTTGTGGACACAAGAAGGCTTCCCTTATCTTGGCTCCTCCTGGATGACGGGAAATAATGATAATGACGATGATATCAATAATAATAATAATAACCAATAAACTATACCTATTCAAGAAAAAAAATTACCTCCAGAAACATTGTAGCCTTCAAGCACCTAATATTCCTTTTTTTTGGGGGGAGGGGGTCAACTGGGGCGCAAACTGAGGGAAGCGGTTACGGAGCTGTCCACCTTACACTTAATAATAATAATAAATAAATAAATAAAAAATATTTGGCCTACACAGCCTACTAAAGGGGATAAGTGTAAATATTCGTGAACGAGACATGAGAGCCCAGCACAGTTTTTGAGTGTGTAATCTTCAACCATTTTATGTGAATTTGTGGCAACACGCCACTACCGCGGTGTCCCCTTAACGCATATAGCATCTTTGTAAGATGAAATTACTAATCGTGGTTAATCTATTATATGTCCGTGGTAATGAAATTATATGTTGTAAATAATGTTGCCACATAAAGGATAGCCTTTATATTGTAAATAGTATCTGTATGTGACATAACTACATAAATTGTACAAAGTGGTAAAATATTGATTGTATATAGTTTATGTGATGTCGGACGACAAAATCTATTTCGAAATTTCATTCAATCCTTCTCTTAAAGACAATATTCATTTACCATGATGTGGTAACCACATCAAAATTTCCACATATTTGTGGGAGAAATTTGCTCACATGGTATGGACATAGGAAGAATTACATGTTGCAATGAACTTATTTGTGTACAAAATAATTCCTTCCTTTTGTGGGAAAAATGTGGAAATCCAAATTTCCTTGTGGGAATTTTGTGGTTAAAAATCTCACTCATTTGTGGGAACTGGCAGAGATCACAGTGGCAACACTTCCCCCCCCCTCCTCACAACTGACCCTCTCCCCCACTATGCAAAATGTTTTAGACCAGCGTTTCTCAGCCTTTTTACCCTTGCGTAGCCTTTACAATAAATTGCGTGTCTCAAGGAACCCCTGAGCAAAAACAAAAAAACAAAAACAAAAAAAAACATAAGCCTATATATCTTTCTCATTTTATTTTCATCGTAATAATAGGTCAGATAGGATGATGTCTATATTACATTATTACAATAACCAAGAATATGTCGTGCGTGTTTAATTATATTACGTATATGAAATTGAATAAAAAATCAAAAGTGTATTAGCTTATCTCACTTGTTCTTGCGGAACCCTTAGGACCTTTTGCGGAACCTTAGCGGAATCCTAATTGATAAAACGCTGTTCTAGACACTTATCTAGACTTCGATGACTGCGCTTTGTGAATACCTTTCGAAGACGTTCCACCTCGGATTTCAAATCGTAATCCTTTTGGTGATCTTCATATATCAAATCCGTTTCCCTTTCTCTTATTTTTCTTATTGATCTATTTTTTTCGTGTGTTGACACCGTCTACCACAACTTATGTGTGTGTGTGTGTGTGTGTGTGTGTGTGTGTGTGTGTGTGTGTGTGTGTGTGTGTGTGTCTGTGTGTGTGTGAGATTCACCATAGTCTTGGATCACGTGTTGGGCTCGTGATCGACAAATATTTCCCTCTCGAAAGAGAGCTCACAGCTCATATAGACCAATCTATGGTTAAAGCTGTGACCTTACACGCACACACACATCCAACTTTTCGCCCACTAGTTGGAGTAACGACTCGCAGCGCAGCGATTCTGAAATTATTTTAGCCCTGGGCGGGATTCGAACCCTGACCGCCGTAGTGGCGGCCGAGAACTCTACCAACTGAGTCATCGAGTCGTGTGCGTGTCAAAATCCCTTCTGTTAGGAAGTTGAATCAATGTTGGGGGGGGTGTGCACAAGCCTAACCTGAATTTAGAGTATTTTTTTTTTTTGTGTATTTACATCAGGTTGGTTATGCTACATAAGCCTATGCTGTTTAGGTTGCGAGGGTTTGCTAAGGGTTAGGTAAGGTTAGGTTAGCTTAGGTTACGGTAGGAAAAGGTGTCATACATTTCAAAATGGATGTTCATGATAACGCTTAATTTGGGAAACGACAAAGCAGTGATTACATACCTAGTTTTTCTGATAATGTCAATACACACCAATATTGCAATTCATTGATTTGATTAATAATACTGTAATTCGGTCTGATTTAGGAATAACAGTTGAGAGACTTTCCATTAATGTAACCGACGTATTTATGAAGAGAATGTTATGTCGACAACTCTGACAGCGGGCGATACTTCTAACGGTTGAATTATGAAGGAGGGTGATCAAATTTGAATTTACATGCAATTTGTACTTACCTCATAGGCTCCAGAGCTTATTCCTTTTCTCCTTGAGTTTTTTCTATAATGTATTTCAGTTAATAATACACACCAAATAATGTTTCACGAGTCAAATTTAGTTTAAAATCGAATAATCACAGTGAGAGGTAAACATTCTACAGCTGTCTCAACTCGATTGACAATTGTTGATATTTCACAGACAAAATCTTATTTTTTCATCATTAATTAATCATTTAAGAAAAAGGCAAGTAATGCAACTATTTACTCTAATTGTTATAAGAGAATCTTAACATAATAATTTTTAATTCAAATCAATCGTTGATCACAAATGCAATACTGCATATTTTCTGTAAGAATATTTCCCGAATGTGTAAAATTTACAACAAATCTTAATTTGGGACACAAAGACACACAAAAAATAATCTAAGAGCAGTTATAAAAACAATTACATTTTATGAATATTAAGATAATTAAAAAAAAAAACTCTTCCGAAGTTTCTCGACGTTTTCTTGAGTCGTCGACAAAATAATGAGACGCCGATGAACGAGAAGGCGCCATATTCAAAACGGCTACGGGCGAAATGCACATTCGTCCTTTTCAAGGATTTTATCATGGGCAAGGATGCTGCAATGGACATAACATTTGAAATATGTCATTTAGACTATTTGTATGAATATGACAATAATTTACCTAAGCTTTCATATTCAAGTAATGAAGTGACAATCTAAAAAATCAATGCACCTAACTGTGAAACGGAATGTAACGTAAGTCTATTATCGTCTGATAGCAGCTATAATAAAAGTGCAAATTGATTAATGATAATGATAGGGTCAATAGAGAAACAAAACTGTACTTTTTCCGCCAGAACCTATGTTGTGTGTCTGAAAAAATATATAATGATAGCAGTGATGATATTGATGATAATGATAATAGTGACGATGATAATGAAAATAATAATAGCAACAATAACCAACCCATGTTGGAGTCAAGTAATTTTGTTTTGGTTTCCACAAGGTAATGTCATTCATCTAATCTCATTCGCTTTCACAATTATTATATTCCATTCCAATAAGAAATTACACTCGATTTCTGCCGTACAGCTCTGTACAGTTGGTAGCCTTGCAGACTCCATCCAGTTTTCATGCCCTATACCAGCTGATATATAGTCACTTTACTCAATGACTTCTTAAGCATTTTTGCCCAAAGTCTGATAGTGTAAACTGTATAATCTACAATCATACCATTCTATTCTATGTAGCCTACTTATATATTTTTCGTAGCCACTTTTCAGATCATTGCTGTAGTTTATCTAAATCTTCTTGACTATCTAATTGGTTTAAGTGATTATTTGCCATTCCGCACATTTTTGTATCATCAGCAAATTTGAAGACAATAGATTTTAGTTTGTGGTCTATATCATTTATATATACTATGAATAGAAATGACCCAAGAACGGAACCCTGAGGAACTCCACTCGTAACATTTTTCCATCTAGAAGTTTTGCCATTTAGAACAACCCCTGTTTTCGATCTTTTAACCAATTACTAGTCCAACTTAATGGGCTACCACTTATTCCGTGTGAAGCTAATTTAGTAAGTAGTCTTTCGTGAGGGGGCGGTATCAAAAGCTTTTGCAAATTCTAGATATATTAAATCTACATTGTTTCTTTTGTCATAATTCCAGATGAGAAATATAATCTTTTCTCGAGACTGGGATGTTACATGTTGCTGGTGCCTGTGTGGAGCAGTAGTCTGCAGGACTACCAACTGTGCCGAGCTGCATGAGAGAAATCGGGTGTAATTTCGTATTGGAATGGAGTAAACTAATGCCGGAAGAGGTCATTGACCTTGTACGCGGGAGCCAATTATTGCATTGTCACTGAAGGAGACCTTTGATTTCATAGTAAGGTCAAATATAAAGATGAATGAATAAATGTATGAATGAATAAATGAATGAATGAATGAATGAATGAATGAATGAATGAATAAATGAATGAATGAATGAATGAATGAATGAATGAATGAATAAATCAATGAATGAATAAATCAATGAATGAATAAATGAATGCATGAATGAATGAATGAATGAATGAATGAATGAATGAATGAATAGATAAATAAATGAATGACTGACTGATTAAATAAATCAATAAAATAATGAATAAATAAATAAATATGTAAATAGATAAGTAGATAAATAAATGAATAAATCAGTAAATAAACAATAAATTGATAGATAGG
>NC_134787.1:49796303-49798803 GCF_046742065.1 Oratosquilla oratoria
TTTGCACCTAGTGGAGATTCGAGACTGACGTCGGAGAGAGTCATCTCCCCGCCGATCATCTTCAAATTCCGTCAACACCTTTGCCTCTTTGTGGAGGTGCAGCCCCGAGGGGTAGACACTCTGTATCCGGACTGGGTCTAAGGTTTCTAGGAACATTGACTATCTTCTTTCACAGAAGGAAAGTTAACAACCAATTATTGCCTCCTCCACCTCCTCCTCCTCTTCTTCCTCCTCCTCCTCTTCCCTATTCTCCCCCTCCACCTCCTCCTCTACCTCTTCTTCCTCCACCTCCTACTCCTCCTCCTCCATCTCTTTTTTCTCCACCTCCTCTTCCTCCTCCTCTTCCTCCTCCTCCTCTTCCTCCTCCTCTTCCTCCTCCTCCTCCTCCTCCTCCACCTCTTCCTGCATTTGACACTCCTTCTCTTTCTTTTTATCTAAGTCGTTGGTAGAAAGAGAAGTAGAGACCAAAAAAACATTAATACAACATAAACAATAGTCTAAAGTGTCATCGCGGAGAGATCTATGTGTGTGTGTGACCATTGTGGGGTTTGTGGGTCTCCGGCTGCAGGTGTGATGCGAGGCAGTAGTGATTACTTATTTGTTCGCTTATTTTTCTATCCATTATCTATTTATCTTTTTGTCTGTTTATCTAATATCTTTTTATTCTTTTATTTATTCGTCCTTAACCTGCGTCTGTATCTTGATGTCCTCAATGTCCCTTTGGTACATAAGGGAGATGAATAAAATAAAATAAAATAAAATAAAATAAAATAAAATAAAATAGAAATAGAATAAAAACAGACGAATAAAATAGTCAGACGGCAACCAGAATAAAAGGAAAAGTGCCACTCTCTACAGAATCTAAGAATGAAGGAGACTGCAAGAGACCATAAGGCCTACACTAGGCAGTTCCATGTCCGTTACACTTATCCCCATTCATAAAGTTGTTTTACCTTTTCTTATAACAACCGATAGTGTCAGTGTTCACTACATGGTTACTAAGTCAATTCAATTCGTTGACCACCCTATTGGTAAACCAGTTATTTCCTATTTCCTTCTTAAATCTAAATGTGTCCAATTCAAGTACATTACTGCGAGTCCTGCCCTGTTGTCTTAATATGATGACCTTGTCTGCATCCCCCAAGGGATCATAGATTCCTGGTGGAAAGAGGGATGGGGAGGGAGGAGCGAGTGGGGATGATGTAAAGCTTTTAGGAACAGGTGGGAATTGTGGGAATCGGGAATGGTTCACTTTATTGATTTTGTTTTGGCTGATGCCAGATAAATTTATCCAGCCGGAAGGAAACGCAGGGTAGGAGTGGGGCCCTTGTGTAGTACGTATTTTTCTCTCTCCTATTGGTAACCTCTGAAATTCGGAACTCTCCGGTATTCAAATATTTTCGAAAGACGTTTTTGTTCTGGGTTTTAGAGGTTTCCGAATTTTGGAAACTTTCGAAATTTTGGAAATTTCCGAATTTTTGGAGATTCTCCAATAGAGAGAACTCTCTGCTCTTGGAGTTGTTCGAGTTTGTAAATCGTTATACTCAGCCTGTTCTCCTCAGTTGAATCAAATCACTTGTCGGTAATCATAATAAAATCACTAGCGTCGCGTCGCTATGGTAGGCGCCAGGCGATTTTATTAGTCCTTCTGCCGCTGAACGAAATCGCGATCAAGTGGTCATGAGTTCGATTCTCGGGACCCACTGCGTGCTTCTTGCCTTGGTTCCCGACAGCCCTGGCTAGTCTCGGGGAGTCATTAAAAATAAATAAATAAATGAATAAATATAATAAAATAAAATGATAATAATAATATTGGAAGTGATAGGGCTTGTCTTACCAGGGGTTTCTCACTTCCCACTTCGCGAAAGTAGGATGATGAGTTTTAGAATGAAAACGCCTGGTGTCTACGGGTCGGTCAGTATAAGCTTTTACTTGAATGAAATCGTTTGGCGGCAGGTAGGAAAAATGTACAAGAGGGTCGAAATCGGGCTTGAATGGGAATCCGTCGCGGCACGTTAATCTTTCTTCAGGAAGTTCCTCTGTCTTCTTCAGGAGATTCCTCTACCTTCTTCAGGAGGTTCCTCTGCCTTCTTCAGGGGGTTCATCTACCTTCTTCAGGAGGTTCCTCTGCCTTCTTCAGGGGGTTCCTCTGCCTTCTTCAGGGGGTTCCTCTGCCTTCTTCAGGAGGTTCCTCTGCCCTCTTCAGGAGGTTCCTCTGCTTTCTTTAGGAGGTTCCTCTGCCTTCTTCAAGGGGTTCCTCTGCCTTCCTCTAGGGTTCCTCTGCCTTCTTCAGGAGGTTCCTCTGCCTTCTTCAGGGGGGTTCTTCTACCTTCTTCAGGAGGTTCCTCTGCCTTCTTCAGGAGGTTCCTCTGCCTTCTTCAGGAGGTTCTGATGACGTCAGTGGTGTCGATGGCTAACGATACCAACTCGGTTCCCCACAAAAAAGTCCTCATTCTCGGACTCCTCTGTCCGATTCTCGGGCCGCCGGTCGTAAAATGTA
>NC_134787.1:49806303-49808803 GCF_046742065.1 Oratosquilla oratoria
TTACATGTATGTCAGAATAAATGTGTGTCTGTGTGTGTTTATTGCTGACAAGTTTCGCAATAGGTTCTTTCGAGTGAAAGTTTCCAGTGCAAAACTAGTAAGGAGTAAGCTCGAATTAAGATTCTTCTTCCCGCCTTTATAAATTTGTCAGACTGTTTCAGCATATATACATACATGCATAGCCGATATATATATATATATATATATATGCATATATATATATATATATATATATATATATATATATATATATATATATATATATATATATATATATATATATATGTCTGTATGTGTGCGTGTCATGTACCGTAGGGTACATCATGAATTTGTGATACCGTGCTTCTTCGCAAACATCAGGCTAGCTGGCGCCGTAGTTACCCGGTTGGGTCTTGACGTGATGCCCATTTCCGTGGCCCAAATTACTCGTTAGTCCTCACCAACCACCTCGCGTAGTGTATGCAAAAGTGTCAGCGACCCTGCTCGCGAGATCGTCCCTCCCGGCGATGGCGTGGGTTGGTATGGAGTACCCCAAGGGTCCCTGCTCAGACCTTCCGCGGACTCTTCCTCGTGTGTGACGAAAGGGAGGAAGCGATGCTCCGGGCTCCGCCTCTAGACGTGACGGTGTCTCAAACTCCGGGAGTTTTGCGCTTCTGAAGTCCTGGCACTGTAGTGTTCAGTATTTGGTCGCAGGCTTCATTAATCGAGGTGTATTTTTTCGAAAAGTGAAATATTGCAAAATCTGTCGTCTATTTTACACTTCGTGTTGAAGTTTACTCTGGAACTTGCTCTCCGGTAAATCTTTCTTGGGGGGTCTTCAACCACTTTCCAAAAAGAGTGAAAAAATCAACAAGTCTTTGAATAAAAAAAAAAGAAAAATGTCAGGATCTTGGTGGCGACCTTCTACAACACTTGAGAGTGATGGCAGGAAGACCAGTGCCAATAGAAACGTCTCTCCATCCTCCCCTCCTCCCTTCCTCCTCCTCCTCCTCCTCCTCCTCCTCCTCCTCCCCTCCCCTCCCCTTTCCCTTCCCAATCCCCACTCCCCGTCACTCGTCCACTTTCCACTCACCGTCCCCAGTCCCCTTCCTCCGTCCCCCATCTCTGTCACCCGTCCTGGTCTTCCACTTCCCCTCCGTTCTTTCCTTCCTTCCTTCCTTCCTTCCTCCCATCTTCCCACACCAATCAATTTGGGGCAAATCCTTCCAACGAGCTTGAAAGAAACCAACCGTAAGGAAAACAAAACATTTCTGGTATTGGACAAAAACAGGGATGGAGATGGGTGGCAGGGGATGGGGGGAAGTGTACGGACAGTCTTCCTGACCACCCCCTCCTCCTCTTCCTCCTTTTCCTCTTCCTTCTCCTCCTTTTCCTCTTCCTACTCCTTCTCACACGACGAGGAGGACCCTGGAACTGCTTTCTGTCTCGTTCCTCTTCACTTCTGTAGGATGTCTTTCACATCCAGAGGATCAAATGTCCCTCAGGGGCAAGTGATGTCCTTTGTCAGGGTATACAACCCTGTGTGACAGAATCTTCATCTACGATTCATTTTGGTCTTGAATTGCGTGCTGGACACGTGACCGGCAGGCATGAGCCTTCAGGACGAGAGGTAACAGTTCGTACTGTCTGATCTATGGGTAATGCTGTGATCTTACGCATCCATCTCCTTGCTCAAGGGACACAGTGACGACCTGAAGTGTTGTGAGAGGAAAGCGATCCCGCAATTCGCGCGGGAGAAGATATGACGTGTAAGTGTGCATGTGTGTGTGTGTGTTTGTGTGTGTGTGTGTGTATGTATGTGTGTGTGTGTATGTGATTCACCATGGTCTTGGATCATGTGTTGGACTGGTGATCGACAGCTATTTCCCTCCCGGAAGAGAGCTCAGAGCTCAAATATGACCGATCTATGGGTAATACTGTGATCTTACACACACACACACACACACACACACACACACACACACACACACACACACACACACACACACACACACACACACACACACACACACACACACAAAAACCGTGCACGAGAGATAGAGTAACGGCTTGCAACGCAACGATACTCTGTGTATATGTGTGTGTATGTAATGATAATGATAATGATAATCGGTTCGTTGGGGGTAACAGTGATACAGTGATATCCTGATGACGTATACTTTGAACCATTTCTAAAATAAGTTTAGATTTAATTAAAGATGTGTATACGTGTGTGTGTGTGTATATGCGTGTGTATGTGTGTGCGAGTGTGTTAGTAGCGCGCGCGCGCGCGCGCGCGTGTGTGTGTGTGTGTGTGTGTGTGTGTGTGTGTTTGCGTGCATGTATACATCCAAGCATACATGTATATATTACAAAAGATTACAAAGGAAGAGCATTCCGACAGGAGACCTTTTGCTCCATAACTAGGTCGGATGCGGAAAAAATAGAATAAAATAAATAAACAGATAAAAATAGATAAGTAAATAGATAAAATAAGTAGATAATGATGAATAATAAGCAA
>NC_134787.1:49876303-49881303 GCF_046742065.1 Oratosquilla oratoria
TTTTCTATAGCAATTGTATGTCTTTAAAACTAAATTTTTTCGGTTAGTAATTGTCCATTTAACATCTTTCTGTTGAACAGATGTCCGTGCCCTGATGAAATATCAGGGGTTCGGTTGGGACAAGGGAAATACCATATAAAGATGAAGTCTTTACCAGTAGTATAAAACCTATTCTCGGGTTTTATGTTCCTCCTCTTTGTCCATGATAAAGTTGCCATTTTGTAACTTCAGAAACCTCGGTTCATCAAAGAAAATATAATTAAATTTTTTCTTTTTGATTGCTCATTATTTCTTATGTGAAATAGTGCCAGGGTTACTGTTAACTGTGCAAATACCTTTTCTAAGTCAGTACATTGGATCTCAATAACCTGGTAACGCATTGCGTTCATTTCTCCGCCTCATACGTAACAGGTCCGAGCTTGAAACCAGTCCGTTCCTCACTTTGACATACCAAGCATATAGGGTAAAGGTGATGACCTTGGTCACAGCTAAGCGCCTCATGGTGTAATCACTCTACCTTACCTTTCTTTTTTGTATTGAAAGGAAAGACTGACGTGGCCTTCCACACACTATTTTTTTTTAAATATTTTAAGTATGATATATCACGATGCTTTTTCCCTAATGATACAGTTGACTTCACTTGTAAGTACTACATTGGTTAACGTACTGACTGTAACAAACTTATTCTATGTCGTGATCTTACTTTTGTAAAAGGGGTAGCCGGTTGACCTCGAAGCTCTGTTTTCTCCAATCTGCCAATTACTTGAATGAACTTTGGGAATTCATGTAGAATCAATCTTTCACTCATAGTCTACCGCCTCTTCCAAACACTTCCAAGAATCACACGATTGCGCTGTCCTCTACCACATCACTCCTACAGACTTCTCTATCTCGTCTATTCACCTTTTGTCTGGTCTCCCTCTTCCACACTTCCCATCTTGCGGCGTCCAATCAGTAATACGCTTGGTCCGTTTCCCGTGTTCCTCTCCGGCTACCTGCCTTCCAGAGTTGGTTTCCAGCACGTAGAAATTATATTCCAGATGTGGGCAGAAGAGTACGGAATCAATCCTGGAACCTTTTTGGTTTTCTGTGAGACAGAAATGTAATGCCTACGAGAACGAAGCTCCTTGCGGATAATTACGCCAATGTTTTTATTTTGATGCTTAGATTCATATTCATTAGTGTAAAGTTTTATCAGACACTTTTCAAATTAGAGTTTTCTTGAACATGTAATTAATGAGTGATAAATTGATTAACCATTTTTGTTCATTGAAGTGGGAACCTGCTAGTCCACACAACTGGAAAATCAGCTAATTTTGGATAAACTAGATTTCGATTCATAATATACATATATATATATATATATATATATATATATATATATGTATATATACCTACATCTATGTTTGCCACATGGTATGTGCAGAAGTGGCTCAAGAACGGAACCCTGATGGATTTCACTCGAAAACAGTGTCTACGAGTATAACCTTTATTCTGGCTGACACCAATGTATACGAGAGAGAGATAGATCCGGGACCTAAGAAGGCTGTCAGGAACTTTTGTTAGCCGAATAAAATCGCCTGGCGGCATCTAGAATGAAGCTTAAAAGCTGCTTTTGATAGATTTTATTTTCCTGAACTCCTTTGGGCTTATGACGTTTATAGGCTTGGTTGATTTCAAACGCTTTTATTCAGCAAAGGAAAGGATCCCAAGCTAATATCATAAAGGACACATAGGATATACATTGACAATAGTTTGGGTAATTTCATCAATACTGTCTGTAACACATGAATGTCATATATTGTAGAAATACTCGTAATAGAAGTATTGGCAATATCATTCAATAAATATTGACTAAGAGAGAGAATCTTGAATCGTTTTTTGTATTATTTCTTCTACATTCGTAAGACGATTTTATTGAAGGACGGACCCAGATGTAATTATTGCCTTATATATTCATTATGGCTAAAGACGGGCGATTCTATTCAGCTTATATAAAATGAACCAAACCTAACCTAACCTAACTTAACCATCATGGCTAAAGATTTTATTCTGCTTACCTAACCTAACCGAATCTAACGTAACCAAACCTTACCAAACGTATCCTAACCTAAATTAACCTCACCTAACCAAACCATACCAAAACTAACCTAACCTAATCTAACCAAACCAAAAATAACCTAACCTAATCTAACCTAACCTAACTTAACTTTAACCCCTTTCACTTAATATGACCTAGTTTAACCTAGATCAACCTGAGGTCACCTCTCCTCTCACGACCCAGGGGGTTGTTGGGTCCCGGTTGGGCCTTTCGCGGGTCCTCTCATTAGCGGTCCACAGAGCTCGCTTGTGTCATTCGCGCTGAATCGGGTCCATTTGGGGGCACACTTGCCTTTTCAACAGGATATGATTTACGTTACAACATACGAATATATGTACATGTGTATGTGTATATATGTATATTACAGTACACACACACACACACACACACACACACACACACACACACACACACACACAACACACATATAATATATATATATATATATATATTATACATATATTATACATATATATACATATATGCATATATATACATATATATATACATTACAAAGGATTACAAAGGCAAAGCATGCCGACAGGAGACCTTTTGATCCATATCTAGGTCGGATGCAAAAAAAAAAAAAAAAAAAAAAAAAAAAAAAAAAAAAAAAAAAAAAAAAAAAAAAAAAAAAAAAAAAAAAAAAAAAAATCATATTAATAATAAATTAAAAATATAACAATGTAAATAACAATTAAAATACATAAATAAATGCATTGGTATAGTTGAATAACAAACAAACAGGTAAATAGTAAATTATAATAAATTGACATATAACTAATAATAAATGAAAATCAGACAGACAAATTATAACAAAACAAAAACAAATAATATAACATAAATTATAATAATTACAGCATCTTACTTAGGTATTTATCTAAATGATTCTTAAAGCTTCGAACTGAACTACATTGCACTACCTGTGCAGGAAGTTTATTCCATTCATTAACTACACGGTTGGCAAAGTTGTTTCTACCTACTTCCAAATTGAATCTATTTCCGGACAGTTTGAGACCATTGTTTCTTGTCTGATTCTCATTCAATGTGAAAATTTTGTCACTTTTGATGTTGTCAATTCCCTTTAAAATCTTAAAGACCTGTATCAAGTCACCTCTGAGTCTACGCTTTTTTTAGGGAAAACAGATTCATGTGCTTAAGTCGATTTTCGTATGATTTATTTTTGATATTTGGAATCAGTTTTGTGGCTCGCCGTTGTACCTTTTCCAGTCTGTCAATGTCTTTAATGAGATTCGGTGACCATACGGAAACAGCATATTCCAAATGTGGACGAACTAACGATTTATATAACTTGTTAATGAGTGATGGACTTTTGAAATCAAAAGATCGCGCAATCAATCCCAGGATCTTATTTGCTTTCTCAGAGGCTGAAATACACTGCTTGGATGATTTGAGGTCGTTACTGATAATTACGCCGAGATCTTTTTCACTATCCACTTTTGTTAACGAATTTCCAAATAACTTGTAATCGTACTTACTGTTATTTTTACCTATGTGCATTACCTTGCATTTACTTGTGTTAAATTTCATTAGCCACTTTTCAGACCATTGCTGTAATTTATCTAAATCTTCTTGAATATCTAATTGGTTTGAGTGATCATTTGCCACTCCGCACAGTTTTGTATCATCAGCAAATTTGGAAACAGTAGATTTTAGTCCATTGTCTATATCATTTATATATACTATGAATAGAAGTGGCCCAAGAACGGAACCCTGAGGAACTCCACTTGCAACATTTTTCCATCCAGAAGTTTTTTCCATTTAAAACAACTCTCTGTTTTCGACCTTTCAACCAATTACTAGTCCAACCTAATAGGCTACCACTTATTCCATGCAAAGCTAATTTAGTAAGTAGTCTTTCGTGTGGGACGGTATCAAAAGCTTTTGCAAAGTCTAGATATATTAAATCTATATTGTTTCTTTTGTCATAATTCGAGATAAACTGTGTTGTAGAATTCGAGTAAGTTAGTCACGCAAGAACGTTTCCGTCTGAAACCATGCTGGCTATCATTTATCAAACGGTTACTTTCTAAATGATATTCGATATCATCTCTGATGATAGTTTCCATTATTTTTCCTACGATCGAAGTCAAACTTATAGGCCTATAGTTATTTGGTTTCTTTTTGTCACCTTTTTTGAATATGGGAGTAACGTTAGCTAGCTTCCATTCTCTTGGGACATCTCCGGATATGATGGATTTCTTGAAAATAATTTCTAATGGAACAACAATCTCATTTTTCATTTCCTTTAAGATTCTTGGATGCCAACCGTCAGGCCCTGGTGTTTTGTTAACTTTGAGTTTGTCTATACACCTTTTAATTTTTTTTTTTTTTTTTATTTACCGTAGTGAGTAAGTTTACCCCAGACTTTTCACAGGTTTCAGTTTGGAATTCACTTTGAGGTGTTTCGTTTACAAATACCGAGCTAAAATAATTGTTTAAGAGATTACACATTCCTTCATTTGAATATTCAAGTTGACCGTCAGCAGATAATAGTGGACCAATGTGATTCCTAACAACCTTTTTATCTCTAATGTAACTATAGAATTCTTTGGGATTCTCTTTGGATTTCTCAGCGATGTTCATTTCGTATTGTCGTTTTCTTTTTCTTATTGTCTTTTTTAAATCTCTCTGTATTGATACATAACTTTCATAGTCATTAGATGCACCCGAGCACTTATATTTCTTATAAGCCTGTCTCTTTTTAGCAATACTTTTTTCAGTTTCTTTGTCGAGCCACTTTGGGCGAGCCTGATTTGGGGGACGTCTGTCCTTAAAAGGAATGTAAGTTTGAATCATCTTAGTGAGCGTATTTTGAAATATTTCCCACATCTGATCTACAGGCCTTTCGTTTAATTTTTCCTCCCAATCTGTAAGC
>NC_134787.1:49886303-49896303 GCF_046742065.1 Oratosquilla oratoria
ACCACCACCACCATTACCACCACCACCATTATCATCACCATTACCACCACCACTACCGCCGCCACTACCATTACCATTACCGTTGTCACCGTCGCCATAATAATAATAATAATTGTAATGACAATAATGATAATCTATTTCTCAAAATCGAATCTTTCCAGTTTGTGATTAAACACAGTTAGCGAGATCCCCCTTTCACTTATCCCCAGAGGCTCTGTGTGGTTAACTTAATCCTGTTTAGGGACATCCTAATTACGGGAATTAACCACTTTCTTGACAGTCTGAGCCAATCTGATCCCCAAATACTTCCCACCTTTCTCGTCTCATTAAGAATAGCTCCCTCACCCCACACCTTCCGTTCTCCCCAAATAGCTTCTCATATTCTCCCCATATATTCCCAACAACCCCCCCTTCCTCTACATTTCCCATATGCTTTTGTCAATCATCCTGTTATAGATCCTTGTGTCGGCAATCCAAATCTCCCCCCCCCCTCGTACACCTCTTCCTTTTCCCAACCCATTCCCCCCTCCCCTCCCTTCACCAATCTATGGTTTCGTGTTTGGACCTAGCTTGTTCCTCAGGTTCCCAAAACACGACAAACACGCGTCACTGACCTATCCCCCCCACCCCTTAATCCCCCCTACCTACTTCCTCCCCCCTCCCTTCACCCCACCGCCCCATTAGCAGACAGAAATTTCACTGTCACTTCTCGAAGGATCATGGGCATATATCAAAGACATATAATTCTCGATCTTAGTGGTAGTTGGGGGGTTGGGGGATTGGGGGGAGGGTTTTGGGGGACGGCGGGATTCTCTGACGCTGATGGGTCGCTGCGTGACCTCAGCATACTTATCGTTCTCGTTGACGCTTTTGTGTGATGCTGTCAGCGAGCAGAGCTGTCAGAATGTCGATGGAGAGGGGGGAGGAGGGGGAGAGGTGGTGGCGGTAGGAAGGAAGGGGGAGGTAGGGGGGAAGAGGGTTAGGGGAGGAGATGTCGGGAAGGGATAGGTGACGCGAGGAGAATGGGGGCGGGCAGGGGGAGGCGAAGGGGAAGGGGGAAGGTGAGGGGGAAGGGGGAAGGGGAAGGGGAAGTTTCATGAGTTGTGTTAGGGCAATGTATGTGAGAACAGGCAATGATATTATCGGTAAGTGAGAAGGGAGGGAGGGAGGGAGGGAGGGAAGGTAGGGGAGGGAATGTGGAGTAAGAAGGGTAAAAATAAGTGAGTATGGGAGGGAGGAAGGATAGGATGGGAGGATGGAGAAGGGAGGTAGCATAGGAGACAAGGAAGAATAAAGAGGAAGGGGCTAAGGGAAGAAGGATATGGAGGGAAAGAGCGAAGGGAGAGAGAGAGAGAGAGAGAGAGAGAGAGAGAGAGAGAGAGAGAGAGAGAGAGAGACAGAGAGACAGACAGAGAGAGAGACAGAGAGAGAAAGAGAGTATTGTTGACGAAGACCAGCATCCTTATATTTGGGGACAACAGAGGTCGAATTATAGAGGTAGCACAAACACACACACAACTAGGAAAATACAACTATCAGAATTGTCATATGAAGAGAGATTGTCAATATTAGAATTGCCGACCCTAGAGCAAAGGAGAGAAAGAAGTGACTTGTTGACCATTTACAGAATCATGAGAGGCATGGAAGTCCTTGATAGAGAAGACTTACTAAATTGGGATAAGAGAAACACAAGGGGACATGGAAGGAAGCTCAAAAAGGACAGTTATAGAAGAGACCTGAAAAAGAACAGCTTTCCCCACAGAGTGGTGGATGTATGAAACAAACTAGACGAAACAATAGTATGTGAAAAAACAATACACGAATTTAAGAGCAAATTAGACATGGCGAGATATAGATGCGGTACACCACGAGCGTATCTCCATTTCCCGTAAGATATAACTAGATACAACTAGGTAAATACACACACAAACACACAGACACACACACACACACACACACACACACACACACACACACACACACACACACACACACACACACACACACACACACACACACACACACACACACACACACACACACACACACACACACACACACACACAGACACACACACACACACAACCACACACACACACACACACACACACACACACACACACACAACACACACACACACACACACACACACACACACACACACACACACACACACAGACACACACACACACAAACACACACACACACAGACACACACACACACAAACACACACACACAGACAGACACACACACACACAAACACACACACACACACACACACACACACACACACACACACACACACACACACACACACACACACACACACACACACACACACACACACACACACACACACACACACACAACAATTCACAAAGGTCGAAATAAATAGGCACCACTACATTATAGGCCGGTATCACTGACCAACACAATAGTGAAATTGTGTTAAAGAATTGTGAAAGATCGATGGGGAGTTGAACATTGTGACGGACAGTCAGTTTGGCTTCAGATCTGGAAGATCATGTGTGTCTAACCTTTTAAACTTTTACCCGAGAGCGATCGAAGTGCTTCAAGAGAAGGAGGGCTGGGTGGACTGTGTCTCTTGACATAGCGAAGGCTTTTGATAAAGTATTTCAGAATCGTATTATGTGGGTACTGGAGCAATTTGAGGACTAAGAGGCATACTACTCGAGTGGATAAGATTTTTTGAGGGGAAGGTACGTGAGGACAGGAGTAAAGAATAAGATGTCAGGATGACGGGCTGTGACCAGCGGAGTTCCACAGGGTTCAGTGCTAGCGCCCTATAATGTTTCTTATCTATGTCAGTGGCATGATGGAAGGTACAGCAATCTATGCCAGCATGTTCTCAGATGATGAAAAAAAAATGAGAAGAGTGAAACACGAGGACTGTAGACTATTGCAAAAAGGATCTAGAGGCTATTTTCGCGTGGAACCAAGAATGAAAATTTAATTACCATATCATTGGACTAGACATTTTCATTGAATTCACACGGAGTTAGTAAAGGAATTATCACAGCCATTGTACTTATTGGGTTGGTTTCTGGTTAGCAAAATAAGAAGATATTTGTCATCTTCATTTACTCATTTGAATTAGAAAAATTGCAGGTAAATGGAGTGTTGTCAGTGGACTTGGAGAACGCTTGGCACAAGGTACCTTCAGCTTTATAATCCTCGGTGTCACTCATCTGAATAAAATCACCTGGCGATTCTGAGAATAAGCACAAGAGTGACGTAGAGACTGTTTTACAAATGATAAATATTCAGTTCTAAAGTAGAAAAAGACACTGAAAGAATGTAAAGTGAAAAATGGACTAATTTTTTTTCGTTTTTGAGAAGTGCAACGAAAAAGTCAAATACTGTGTTCAGACGACAAAAAAAAAAAAAAATTGTTTTCGTCACGTAGCAGGACATTTAGTGTGTTAACAACAGAAGGAAAAATAATTTTGACAAAAAATTAATCTTTAGCTCCTGTGTTTGTGTGCGCGTGCATGAGATCGCGTCTTCCGGTAGACAGAACAATGTAAAGCGACGTGACGTCATCAGTCAACGACTTGACGTCATCACAAGAATAATGTCATTTCCACACAACGTGACGTCACCACTGGACGACTCGACATCATCACTGAGCGATATGACGTCTTCGCCAAACAACTTTATCTCATCTCCAATTTGACGTCACCGCACGACTTGACCTTGCTTTACTATTTGACGTCACTGTACGACTTGACGTCGCTGCACGACTTGACGACACTGCACGGCTTGACGTCACTAAATAAATTGACGTCACTTTACTACTTGACATCACTGTAAGACTTGACGTCGTTACACGACGTCTCACGATATTACGTTACTGCACAACTTGACGTCACTTCACGAGTTACCGTCACTGAAAGATTGACATCACCACTGGACAACTTGACGTCATCACCAAACATGACGTCACCACCGTACGGTTTGACGTCATCTCCGGACGACTTGATGTCATTCTTGGGGAAAATCACCATCGGGAGTCCAGGGCGTACCTCCACTTTTCACACTCCATCTACCCCGTCCCCACGTCTCGCTCCTCCACAGTTAGTCTCCAAAACTCCACAAAATACATAAATAATGTCTTCCCCCTTCGCCACCGAAGCTGAATAAAATCGTCTGACGGCAGGTAGAATCAATATCGAGGTTGAAATGATTAAAAGTGCTCAACCACATTACATCCTAGAGCGTTTTCTTTTGGATAAAATCGCTTTGAATGTCGCTGATTGGAAAACCGCAGCCCCATACTGTACGGCAACGGTCCTTGGGATCTCTCATTTGGGAAGAAATGTTGGAGGTGGAGGAAATAAAATAAGATCCTAGACCCAGGTCTCCAGAGACCGAATGCCAGCCTCCCCAGGAGGCACCTTCACTGAGGGGAGTGACGGTGTTGATGGGTTTTTGAAGACGAGATGTAGGGAGATGATTCTCTTTGACGCCCATCTCTCTAAGGCCACGGAGAAGAAAAGGACCACCCTATGGGGTTCCCTACGGACCAAAAGGTCGTCTTTTCAACTCAAAACTCACCTCTACGGATCAGAGTTACGCAGCATCCTTTCGTGACTGGAAACTAATCTCTCTCTCTCTCTCTCTCAAAAAAAAAAAAAAAAAAAAAAAAAAATCGAAGCCATTTTGTTTACCAAGGATAGAAACGCTGGTTATTGGTTATTAAATACAATACAACTCCGCACCCTCCTACTCCTTCTCCTCCTCCTCCTCCTCCTCCGCCTCCTTCTCCACCCCCAATCAAGACCCCAATCCGACACTTTGGCGACCAATCATCCAATCCTCGTTCTCCCCCCCTTCCCCCACTCCTCCCTCACCGCCTGTTCCCCCAAACCGACTAACAAGCGGTTAAGTTGGAGAAGCTAATTAACCTGCAAAAAGGGGCGCTAATCACCTTAATTAATTTACTCTCGCAGTGGTGGCTAGAGGAAGGGGAAGAGGAGCAGGAGGAGGAGGAGGAAGAAGAAGAAGAGGAAGTTGCAGATGGCGTTTGCATGGAGTGGGAGTGTGAGGATGGAGGAAGAGTGGGAGAATGAGTGAAAAGAGAAGGAAGAGAAAGAGGAAGAAGAGGAGGAGGAAGAGGAGGGGAGAATGAGAAGGAGGAGGAGGGTGAGAAGGAGGAGGAAGAGGAGGGGAGAATGAGGAGGAGGAAGAAGAGGAGGAGGAGAAGGAGGTGAGAAGGCGGAGGAGGAGGAGGAAGAGGGGAGGGAGAAGGAGGAGAAGGAGGATTGAGAAAGAGGCCCAAGAGTAGGAGTAGGAGGAAATTGTAAATGACATTTCAATAGAGTGAGGGAGTGCGGAGGATGGAGGAAGGGTGGGAGAATGAGTGAAAAGAGAAGGAAGAGAAAGAGGAAGAAGAGGAAAGGAGGAAGAGGAGGAAAAGAGGGTTGTAGATGGTATTGTCATGAAGTGGGTGAGTGGAGAGGAGGAAGGAGGAGGAGAAGGAGAAGGTGGAGGGATGAAGATGAGGATGAAGAGTAGAAGTAGGAAGAAAATGAAGAGTAGGAGGAGGTTGAGGAGGAGGAGGAGGAGGAGGAGGTTGAGGAGGAGGAGGAGGAGGAGGAGGACGAGAACAACTATGAAGAAGGATAGGAAAAATAGGAAGAACAGATAGTCGGAAATGGCGTTTGCATACAAGTGGGAGAGTCGAGAAAGAGTGTGAGAACGAGGGAAAAGAAGAGAAGGAAGAGGAGGAGGGAAAAGAGGCAAATTGGTAGGAGGTAGAAGCGAAATATTCGTATTATTAGTAATAGTAACAGTAGTAGTAGTAGTAGTTGTAGTAGTAGTAGCAGTAGTAGTAGCAGTAGTAGTAGCAGTAGTAGTAGTAGTAGTAGTAGTAGTAGTAGTAGTAGTAGTAGTAGTTGTAGTAGTAGTAGTAGTAGTAGTAGTAGTAGTAGTAGCAGTAGCAGCAGCAGTAGTGGTGGTGGTGGTAGAAATAGGAGAAGAGGAAGAAAAAAGAAAGGAGGAAGAAGACGAGGAAGAAGGGGAAAAGGAGGAGGAAGAGGAGTAGAAAGAAGAAGAAAGGAGGAGTAGTAAGAAGAGAAAGAGGAGGAGAAGGAGGAGGAGGAGGACATATAAAAGGAAGAGGAGTACGAGGAAGAGAAAGAGGAGGAGGAGGAGTAGATGGAGAACGAAGAAATTAAAATATAAAATGAACATCGTGAAAGCGTCAAACACGTTGTCATCACAAGTTAACTAAATATCTAATCACCATTTCCGATAATGCCCACTAGTTCACCCTTCCGTACCGCGAGGTCCGTTACCTCCTTAGTCTGGCTGCCGCCAGGTGATTTTATTCATTCAAGTGACACCCACCTCGTCAGCAAATGTGGTTGCTTACTTGCTTTGTCTTATAGCCAAGTTAATTATTCATTTACGTTATCTTTTTTTTTTTTTTATCTAAAAATGTACATCTACCCTCGTTATGGACCAAAAGGTCCCCTGGTGTCATAACTTTGTTATTACATATTAGAACCATGCAGATTGTTCTTTGTCCTTTTCTCTGTTCTTGTTCTTCTTTTGTTCATTTTCTCTTTTTTCTTATCAGTCTCATTCTATCATCCCAAACTGGTCGTCCCTTTCTCCTCTTCTCTCTTTCTTTTTTTCCTCCTCTTCCTCTTACCCTCTTCACTTTTTTCTTATTCTTCTCGCCATCTTGTTTTCTTCCTTCTCATCATTCTCTTGTTCATTCTACTCTTTTTATCTTATTTCTCTTCCCCCATTTTTCTTTTCCTCCAGTTCCCCCTCTTCCTCTTCCCTTTACTTACTCCTCTTTCTCTTCCCTCTCTTCTCTTTTCTTTTCTTCTTATTCTTCACCCCTTCTCATCCTTCACATTTCCTTCTTACCCTCTTCGTATTTTCCTAGTTCTTCCTCCTCCTCCTTCTCTTCCTCTCTTCCCTTCGCTCTTCTTCTTGTTCCCCCTTCTCCTCTTCCTTCTCATCATTCTTCTTTCCTCCTTGTTCTTTTCATATTTTCAGTTCCATTACACCTTTTTCTTCTCTTCCTTCTCCTTTTCGTTCTCGTCCTCCTTTTCCTCCTCCATTTCTTTCTCTCCTTCCTCCAATTCTTTCTCTCCCTCCTCCCTCCTTTTCCTCCACTTCCTCCTCCTACTCCTCTTCCACCTCCTCCTCTTCCCCAATCTCCACATCCTCCCTTTTCCGTAATCCATTTTGTCCTAAATATTGATTGTTTGACTATTTTCCTCTCGCCCCTCTTCCCCTTCCTAATGCTCCCTACAAACCCTGTTGTCACCTCCTCCTTCACTTCCTCTTCCTTCTCCTTTTTTCTTCTTCTCTTCCGTCTTCTTCTGCTTCTTTCTTGGTCTATTCGTCTTTCCCCTTCTACTAAGCTGCCTCCTCCTCCTCCTTCTCCTCCTCCTCCTCCTCCTCCTCCTCCTCCTCCTCCTCCTCCTCCTCCTCCTCCTCCTCCTCCTTCTCCCTTCCTCCTCCTCCCTTCCTCCTCCTCCTCCTCCTCCCTTCCTCCTCCTCCTCCTCCTCCTCCCTTCCTCCTCCTCCTCTTTCTGTCCCACTTCCTTTTCTCCTCCTCCTCCTTCTCCCCCTACTACTACTGTTCCTATCTATTCCCTCTTTCTCATTCTGTTCCTTCTCTTTTTCCTCGTGTCCCTCTTCCTCCTCCTCCTCCTCCAACTTTTCTTATTCTTGATCCTCCTCCACTTTTTCCTCCTCTCCCTCCTTCTTCTCCTCCTCTTCCTCCTCTTCCCAGAGCCTCTCGCATTTCTTTTACGAATGAAGACGAATTCCCGTTCAAATAAGAATGCTAATTTTTTTTTTTTTTTTTCCCTCTACTCTCCCACCGTTCCGCCACTACCCTCTTGGGATCGGATTACCCTCTATGATCTACACCTTTTCGGCGCGGTTTTGGCTTCAAGGATAGAAACGCTGGTTACTGGAGGAGAAGTTTTGGTGCTGCTGATGATTCTACTCCTCCTCCTCCTCTTCCTCTTCCTCTTCCTCTTCCTCCGTCATACCTCATGCTCTTCTTTCTTCGTCACCTCCACAGCCTCCTCCTCCAGTTCCTTTTTCTCTTCTCTCTTTCTCTCTCTCTCTCTCTCTCTCTCTCTCTCTCTCTCTCTCTCTCTCTCTCTCTCTCTCTCTCTCTCTCTCTCTCTCTCTCTCTCTCTCTCTCTCTCTCTCTCTCTCTCTCTCTTTCTCTGTCTCTCTCTCTCTGTCTCTCTCTCTCTGTCTCTCTCTCTCTCTCTCTCTCTCTCTCTCTCTCTCTCTCTCTCTCTCTCTCTCTCTCTCTCTCTCTCTCTCTCTTCTTCCTTCTTTCGTTCTCTTTCTTTCTTTCTTTTCCTCTCTCCCTCCTCTCTGTTCTCCCCCAACTCCCACTCCCTCCGACTCCCCCCCTCCCTCCCCCCGTGAATAGGGGAGAGAGTGACACTACATTGACACGCGTGACAGCGATGTGACAGAAGCGAGACAGGACTGCAGTACGAAGCCCTCTGACGTGCTGATTGGTGGAGCTTGTGAGGGAGGGGGAGGGGGAGAGGAGGGGGAGGAGATGGAAGGGGAATGGGGCAGGGGGAGGAAGAACAGGAGGAAGGGCAGGGGGAGGAAGGAAAAGGGAGGGGGAAAGGGAAGAAAAGGGGGAGGGGAGGGGAGGAGAGGGGAGATGAGGAAGGAGAATGGGACAGGGGAGGAGGAGCAGCGGGAGGAAGAACAGGAGGAAGGGCAGGGGGAGGAGGGAAAAGGGAGGAGGAAAGGGAAGAAAGGGGGGGAGGGGGAAGGGAGGTTTGACTGGGAGGAGGAGGAGGAGGAGAAGGGGGACGAACCAGAGGTGAAGAGGGGGAAGAGAGGATAGGAAAAGGGTAATGGTGGAGGTGGAGGGGAAGGGGGGAAGGAAAGAGGAAGGGGGCGGAGGAGGGGGAAGAAGGGAGGGGGGCTTCATTGAGTTTCATGTGGGGGTGAATTTGGGAGCCGAATAAGACCGTCTGCCTATCAACCCCCCCCCCAAAAAAAAAAAAAGTAGATGAATTTGTATATGAATATATTTGTAAACAAATTGATACACTTACAATAAGTACAATAAATTTGTAAAATAAATTAAATGCAATTAGAATAGGACGGTAGGATTAACAAATAAAATAGATGAATAAATTAATCAATCAATCAAGTAAAAACATTAGGTGAATGTAAATAAACATTTTAATAAAAAGTTGAATAAACTATTTAATAGATAAATATGTTAATTAAAGGATAATATTTATGCTAAAGCAGTTACGTGTAATCGAAATAGCAACGTGACTGCATGATCACATGACAACAAATTGATACACTTACAATAAGTACAATAAATTTGTAAAATAAATTAAATGCAATTAGAATAGGACGGTAGGATTAACAAATAAAATAGATGAATAAATTAATCAATCAATCAAGTAATAACATTAGGTGAATGTAAATAAACATTTTAATAAAAAGTTGAATAAATTATTTAATAGATAAATATGTTAATTAAAGGATAATATTTATGCTAAAGCAGTTACGTGTAATCGAAATAGCAACGTGACTGCATGATCACATGACAACAATTCCGTGACGTCACGTGTTGACAATGACGTCACGTAGGCGGGGTTTAAAAGTGACGTCAAGTCGCTCTGAAATTCTGAAGACCTTGTGACGTCATGTCGACTTGTAGGATATTTTCCAGCAAAAGAGAACATATATACTAAAATGATTTTATCTATCACTGTTACATGGATAAATAAAAATTTTACAAACTTATATGAAAGTGTTTCGTAAACTTATAACATGCGAAATGATTTTCATTTCTCTGTACGCAGTATCATAATATAAATTGAATACCAAAACAAGCACCAATTAACATTGTAAAAATGATACTTCTATCTGTTTATTTTGGGAACATTAATAGGCTCCACCCATGCGGATGACGTGTTGCTCTGTGAATGGATAATGTGGCAA
>NC_134787.1:49906303-49908803 GCF_046742065.1 Oratosquilla oratoria
TCTTCTTCCTCCTCCTCTTCTTCTTCTTCCTCCTCTTCCTTTTCCTCCTGTTTCTCCTCCTCCTCTTCCTCCTCCTCCTCCTCCTCCTCTTCCTCTTCCTCCTCCTTTTCTTGTTGCTGTTGCTGCTTTTGGTCCGTTACTCGTTCACCATTTTTCCTTCAGTCCTTTATGGGAATCCTCAGCCTACTCCCCTCCACCTCCCCCTCCCCTTCCCCACTTTCCCCTCCCCCTCCCCTCTCCCACCCTCCTCTCCCCTCTTCCCCTCCCCCCTCTCACCTTTCCCTCCACCTTTACAACAGCGTCAGTGCGTGATTTGTTTACAGCCTGGGTGACCGTGGCCATTGTTCTGAACACATACCACAACCATTAGAGTGACTTTTGCTCACACTCGGGGCCTGGATTCTGCGATCATTACTCGCCATTACAGCTTACCTTTCACAACGGCTGTCACCCTAATTTCTCTTAATAAACCTGCTAGAGGACCCTGATTCACCTTTGTAATACTTATTGAATGAGGGATTTTTTTTTTTTTTTTTTTTTTTTCTGGACATCTTTGCATGGCTTTGGTATGCCGTGGGTCAGGTTTGAATGTCCGTAGTAAGAGTGGGTTTACTTTCGGAGACCTCAATGCTTATGTCATTTAGTGATAGTCGCTGGGGATAGAACCAGAGACCTTACCGATTTCGCGCCTTGTACCTGGACTTCGTGATTTTTATTTGATAATATATTTAATTATTCATTTATTGATTTATCTATTCGTTCATTTGCCTATCGTTTCATTAAATTACTTATCTATTTATTTGTATATTTATTAATTCATTTGCTTATTTATTTGTTTATTTCATTATTCAGTATGATCTTATTTGTCAATTTATTATTTTTTTTTATCGAACGGCCCTTTTTGTAGCTCCTAAGAAAGAGGAGAGAGAAAAGGAGAAAGGGAAAGGAAGAGTGAGACATAGAGAAATAGAGAGACAGAGAGAGAGAGAGAGGAGAAAATGAGAAAGAGAGAGCAAGAGGGAAGTATAAAGAGGGAGAGAGATGCAGAGAGAGAGAGAGAGAGAGAGAGAGAGAGAGAGAGAGAGAGAGAGAGAGAGAGAGAGAGAGAGAGAGAGAGAGAGAGAGAGAGACAGAATAGTCACTTACATGCTTAATTGTTTGTTTCTTATTTAGTATCCAACCTTGTTATGGACCAAAAGGTCTTTGAAATCTGTGGCAATCCAGTAATGATAACCTTCCAGCTATCTTAAGCCCTTTTCAGCCAACCCAGGCCACCCTCAGCCACCTCCAAGCCACTCCACATTTACCTCAACTTCACCTCTCCTAACTTCCTTTACCTCAATATTTATTGTAAATAACAATATTACCAATACTCTTGATATTGACAACAATGGTCTCCCGTGTTTTAAACATCAACTAAGAAAGCTCTAGATGTCTATCTAAGACATTTGCTACCCACGTGACACGGTCAGCATTGATGAAATTATGCCCCCTCAGCACTGTCAGCATGATTTCAGCATTGTCCGTACACGTGTACTGGGTCCCTCAACTTACTATGCTTCGAATGCCAGAACGAACGATGTATAATGAATTCATTGCGACATTAACCCCGCTGACCGGCGACCTGACGATCACAGCGCCATCTGTAAACGGCGATGACAAAAGCCCCGGACGCGTCACCGGAACTTCTCTTCCAGTCCTTTGGCTCCGAAATTATCCGAAGAGATGCAGGACCCTGAAGAACCATTTGTCCGTTCTGGTCTCACTGCCCTATGGTCTCTTCGGCTCACTGCCCTATGGTCCCTTCCTCTCCTCTTCCGCTCTCCTCCACCTTCGAGTATGTGTCATGGCAGTTCAGCGACGTCATTGTTATCGGTAGATTATGACGTCATATAACGTGTGACGTCATAGAGAAGAATGACGTCATAGGTAGATATGACATCGTAGAGCTGAATGATACTCGTATATCACGGGTTCGTAGTTTTTATTTTGTTTCTTTTTTATTTATTATTTATTTATTTATTTATTTCTTTATTTATTCATATTTACTTATTTTTATTAGCGTAGGGCGATCCTATGGTACCCGTCGAATGTATTTGCATGTAGTCGTTACGCACACGTACACACACGCACATACATATACACAAATACACACACGTATCACGCATATACACACAAGCACACAAACACACGTATGCCCATATTTACACGTACAAAAACAACAGACCCCCAACACACACACACACACACACACACACACACACACACACACACACACACACACACACACACACACACACACACACACACACACACACACACACACACACACACACACACACACACACACGGCCACCACCTGCATGTGCACTCAACCACGCCAACGCAGGTCAGTAAGCACCCCCCCAACTCCCCCACGACCTCACCCACCCACTCACTCTTTAAACATTTCGTTTTGGTATGCGACAGATGGGCTTTTATGAACCAACCATGATTTTGG
>NC_134787.1:49913803-49931303 GCF_046742065.1 Oratosquilla oratoria
TTTGAATCCCGCCTCACGACTCGGGTCAAATAATTCCACATCCCGAGGACCACTGTAGTTGGGGATCAGTCAAGACTCTTCCTACGAACAAGGTTCTTCATTTATAAAGATATAAGAACTGCCCACATACTGTGCTAATTGTGCCACAAGGCTCACGCGGATGCACAGGACTCATGTACACCTACGCACATGTACACACCAGCACAAACGCACATGATGGTGAGTATTTGTGTGTGGGCGCTCACAAATACATGCACACATGCAGACATGAATATTGCGCAATGTTAAGGCTCATGTAATTAAACTCATGGACGCATGCGTGTAAACACACACACACACACACACACACACACACACACACACACACACACACACACACACACACACACACACACACACACACACACACACACACACACACCCACACACACACACACACGAGGTAGGACCACCAGGGTAGGTGCAACATAAATTAATAAAATAGCTTGACGGCAGCCAGAATAAAGACATAAAATACCAGTCTCTCTCTTTCTCTCTCTCTCTTCTTTCTTATTTTGATTTTTAAATTATTTTATTTATTCATTTTTTGTTTGAGGCTGCGGAGGAGGAGGATACACGTGCAAGAGGGGAACGCCTGTGACAGGTCGAACAATCGCTTTGTCAAACCTTTTTTACTCGAAATCCAATGTTCCTTCTCAAATGAATAAATCGGTAATTATTCGACCGTGCGCCGGACGGCCGGACTCGGAGTCGGAACCGTCCGGAATTGAAAGAAAAAAAAAAAAAAAAAAAAAAAAAAAGGGAATGGCCACTCGTTGATATCTGTGATGATGATAATGTGTCTATCTCCCGATATTCTGTGTGTTCGTATTGTCGAGGAGAAAATGCTTACTGGCACGGCGTGATCGAGGGTGAGAACAGCCTATCTGATAAATAAGGCAGTTATCAATGATGGTTAATTAACTGGTCTCCCGTGAACGCCGGGCTGTATCTCTTTTGATCATCTATGATTAGAATGCATGTGTCCGTACATATGTATACGTATATGTGTGTGTATATGTATAAAGTATATACACGTTATATATATACATACATATATATATATATATATATATATATATATATATACATATATGTATATGTATATTTTGTGTATATATATATATAATATGTATGCATGCATGTACATAGGTTTATACGTATGTATATGCGTAATAATAACAATTGTTGCCTCGAGTTTCAGTGATTAGAAAACCCAAAGCTCCACAGCCTCTGCTCGGACCCTCTTTAGACACACACACACACACACACACACACACACACACACACACACACACACACACACACACACACACACACACACACACACACACACACACACACACACACACACACACACACACACACACACACACACACACACACACACACACACACACACACACACACACACACACACACACACACACAAATATATATATATATATATATATATATATATACAAATATATTATATATATATATATATATATATATTCATATGTACATAATATTTTCGCAAAAATAAATGTAAAACTACCACAGGACTAAAAACCGAAGCCAGCAATCACTTTCGCGTATTGTTTCCTCAGACCGAGTAACAAGGCAATACGGAGTGTTGTGGTAACATCCACAGGACGGGAACAAGAAGGATAACAGGACTTCGAGGACAAAAGGTTCCCAAAAACAAAAGGGCGGATTTTGGGGGAAAGTTGGACAAATGCCCCCAGACCTCACTTGACATGACCTCAGTTTGGGTTAGTCTGGTGGACATTTCTGTCAAAGTAATTTGTTCGAGAGTTTGTTGTATATAAAATGTTCATAACTTGTATTGCTTGTATGCAGGTCTGGTATTGGTCATGATTTAGTTATATTCTTCGCAAGTAAACATTTTGTAATTTAAAACCATTGATGAAAAATATTATAGTGCATTTGTAATTGAAACCTAATACCACAGTCTGAGTAGAAGAAAAGACTGGAAATTATGAGTCTATATACTTCGACTGTTAGCTACAGTCCTCTTCGTTTTGTATTTTGGTTATTTCCACCTCGTAAGGGGCTAGCCGTGTTAAAGAACGCCTTGTCTCTGAACGGGAGAAAAAATCATATGTGTACTCGAAGATGTGTATACATGCATTTATACAATCAAGTAAATCATGTACATAAATCACGCAAATATTAACCCTAAGGTAAGACGTCATAGAGCTCATATTCTGTTTGATCGCGGTCTTCGGCCTCCTGGAGATCACTTTCGAACGTGAGGTTTCCACTAATATAACACTAAGTGTTGGTTTGTGGCCTCATTTTTGAGGCTCTGTAATTCCCGTTCCCGGGGGAGAGGGTTGGGGGGGAGGGGGGCTTCGTAGACCCCATGCTGAGAACCTCATACCACAGACAATACTGTAGACCTGTGGACTAACCAACTCTCTCTCTCTCTCTCTCTCTCTCTCTCTCTCTCTCTCTCTCTCTCTCTCTCTCTCTCTCTCTCTCTCTCTCTCTCTCTCTCTCTCTCTCTCTCTCTCTCTCTCTCTCTCTCTCTCTCTCTCTCTCTCTCGACGTTGCATTCCAGTGCTTTGAGTGAACCTCATTGAATACTTTCCAAAAATTCTTAGTTTCACCCTTTTGAAATTGTAAGACTTATTCTTCAGTTTTGGGTTTTACTCCTTTTCTATTCTACCGTTTTTTTCATAGTCATTCAATTTGTCCACAAAGTGGTTTTGATAATTATGGAATATGAATCACCCAAACCTAACTCCTTACGAGACAAGGGTCCTTGTGAGTTGAATAAAATTGTTGGGAGAAAGAAAGGGCAGACACTTCGGAAATTGGGGTCTTCGGTTTTTGGCCGTTGTCGCTTTATGGCCACAAGAGGAAGAAGAGTCTTCGCATTAGAGAGCCGTCGCTCTTTATTGAAGAGAAGAAGATTGATCCTCTTGACCCATTTACTTCCCAGGAGTTCCTCTAAGATGAATAGAATCGTCTGACGAAAGAAAAAATAAGGTGATTGGTGGAGTTAGCATTGCTTTCCCGGGCAGAAATAGCGTAATCGAAGCAGGTTTTCAACACAAAGTATTACAAAGGAGGAGCATGCCGACAGAAGACCTTTTGGTCCATAACTAGGTCGGATACAACATTTACTGGTGAGAGGGGCTGTGCAGTAAGTTCTTGCACACACACACTCACTCACACACACACACACACACACACACACACACACACACACACACACACACACACACACACACACACACACACACACACACACACACATACACACACACACACACACATACACACACACACACGCACACACACACACACCACACACACGCACACGCACACACACACACACACACACATATATATATATATATATATATATATATATATATATATATATTATATATATATATATGCAGGAAGATCACTAAAAACAACACGTGATCCGCAAGTTTTGCTGGTAACCACTAAGGAAATCGGAAGAAAGCAGTAATTCCCAAGCGCTTTCGTGTAATTTACATCTTCAGGGGAACACCCCTGAAGATGTGAATTACACGAAAGCGCTTGGGAATTACTGTTTTCTTCCGATTTCGTTAGTGGTTACCAACAATATATATGTATATATATATATATATATATATATATATATATATATATATATAAATATATATATATATACATATATATACATACGAAAGCATCTACAGTATGTATGCATGTATATGCATATAATATGAGTATGTATGCAGGTATGTATGTGTACATATGTGTGTGTGTGTGTATGTTTTATATATGTGTGTTTGTGTGTCCTTTGTGTATTTACCTAATTTTGATGTACATGATAAGATCTATGCTCGTGAGGATCCGTCCCTGCGTTCTCCTTGGTCATATTAGATTTAATTCGCTTATGTTGCCTGGCTGTTCTGCTTCTATACCCATATTATTACACGGATCATTGCATGGGTATGGGAAAATGTATTTCATAATATCTTTCATACATTTCTCGTGTGTGTGTGTATGTGTGTTTATGTTAATGTGTGTGTGTGTGTGTGTATGTGTGTGTGTGTTGATGTGTGTGTGTGTACGTATGTTTATGTGTGTGTATATGTGTGTATGTTTATGTATGTGTATATGTGTTTATATATATATATGTGTGTGTGTGTGTGTGTGTTTCACGAATTGTATGTGATACAAATTATTCATTTGTTTCCTCATCTAGGTTTCATTAGTGGTTCACATTGATTAGAAACGGATATTTTTTCATAGGTCACTGTACACTCTACATTGGTAAATCCCTCTAATGACATCATTCCCTAGATGATGTCACAAATTAAAGACGTCAATAGCTTGATGACGTGAAAACTTTTATGACGTCACTACCTTTGTTTATTGGAATTTTGGAAGAAAAATTATACATCAATACTTAATGAATGAGTGTGTGTGTGTGTGTGTGTGTGTGTGTGTGTGTATGTGTGTGTGTGTGTGTGTGTATGTATGTGTGTGTGTGTGTAGAGTATCCAGTTGCAAATGCTTTTCTGGAGTCCCTGGAGAATTCTCTAGTGGCTCTTCGCATTGAGGTCGCTGGGTCTCGGGGCCGTGAGAACCAGCGTGAGCTGCCGCCTGGGTCACCTCCCGCAGAGTCCCCGGGTGCGGGGTTCCTGCGGTGAGTTGACACAAAGCTGAGGACCCACTTCGGCGTCTCCGCATAATGGCTCCAAATGGCCTGGTCCTCCTCAAACGACAGACACCTCGAGGTCCTTCTTGAGCAGCACAGGTAGCGCCCCTGAGCGGTCGGTGGGCCGCTGTGGTCAGTCATCGGTTGGTCACTCTTGTGCACAAGGGTAGGAACAAGAGGGTCTTCGATCTTGTGGTTTTGGGTCGAAGGTGAGGGGATGGGAAGGATGCGTTGGTTTCTGCTTGTTTTTCTTGTTCTCTTTCTTCTTTTTCTTGTGGTTGTTCTTCTTTTTATTTTTTTTGTTGTCGTTGTCATTGTTTTTGTTCTTCTTTCTTCTTCTTCTTCTTCTTCTGTTTTTCCTTTTCTCCTCCTTTTTCTTCCTCTTTTCTTCTTCTTCCTCCTCTTCTTCTTCTTATTCCTCTTCTACTTCTTGCTCGTATTCGCCATTGTCTCCGTAATTTTCTTCGTCTTTCTTTTTTTTCTCCTGCTTTGCTGCTGCTGTTTGTGTACAACTATAGAGGCAGGTGTTAAGACTAGTAACAGTAATGGTGGTACTAGTATAGATATTACCGCAGGTGTTTATAGGTATGGGTGTACCAAATGATAGGGGGCAGGTGTGGATTTCGCAGTGGGCGCAAGTGTCCCTTGGACAGGTGTTCCTCCTGCATGGGGAAGGAGGTCACAGGAACTCAGGGTGTTCCTCTAGTTTTCAGGTGTTATGACGATAGTTAGTGACGATGCTTCTTACGACGGCGTAGGTGTCGTTGGAAGGTTAGGTGTTTGTATAGGTGTTAAGGTATGTTTATTTATTTATTATTGTGTACTGGATTTTGAGTATTATGGTCATAGGATTTTTCTTTTTTTCTGGGATGCGTCTGGTTGATTTTACACAAAGACACATCAAGTTTAGCGTTTACTCTTTTCTCTATTTATTTATTTACTTATTCACTTGTTACTTTTATGTATTTGTTCATTTACTTGTTTATTAATATATCTATTTATTTGTTTTATTTATTGCCTATTTATTTACCTTCTTATTTACTTATTGAGAAAGAGGGGGATGTCTGTCGAAGAAGGTAGGGAGAAAACAGAATATAGGGATGAATGGAGAATGGTTGTGTATGGATGATGCCGTGATGCATGGAAGGGAGTGGGTGAGGGATGGGTGGATAAAGGAGTGGTTGTATGAATGATATTTTGACGCAGCCTGAAGGGATTTCTCTTCGTCTTCTCATTTTCTGGATGAGGAGATGGAGAGGAGGGATCACCGATTAGATGAAGCGGCCTTGCTGTGGATGTGCTGTGTCTTGCTGCATTGCTTCTGACCCAGGGCAGTGGGCGAGATGCAGGGATGATCCAGAAGGAGAGAAAAAGAGAGAGAGAGAAAGAGAGAGAGGGAGGGAGGGAGGGAGGGAAGGGTGGTAAATGGGAGTGGAGTGGGTAGGGATGAAATGGGTGGGAGTGGAATTGTGTCTTTTGACTTTGGCTACATCCCTTGTAAGGGGGAAAAACCCTTTGTTAAATGTATCTATGTATCTATTTATTTACCTTTTCTGTAGATCGAAAAGGAGAACGCATTAGTAGGATCAGTACCGTTGTTTCTATTCAGTACAGGGGAAGACCCAATTCTGGAGGGCTAACGCCTTTGGTCTCAAGGGTTCCTCCTAAGCTGAATAAAATCGCCTGGCGGCAGCCAGAAGAAAAAATGAAAGTCTTTGTTTCTGTAGAAGGGCGTTAAAGTCTCCAGAGTCGCGCCGCATTCGTTTATGATAAGAAAGTAATTTCCATTTGAGAAAGAATGTTGATCACGTTTATCTTCTACTATGCCAATTATCTGTTACTCTTTTTTTGAATATCTTCCTTTACCTCACGGATAGAAGCGCTGGTCATTTCCGACAACATACTCTTTCCGTGGGAGTCTTGGCATACCAGACATACCTTCCACTCCGCCCCCTCCCCCTTCCTCAGACATCTTTGGAGTGCGACTTGGACACTCCCCTTCGACTTGAAGAATTTCCTGCTGTCATTCCCTGTACGACTTTTTCTTTCTTTCTTTCTTTCTTTTTTTAAGTCTTGTACTTCTGGTAGCGTCTTCATTCTTCGTTTTCCCAATTTTTTATTTATCTATTTATTTATTCATTTTTCATCTTCTATGTATATCTTTTTTCTAAGACCTTAGTTGTTCTTCCAAGTCTCAGCTGAATGAAATCGTCTGTGTGTGCGTGTGTGTATGTGTGTGTGTGTCTGTGTGTGTGTGTGTGTGTGTGTGTGTGTGTGTGTGTGTGTGTGTGTGTGTGTGTGTATGTTTACCTAATTGTTTTTACCTGATTTCAATTTAGAGGATAAGAGCCGTGATTATAAGGTACCGTTTCTGTTCTTCTATCAAAATTGGCTTCAAATTCACTTTATTTTGTCTGACTGTACCAATTCTTTCTCCACGTTGTCCCATGAACCAATGCATTGATATGGGAAACTATATACCTTATATCCTTCAAACACCTTGTTTTTTTCTTTTATCTTTATATATTTCTTCACTCTGTACTTAAACCCATTCAACTCCGATGACAAGAGTTCTTGTCATTTGGACAAAAAACAAAAAAAAACATAAAACCCCAAACTGTTTTATAAAACACCAGAAAAAATATCCCGTCAATCCCCGCAGCGCTCGCAGCGAAGCGTGGATTGACGTCATATTTTTCTGGTGTTTGATCAAACATTTTGGTGTTTTATGATTTTTTTTTTTTATTTGACCAAATGACAAGACATCTTGTCATCGGAGTTGAATGGGTTAAATAGTATCAAGAGAATCAAGCTAACGAAATGCTCCAGTTGTCCCATATATAACCAACACATGATACTACGGCATTTCCAGAAACAAAGAGCCTATTCACTGAGATAGCTATGGTCTGGACCGGTGGCCGTGATCGGTTTCCTGGGGGCCGCGGGTCTCTTGGAAGAGAGAACTGGGGCACTGAATTGATTTTTTTTTTTTTTGCGCGGCGATTTACAATTCAAGAATTTTGTAATGCCGAGTTACCAGATACCTGGAGTTCACAACAGAAGTGTGTCAAGGAGCTTTTGTCCTTAGCTGTGCAGTCGAATCTTGTCCAGTGGTGATGACTAATCTTTCTTCCTGAGTCGACCGGACGAAGACCATATTAGGACACATGACACGGACGCCACCACCTGTGCCCATGTGTGTGCGTGTGTGTGTGTGTGTCTGTGTGCGTGCGTGTGTGTGTGATTCACCATGGTCTTGGATCACGTGTTGGACTCGTAATCGACAGCTATTACCCTCCCGGAAGGGAGCTCAGGATTCATTTATAGTACAATCTGTTGGCAATGTGTGTGTGTGTGTATTTACCTAGTTGTATTTACCTAGTTGTAATATACGGGAGGGGAGCTGTGCTCGTGGTGACCCGTCTTTGTATCTCTCCGCATCAATGTGTGTGTGTGTGTGTGTGTGTGTGTGTGTGTGTGTGTGTGTGCGTGTGTGTGTGTGGTAGAAGAAGAGGAAGAGGAAGAAGAGAATGTAGGACGGGAGGAGAAAAATGAGGAGGAGAAACGAGGTGGAAGAACAGTAGGAGAAAGGGGGGAGAAGAAGGAGTAGGGAGAGGAGGAGAGGAGGAAAAGAATGTGGAGAAGGAGGAGGAGAAGGAGGGGAGGAGGAAGAGAGGGAGGAGGGAAGGAGAAGAATGAGGAGTTGGAGGAGGAGGAGAAAAAGGAGGAGGAGGAGGAATTTAGGAGGAGGGGAGAAGGAGGGGTAAGAGGAGAAAGAATAGGAGTAAAAGGAGGAGAAGGAGAAGGAGGAGGGAAGGATAAGAATGAGGATTAGGAGGAGGAGATGGAGTTTAGGAAGAGGATGATGAGGAGGAGGAAGAATAGAAGGAGGACGAGGAGTTTATGAGGATGGGGAGAAGGAGGAGTAAAAGGAGAAAGAGTAGGAGGAGGAGTAAAAAGAGGAGGAAGAGGAGAAGAAGGAGTTTAGGAAGAGGAGAAAAAGGAGGAGAAGAGGACGAAGAGTAGGATGAGGATGAGAGAGAGTTAAGGAGGAGGGGAGAAGGGGGAGTAAGGAGAGAAAGAGTAGGATGAGGAGTGAAAGGAGGAGGAAGAGGAGGAGGGAAGGAGAAGAATGAAGAGTAGGAGGAGGGGGAGGAGGAGTTTAGAAAGAGGAGAATAAAAAGGATGATGATGATGAGTTTAGGAGGAGGGGGAGAAGGATGAGTAAGAGGAGAAAGAGTAGGATGAGGAGTAAAAGAAGGAGGAGGAGGAGGAGGAGGAGGAGGAGGAGGAGGAGGAGGAGGAGGAGGAGGAGGAGGAGGAGGAGGAGGAGGGGTCCCGCCCGAGCCCGTTTGGGGGCCAGGCGGGTTCCGCCCTGACGAAGGAACACCTCTGAGTCGAGGTCAAGGCCACCCAGGTCAGGTCGACGTCACCGCCGTCAGCGTCGTCGGCACCTCAAGAAGTCAGCATATCTTGAGGTCAGCATCGGCATGTCGGGAATTCAGCATTTTATGTCCCCAGCATCAACACCAACACCTTGAGTCAGCATCAGCATGTCGAGAAGTCAGCATCAATATCAACAGAAATCAGCATCTGTTGTCAGCATCAACATCATTGCCTCGAATATTAGCAAGTCGAGAAGTCAGCATTTTGAATTATCATCGGTATATCAAAATTTAGCATCAACATTTCGAATCAGCATTCAGCATCTCGAAAAGTCAGCATCATGTGTAACAACAAAATGTCGTTCTTTGAACTGGATAAATTCGGTCGGCGCTAGTCAGAGCAAAATATCTAGATATGACACAAAGTCTCTCTCTCTCTCTCTCTCTCTCTCTCTCTCTCTCTCTCTCTCTCTCTCTCTCTCTCTCTCTCTCTCGCTCTCTCTCTATCTCTCTCTCTCTCTCTCTCTCTCTCTCTCTCTCTCTCTCTCTCTCTCTCTCTCTCTCTCTCTCTCTCTCTCTCTCTCTCTCTCTCTCTCTCTCTCTCTCTCGCTCGCTCGCTCTCTCTATCTCTCTCTCTCTCTCTCTCTCTCTCTCTCTCTCTCTCCCTCTCTCTCTCTCTCTCTCTCTCTCACTCTCTCACTATCTCATTCTCTCTTCCTCAGTCTCACTCCCTTGTTCTCAGTCTCAATCTCAGTCTCACTCTTTCACTCTCAATCTCTCTCTCTCTCTCTCTCTCTCTCTCTCTCTCTCTCTCTCTCTCTCTCTCTCTCTCTCTATCTCTCTCTCTATCTATCTATTTCGATCTCTCTCTCTCTCTCTTTCTCCCCTCTCTCTCTCTCACTCCTCCCCTTTCAAGACGAATGGCCACTTTAGTAAGTTTATTCTAGCTAGCACCAGACGATTCCGTTGAATGAGATCTTTGGACTTTATTCTTTGTTTCCATAAATTAATCCCTCTTTCTCCTAACCCCGGGAAACCCCCCAAATCAACCTCACCTACTTCTAACCTCTGGGCCCCTAACCCCTAATGTTCTAACTCCTCTCTCCCCCCTACTTCTCTCCTTAATCAATTTCATTCAATTCCCAATCCATTTGTTCATCTCCTTCCTATCCACCCCTCCATTCGCTTCCTCCCCATTCTTCATCTCCTCTCATCTCCCTCATCCTTCCCTCCCCTCATTTTCATTCATTTGCCCATCAATCTATTCATCCCTCTTTTCATGTATCTATTCACAAACTTCCCATTCTTCTTCTTGTGACTCTCCTGCTATTACGTTTATCCACGGCCGTACCCTCAGCTGATCCTGCAGTTAAATGATTTGGAAACTATTCGAAAGTCGAGTGTTAATAGAGTGTGTGTGTGTGTGTGTGTTGGGGGGGGTTGGAGGGGAGGGGGAGGTGGAGGGGGAGCGCGATTGACATACTCTCCCCCGGATCTCAAACCTCCTTTTCCTCCTCCTCCTCCTCTTCCTCCTCCTCATCTTCCTCTTCTAAGGCTAATGAGGCCTTCGTGTCACCCATAACCATGTCAGCTTGGTTCCGTAGATGCAGTGCACACGGTGACCGCATTATTCTCAAGTTCACGTTGACGCGTGCACGTGCTAGCAGACACGTGTGTCCAACACGTGCTGAACAGCACGTGCGGGCATATACCACGGTGAAGTCAACTTCCGTTTTTTGATTCTGGTTAGTCTCCAGGCGAGTTTTTTATTTTGTATTTTTTATTTATTTTACTTTGTTTTATTCAATTTTGTTTCGTATTATCATTTTTATTATTTGATGTTATTTTCTTTTGTTTTATCTTTTTATTTTATTTTCTTATCTATTCATTTATTTTTTTAACTCATGCTAACGGGGCTCACAAAAGCTTTGCCATGAAAACAGGGTTAACAAAGGCTTACTGAATCTGTCTCTTGGACCTTGCCAGGCACTCCAGGTACTGTAAAAATTCAACAACAACAGAGCTTAAAAAAAAAAAAAAAAAAAAAAAAAAAAAAATATATATATATATATATATATTTATATATATATATATATATATATATATATATATATATATACTGTATTATATATACATATATATATATATATATATATATATATATATATATATATATATACATTACATATTGGACGGCAAGGGTGATATTGTGTACTGGAGACCCTTTGGTTCATAGAAAAAGATCGAATGCATAATCGATAGATAACTAGATAAATAGGTAAATAAGCAGTTACCTAAATGAGTAAGGTAGAAGGACAGTGAGACGAAGAGGGAAATCGAAAGGAAAAAGACAAGGAAGAGAGAGGTAGAAATAGAGAGAGAGAGAGAGAGAGAGAGAGAGAGAGAGAGAGAGAGAGAGAGAGAGAGAGAGAGAGAGAGAGAAACTGAATAGAGAAATTTACACTATAGGAAGAGAAATGGTGAGAGAGACAGACAGACAGACAGAGAGAGAGAGAGAGAGAGAGAGAGAGAGAGAGAGAGAGAGAGAGAGAGAGAGAGAGAGAGAGAGAGAGAGAGACATTGAATAGAGAAAATGATACTAAGTGCTTTACAAAGAAAAGTATTTTTGAAGAGTAATCTCTCTCAAGTCAAAGTTAATAACTGCCTTCGGATAACTAAAATCGCCTGTGGACATGGAACATAAATGTTTGCGACGTCAACAAAAGTGAAAGTGCTAAAACAGGTTCTGGGGAGACAACAGAACTTTTCTTGTTGACTGTACTTACCTCCAAATATGGTTAATAGAAGAATTTCACACAAATTCTTTTTTCACCCTGTAACTTTCCTACAAGATTCCACATCTTGATGCAATAGTTAGCAGTACATACTCCAGAGCTCCATGATAATAGAACACACTCTAATTGCAATATATCAACAGGATAGATCTCAAATGTTATGTTACCAGGACATGCCTCAATGCAATATGACAGTAGTACACATCCTAATGCAGTATGTGAGTTGGACGCTCTAAATGTCACATGGCAGCAGTACATAAACTGTTACAATGTGTTAGCAATACAAATCTTAATGTAATAGGTTAGTAGGACTCACCATGATTGCAATATGCCAACAGTACATAACTTATTGCAATATGATAGCAGGTCAAAACATATTACAGTATCGCCTGCAGCACACACAAATACAACTACAAAACATAACTTACTGAAGTATAACATGACATACTTATGGCAATATGGCAGGAGAACATAATATATCATTATATAAGAGTAATATGTTCTGTGTATTGGTTCTACCGGTGGGATACCAGTGGCTCCATCGAACCGAGAACAAGTCTGTGAGTAGGAAAACGTCCAGACCGGCTTTGTCAGCTTTGTACTCAACTCTCAAACCCTCAACTCGTTGGACGATTTTGTATCTTGTTTTCCATCAGTAGAATGAATAGATAAATAAATGGATAAATAAATGGATAAATAGGTGAATAAATGAATACGTAAATCAAGATATAGGTAGGTAAATAGAAAAAAAGGAATACCGTATATAAATGGAGCAGAAAAATGTAATTCGTTTTTCTAAATCGATACAGCGTCTGTTTATGTGTATTTAGTATGTATGCATATATGTATGCATATATATGTATGTATGTATGTATGTATGTATATATGTATGTATGTATATACAGTATGTATATATGTACGTATGCATGCATGCACATATCTATGTATGTATGTATGCATGCATGTATATACATATGTATGAATGTGCGTATGTATATATGTATGTATATACGTATGCATGAGTGTATGTATGTATTTATGTATGTATGTGTGTATATATGTATGTACGTATGTATCTGTGTATGTATGTATGCATGTATGTGTTTATGTATGTATAAGTGTATGATTGTACATATGTATGTATTGATTAATTTATTTGTATTATCATGTGAGTCAGCGCTGTGGCTTCAGCGAGGAGTTGAAGTCCACTTTCAGCAACGGGGGGAATAAATATCCTGAAACGACGTGAGAAATCGACCCACTCATGCTGAAGGGCGTAATTTCGACGAATTATCACAATTAGATCAATTACAGCAATTAGAGAGATAATCCTGATGCGAAATGGGTGAGGTTATATTCTCGATGCTAAAGTTACGTGACTTGATAGTTCACAGAATGACCCAGCGAGGAAAAAGAAGAAGAGGAAGAAGAAGAAGAAGAAACGAAGAAGAAGAAGAAGGAAAAGAAGAAGAAGAAGAAGAAGAAGAAGGAAAAGAAGAAGAAGAAGGAAAAGAAGAAAAAGAAGAAAAAGAAGAAGAAGAAGAAGGGGGAGGAGGAGGTGGAGAAGAAGAAGAAGAAGAAGGAGGTGGAGAAGAAGAAGAAGGAAAAGGAGAAGAAGAAGAAGAACCTAGAAGAAAAAAAATCAGTCGACTTGACTTCAATATTAATAATAATAAATATTAATAAAGATAGATAAATGAAAAAAAAAGATAAAGTAATTAACATGTTATGATTTTTCACCTGAATTTAGGAAGAAGATCAACTTATGAGGGATTTTTTTTTTAACTTTTGCATCAACTCAATCTGTTCATTGGTGTTCAAAACATCTTTAAAATCTGATCACTTTTGTTCAAAACGACTTCGAAATCGACCCTGGACGCTGCGACTCGCCCGTTATATCATCTTCATTTCAAATAGGATTGTATTTCAATAGACAAAATAAAATCTCTCGAGTGCGTCAGCTTAGCGAAGACGCGTCCTTCTCCGTCCTAATCAAAGGGTCTGATGTTGACCAGAATAAAATATTCAGTGTGACGCTGTAGCGACTGAGGTTCAATGAGTTGTTTAGCATTTGCTACACGAATACTGGATATACTAAACAGTTTTGGTAAAAAATACAGAGAACGATAATGAAAAAAAAAAAAAAAAAAAATATATATATATAAAATATATATATATATATATATATATACATATATATATATATATATATATATATATATATATATATATATATATATATATATATATATATATATCAATATCCTACCCCACGCGGTAATTTACAAATGTTGTAATGTTTACAGGACCTTGGATTATAAACTCTTTTGATTCTTTTTTATTAACATTTTTCTAATGATGTTAGTTTGCATGTCGTATTGGATGTGGTGGTTGTAGGATAAAATATTTCAATGACAGAATTAAAATACAGTTCGTATGGATATATACATGTATATATATATATATATATATATATATATATATATATATATATATATGTATATATATATATATAGTGTCTGTATATATACATATATATATACATGTATATATATATATATATATATATATATATATATATATATGTGTATATCGTATATACAGCTGGCATATGGCATCTCAGCATAGCCTCGAAGACAGCTTTGTGAATTGAAGGACAACATTGCACTCCTTTTCCACATCCTCTTCCTCTTCCTCTTCCTTCTCCCTCCTTCCGTCCTACGTCCGCTCCTCTGTCACCTTTGCCTTACGTACTTGGATATCCAGGGCAAGTAGGGTCCTCAAAGCTCCGAGGCCAATGCGGTAGCTTACCACACCACCATAGATCTCTCTCCCTCTCTCCCTCTCTCACTCTCTCACTCTCTTCCTCTCTTGCTCTCTCCATTTCTTTCTCTGTCTCTCTCCCTTTCTCCCTTTCTCCCTCTCTCTCTCTCTCTCTTCCTTTTTCCCTCTGTCTCTCTCCGTCTCTCCCTCTCTCCCTCTTTCACTTTCTCACTCTCTCATTCTCTCTTTCTCCCTCTGCCTCTCCCTCTCTCCCTCTCTCTCTATCTCTCTCTATTTATCTATCTATCTGCCTCCCTCTCTCTCTCTCTCTATCTATCTATCTATCTCCCTCTCCCTCCCTCTCTCTCTCCCCTTCTCTTCTCCTCTTTTCTCTTCTCTTCTCTTCTCTTCTCGTCTCTTCTTCTTCTTAACTCCCAGCTGATACATGGAGGGAGTCACAGGAGTACGATCTTTGGAGTGTCCGCGGCGACAGGGCGACTTTATTTTCTGATAACAAAAACGTAGTGCGTCAAGACAGGACCATCTATATTGTCTAAGACGGGCGCTATCTCCCCTCGCCGCAACAGTGTCGCCCTCTAGCAACCCACCCCACCCCGCCCCGCTCCCCTCCCATCCCCGCCTCCGCCCCTTTTCACCCCAAATCAAAACACTAACTCATAGCTCGCCTATATCCTGGCCTTTCATGAGGTACAATATTCGGCTTTATATATATATATATATATATATATATTATATATATATATATATATATATATATAATATATATTTATATATATATATATATATATATATATATATATATATATATATATATATGTATATATATATATATATATATGTGTGTGTGTGTGTGTGTGTGTGTGTGTGTGTGTGTGTGTGTGTGTGTGTGTGTGCGTGTATACATAATATATAGTGTCCTGTTTCCGCCTATTTTAACAGTTTAATAATTTATATATTTGTCTATCTATTTATCTTTCCATATATCTATCTATCTATTCATCCATTTATTTATTTATCTGCTTATTAATCAATTTATTAATTTATTTACCAGATGAAGAAATCAGGATTTTCTTTCCTTAAATCATTATTTTTTCGATTTTCCTCCGTAATTTTGTTTTTCTTTCTTTATTTACAGAGTGGCGGGGAACCACGAAGTCAGTACAAGAACAGGGCAGCTCATTTCGGTAAGAAAACCGAAAGTTATGACGTCATATTATTAGTTGACCATCCGACCTGATATGACCCAACTCTGAGGCCCATTCTCATTTTGTCTTTAACCCTTTTTTTTATTATTTTTATTTTTTATTTATTTATTTGATCATTATTATTATTTTTTTTTGCTTTTTACTAATTGTATTTTTATTTTTGGCTCTTAATTCTCTACTTTTTTTTTTACATTTTTTCTTAAGCAAACTTAGAGAATGTTAATAACTCTTGACCAAACTCTCTAGATCTTCTCTTATATTAGAATAAGAATTTACAATTAATCCTTTCGGTACTGTCAAGAGGGGGAGTGGGTTGCCACGGAGATGAATAAAATCACATGACGGTATCAGAAAGGGGAAAGAAAAAGTGCCACCCGGCACGTAAGGGGCTAACTGAGTTTGAGTGGGGATAGTCGTTAAACTAAACGTAATCTCTCTTTCTCCAAATGGTTTATTGGATGGTATTGGCCACTGGCAGAAAGGAAAGAGGAGGAGGAGGGACGAGGAAGAGGAGGACAAGGAAGAGGAGGACGAGGAGGAGGAGGACGAGGAAGAGGAGGACGAGGAGTGGATCAACGCCCCCTCATTCCTCTCCCTCTTATCCCCCCTCCACCCCCTTTTCACCCCCCCCCTTCTCCTATCACCTCTCTTTCAGCTATAATGTCGATATTGTTCCCTTGGGGTAGGGGGAGGAGGAGGGGGGAGGAGGGGAGGTGCCACAAGTAGACAAGAGCTATGTCCGCCATAGACTGCTCGATTTTTTTTAAAGGGGGGCCGGCTCTCTTTTTTGGTTTTGTAGTTCCTCTTTCTCCCGAAGTCGTGCTCTCATTGTCCGGGTTGCCATTTTCAATTCCTTTGTTACATCTTTATTTTCTTCTTTTCTATTATTATTACCTCCTTTCTTCATTTCTTTCCTTCTCCCTTCCCTCTCTTATTCTTTTCTTTCCCTCTTTCTTCCTTGCTTTCCCCTATTTTATATCTATTTTTCTTCTCTCCTTTCCTCTTTTCCTCCTTCCCTCCTGCTTCTCTTCTTTCCTTCTTTTATTCTTCCCTCCTTCCTTACTTTTCCACATCTTTTCTTTCTCTTTTCTCTTCTTCCGCCTTCCCTCTCTCCTTGCTCATTCCCTCCCTGTCTCATTCCTTTCCTTCCTATATCCATTTCTCTCGACATCAGATGTAAAAAGCTGGTAGAGAGACGTGGGGTAGATGGTGAGGATTTCATTTTTATGGATCGGTTGTTTGTAAAACAGCGCAGTTCGTAGGCGAAGGTTTGCGCAAGCTCGCTTTCCGCTTAGAGTCATAAAAATGGCCGGGAGCCTGTATGAAGTGTGTTTTGTTTATTACTTGTAAACCAAGTAAGTTATGCAGAGATTCGAGATTGCTTAAGTAAACAATATTGCATATAGACTTGTAACAACGAATCTGATTGGAGAAAGGGTGGAGGAGGAGAAAATTCAATTGGTTCACGATTGTAAGATCACGCCCTTAGGGGAGGATCTTAAATATAAAGTTAAAGATCATTGGACTAAAGAAATCATGACGTCACTGCAGAACTTACCTGGGACGTAACAATGCGTGTTCTCACGGGATTCAGAGATTGTAACTGGAGAAGCAGGC